>NC_056732.1:1010540462-1010840462 GCF_019279795.1 Protopterus annectens
TTTTGGGCCTCAGACATCACTATTTTTTTTTTTTAAAATAGTAACAATAAAATAAACTAAAACACTCACACAAAGGCCCCAAAAAAAACACACACACACACACACACACACACACACACACACACCAACTACGAACCAGCGAGGGGAGGGTAAAAACTATATTAAATTAACCCCAAAAAGATATAAACAGAAGGGAAACCTATAACTTTCACACAAATTTAAAGTTTTAAAAATTTTAAAACCCTTTAATAAAGAAAAACTATCACTTAGCTTTTGGAGCTCTGACGACCCAGCCTATACCACGCGCGGCAAACTAGATCTGGGGTCATGTAGGGAGAGCAGGGCATTATGGGTGAGGGGAGGAGCTAGGAGCTCGGATCCATAGCTGGATAAACCATGCCGGTTCGGATCCGATATCGGATCCATACCCACAGGTTGCTGACAAATGAATTCTCCTACTTCAGATCCAAAGTTTTGTCCTGCTGTGTGTATATCATTCCCTGGTGTATCCTGCCTTGAGATTTCCTGAATTTCCAGACTGTTGACTTCCCTCCACCCCACCTGCCTCTCACTACCTCACCACTTCTCTCCCAAGTCCCTTAACCTCCTCTCTATTACATCCAACAGGCCCCACCTATCATGCACTCTCCTACTCCTAAAACCTTTATTTCCACTTCCTTCCTCATCCTTCTTCTACTTCTTCTATACCATGCCACCACCTATACTCACTTCCATCTACACCCTCCACCTCTGCCTCCCCACCTCCCCCACACAACACACTTCCACAACATCTCAGCTTCTTTAGTTACCTCCCACCCTTCCCTCCATTTCAAAGTAAAACTTCTCCCAATCACTACTAAATACTACAAACCCAGACCTTTTCATTACCAGACACTTCTAACTAAGTACAAACCAAAACAACTTATTCCTTATCTCACATACCTCTGCTTAGCCGGTGACATTCACCCTAATCCAGGACCAAACTTCTTTCCTACTAACCACACTAGCTCCCACAATAATTCCATCAATAAATACCTCAAATTCCTCACCATCAACGCCCAAAGCCTAAAAAATTAAATAACCCACTTTCATGCTTAGCTCGCTCACAATTCACCTGACATTGTAGCCATCTCTGAAACCTGGCTAAAACCTCACATAAGTGACTCTGAATTCCTTCCCTCTGGATTTCAATCACTTTGATCTGACCGCCTAAGTGCTCGAGGTGGCGGTGTTGCACTAGTCTACTCCAACCAGCTGTCCTTTACTCCATATCCTAATCCCATCCCTTCTTTCAATAATACTGAACTTGTAGCAGGCCTTCTAAAAATTAACAATCATGAAAGCATCTGCTTCGTTTTATATAGATATATATATATATATATATATATATATATATATATATATATATATATATACACACACACACACATACACAAGCACACACACATTATATACATATATCTATCTCTCTCTCTGTTGTTGTTGTCTTTCGCCTTTTCCTGGTTAGGGGTCGCCACAGCAGAACTCCGGTCCGCTAATGATTAGCAGTAGATTTTTACATGCCGAGTTGCCAGCTCTGATGCACAACAGGACGTCTTTCTGTGAGGCGACAACGCTACCGCAGCAGTATCTGTGTGTGTGTGTGTGTGTGTGTGTGTGTGTGTGTGTGTGTGTTATATATATATATATATATATTTTTTTTTTTTTTCACATATAATAAAAAGGAAATAAAATTATATGTTTAGGTTTGAAAGAAGTGTAAGAGTAAAGCATGCTGAGACTCTAATGCAAAAATTGTTTGCACACACTTGCAGCAAAAAAAAGAAGTATTTGGTGAGAATGTGTTTTTATTTCAACAGACCACAAAATTAGTAAAGCCCTGTAATTCTGATTGAGGGCTACAAGTTTTGACAGGGCCAGTGCCAAAAACAAAACATCAGGAAATGTGCAACTGGAGGTGATCAATGGATTATCTAAATGTTGAACCTGAGATGGCAAAGAAATTATGAATTTTATTTTCCTTTACACAAAAAAAATCTTACTGCAGAGCATGTCATTTCTTTACTTCCTAAAGTTTGTGAGATGACTGATTACTTCTTCTGCCTACTTGGCATTAAGAAATAACCTGCTATGTGGTACGTAGTGTACTACCTACAATGGATCTCATTAGTGTCAAAATGTTATATGGCACAGAAATGGGAAAAGAAGTGGTTATGTATTTCAATATTCAAATTCCAGTTTTCTCAAGCCTTATATAACACCACAATTATTCTGCTAAATTGCACAGCAACTTCATTAAGTACAACTCTTTTCAAAGGAAAAATGTTCTTAGGCAGAGTACTTCAGAAAAAAAACCCCAGTAAATAACATATTTTCCAAAAATAATTTCTCAGTTTACAAAAATGCTCCTAGACAATGGAGTCAGTTTCAGCAAAAGCACAAGCTTGCTTAAGCTTGCCATCACTGACACAAACAGTAGATGTTACCTAATCTAACAAAAATCACTTGCAAAATTGAGCTTTAGGTGAGCTGCAAATGCAAACAACCTTGAGAATCAGTAAGCCCAGGAAGTGAAAAAAGGCAGGTAAACATACTGAAATTACCAAACTGTGCTGGTGGCAAAAAAAGCCAAGGTAAAGTCTTCTGTTAGCAAATATTCAAGCAAGCACACACCTGCCTGCAAATATTGCAAGGTTAGACAGTGCACAAACATTTCATGCACATAGCATCAACTACTTAGCAAAGGGGAATACATTCAAGCTAGAGTGCTTATCCCAAATGCCAAACATAGTCATGCTCTGCAAAGCTGCACAGTGTGTACAGCCGACATCTTGCCTGAGCACGGGCATGGGTCTATATTTTCAGAAAAAAGAAGTTACGTCTTACCATAACGTTCCATCTGTGTTGTTCATCATCTTTCATTCATCACTGATGGGTTCGGTACCGGGTCAGCCTTTTTACCAAGCTTGCGCCAGCCAAAAAACTCTCGAGCTAAGTCTTTACCCAGAATGCCCTTTTCCCTGTTACTGCAGATCGAGTTTGCTAGAGAAAAGGAAGTAAAGCCAAAGCCACTTCTGCGCAACTACCCTAGGGCACCACTTAGACCCAAAGTATTCTGCCAGGAGCCTTTGGAGGGGGAAGGAGTGTGGGAAGTGATGAATGAAAGAAGATGAACAACACAAATGGAACATTATGCTAAGACATAGCTTCTTTATCTGATGTTGTTCATCTTCTTCCCATTCATCACTGATGGGACAGAATCCCAAGCTACCTTGAGGTCCATGGGCGGCCCCTATGGAAGAACATTCCTGAGTATCACTGAGCCGAAGGCAGCTCTCTCTCTGGAGACCAAGTCCAATCTGTAATGATTGATGAAGGTATGAGGCTTAGCCCAAGTAGCTGCTGCACAGATGTCATCCATGGAAGCCCTGGAATGGAAAGCTACAGATGTTGCCATAGATCTAGTGGAGTGAGCTTTAACTTTTGGCATAGATTCATTACTGAGGGAATAGATGAAACATATGCAGTCCCATAGCCATTTTGATAAAATAACCTTGGAAAGAGCCTCTCCCATTCTGGGCCCAGAACAGGAGAAGAAAAGCTGTTGAGAGTTACGGATAGGTTTGGTCTTGTCTAGATAAAATCTCAATTGTCTACATATATCTAAAGAGTGAAGGCAGTACTCTCCACTACTGGCAAAATTTGGAAAGAGCACTGGTAGGTCAATGGTCTGGTTTATGGAGAATTCAGAAATAACTTTGGGGAGAAAGTATGTATTCGTCCGAAGTGATACTCTGTCTTTATGAAAGACCAGATAGGGCCTCGTGATACACAATGCCTGCAGCTCTGAGACTCCTCTGACAGATGTGATGGCTACTAAGAACAAGGATTTCCAAGATAAAAACTTTAGGTCACACTGCACAGTAGGTTCAAAAGGTTTCAGAGTCAAAGACTGAAGGACTAGAGTGAGGTTCCATGGTTTCACGGGTTGACAGGAGGCCTGATATATGAGAAGTCTCCTTGAAGAAAGCCTTGCAAATGCGTAGAGAGATAAGAGGGGTGGCACCTACACCACTGTAGAAATTGGAAATTGCCGCTAGATGTACTCGTACAGTAGAGGCAGAAGCTCCATTATCAAAAAACTAAGCCAAGTATTGAAGCAGCGCAACAACTGGAGCCGAATATGGGTCTAGCATGTTATCCTTGGACCAGATGGAGAATCTTTTCCATTTATCCTGGTATAGTCTTTGGTGGATGGTTTATGAGAGGTCAGAAGGATGTCTCGAACAGGCGAGGAGAGATTAGCTTGCCTGGCTACTTAGTGGAAGTGGAGAAACCAAACTGTCAGCTTGAGACTGGACAGATTTGGGTGAGTAATCAGACCTGGTAGAGGGTCCAGAATCCATGGCAGGTATGCTAGGTGAGGCCAAAGAAAGAGGAACCAAACTTGTTGAGGCCAGAATGGGTTTATGAGGATCACCTTGCATCTCAACCGAAGAGCTTTCTTTAGAAATTGAGGGATCAGAGGGATGGGAGGATAAGCGTAAAGAAGTCCTGTGGGCCAGTCGTGGATCAGAGCGTTCCTCGGTGACTCCCCTTCTGGGGGAAGCATGGCAAAATAGCTGCTGCTCTTGGTGTTTGATGGGGAGGCAAAAAGATCACAGCAGGGCTGGCCCCAGTGGCTGAAGATTGCTGACGCCACCTCGGGATTGAGGGACCACTCGTGAGGCATGAGGATGCATCTGCTTAGCCTGTCCGCAATCATGCTTGGAGCTCCCTGGGATATGCATTGCTATTAGAAAGTGGTTGGAAGCTATCGCCCACTGCAAAATTCTCATGGCTTCTCGACATAGTGGATAGGACTTGGTTCCTTCTTGCTTGTTGATATACCAGACCACTGACATATTGTCTGATTGAACTGCAATTGTCCCGGAAGGGAGAGCCGAATGGAAGGCCTGCAGTGCTAACAGCACAGCTCTCAGTTCTAGAACACTGGTATGCAGGTGGGCCTCTGAGGTGGCCCATGCACCTTGGGCAGTCTTTCCTGGAAATGGTCCCAGCACCCGATCAGGAAAGTACCCATGGTCACAATGGCTGTAGGCTGAGGAGATTGAAATGAACGACTCCAAAGTTCTACGTCTGGCCTCATCCACCAAAGCAGGTCCTGTTTGCAGGAGTTGGTTGTTCGAGTCTGGTAACTGAGGGGGGGGGATAGTTGGAAACCACTGACACAGAAGAAGCCATTGCAGAATCCACATGTGTAGCTTTGCTAGAGGCACTACTGGGATTGACGCTGCCATAGAACTTAGGGCCTGAAGAACTTCCCTTGCAAAAACTATTTGTGACAGTATCACCCGGAGTTGAAGCCGCAATAGATGGGGTCTGTGAATTGGGAGTGATACCAGACAGGACTGAGTATAGGACACTGCTTCAATGAACTCAATTTGTTGTGTAGGGACAAGGTTTGATTTCTCCCAATGTATCGTTATTCCCAACAATTTTGCCAGAGAGAGAGTATAATGTAGTGCTCTTACCAGAAGATGCTTGGTGGGGGTGGTAAGGAGCCTGTCGTCCAGATATGGCGACACCCGCAATCCTTTTAGTCTCAAGCGAGCTGTTACCACTACCATGCATTTCGTGAACACTATGGGGGCTGCAGAGAAACTGAATGGCAGGGCACAAAACTGATAATGACTGGCTCCTAGCATGAAGCGAAGCAGACTCCTGGAGCGTTTGTCCATCTTGATGTGGTAATACGCATCTCAGAGATCTATAGAGAACATCCAATCACCTTCTCTTAAAAAGAGGAGAATGGACTGAACCATGACCAT
The DNA here is from genome assembly GCF_019279795.1 of Protopterus annectens. Taxonomy (NCBI): domain Eukaryota; kingdom Metazoa; phylum Chordata; order Ceratodontiformes; family Protopteridae; genus Protopterus; species Protopterus annectens. Next base: position 1,010,546,294 of record NC_056732.1, read on the forward strand.
CTGGAATTTGGTTTGCGTGACAGACTTGTTTAAGATGCTGAGATCCAAAATGGGTCTCCAGTCCCATCTTTTTTGGCACCAGTCAGGCACACTGATGTCCCACTCACCAAGCTGAACAAGGAGAAAATTACAGTCAGCTGCCTGTCGGGTGCCAGGATCCGCCACATAACACATGCACTCAAGTCACTCCACAACAAGTACAAACATGACTCTCTCATTGTCCATGTTGGAGTGAATGACTTGAGATGTACCTCCCTGGACTATATGAAGAGAGACATGAAATAGCTCTCGGATCATGTGGCCAAGGCAGGTATGACCCTAGCCCCGAGTAGCATCCTGCCTTCACCCAGAATGATGCCAAAATATAAGGAAAAAATTATTGACTTCAACAATTGGCTAAGCTTCTGGTGTCATTCAAAGGGGATCCAGTATCTGTCTGCCTGGAACGACATGATCAACAGACCACAAAGCTTTGCCAGAGATGGTCTGCACCTGTCGCCCCTGGGATTCAGCTTACTGGCTAAGGCTCTTGCCACCCCTATAGTGCCTTTTTTAGGCAAAGTTCAAAGGACAAAACCACCTCCGTAACAGGTACAAGCATATACAGAAATAAGCAATTTCTCACCAAAGAAGCAAAGATTTCAATAGCAAATTCCCACCTTATCTCCACCCTACTTTATGCCTCTCAAATATATACCAACCTAAGGCAATGCGATCTAAACAAGCTAGAGACCTGCTACAACAAAATCGCCAAATTCACCACAGGGGCATCTTACCATAGTCACCACCGTCTCTCACTTGCTGAACTGGGCTGGCTTGAACTCCCTCACCTCCTTCAATGGTATCAGCTCTCACTCGCCCACAAACTAGTAAACCATCCACTAAATGTCCCTTCCCTCCAGAATCTACTCCAACCCTATCGCACCACCAGACCACTAAGATCGAACAACAAAAATCACTTGCAGATCACTAAAGCCAATAACTCTGCTGGTGAAGCACTATTCTCTTGCATCATAGCCAAATTATGGAACTTCCTCCCACCCACGATTACCTCCATACCATCATGCACCCACTTCAAAACTTTACTAAAAGCTCACCTAAAAACATGCTGGCTATGCCCTTGCAACTCCCACTCTAATATCACCCACCCCATCCAACCACTACCTTTCTTTGCACTCCACTAACTACCTTGATTATAGCAAGCTCAGATGCTCATAAGCCAGTACTTATTATACAGCAGGAATTTCTTCTTGTAACATTTGTTAATGTCTGTTATGTACTTCACAGATAAAGATTCTAGTTGTCTACTGATGTACTATGTTCTTCATCTGTAAATATGTTTTAAGTAATTGCTATGTAAATTGTTAATCGCTATGTAATCCATTGTAACTACTGTCTGTTTATTTTAACTGTGGAGCTTTTCTCCCCAGGCCTCAGCTGAAAATGGACCTACGTCCAATCGGACAATCCCGGTCAACAAATATAAATAAAGAAATAAATAAAAATCTGAAGGTAATGCTACTCAATGCTAGAAGTCTAAACCTCAAAATGCACTCCCTCGAGGCACTCCTAAAAATGGAGAACATCGATATCTGTGCAGTAACTGAGACCTGGTTCAAGGCTCCACAGAGCACCCCTACAATACCAGGCTACAACTCTTACCAAACTTTTTGGCCATCAAACCAGGATTGAAACACTATTGGTGGAGGAGTGTCCATATTCACCAAGGATATTCACACCACCAGGCTAATTGCCCAACACAATGCATCGGAAAATCTCCAGGTGCAACTAACACTAGGTAACACTGCAATCCAAATTGTAGCTTGCTACAGATACCCCACCATGCCCCAAGATTCTCACTACACCTTTCTAAACATACTGGAAATTATTAAGATACAACCAAACACCCTAATACTGGGTGACTTCAACTACCCTGCCATTAACTGGGGAAACTACTCATGTACCAACACGCCCTGGATCAACTAATCCATTGTCCCACCCGGGGCTCCACTATCCTAGATCTGGTCATTACCAACATGGGAATTCGATGCTCCACACCTATGGTCAACCCCCTCTTTGGTCAGGTCAGACCATAAGCTAATCACCCTTAACATACACATCCCACCCCCATCCCCAGTAAGGAAACCTCCATAAAAAACTTCTCCAAAGCCAACTTCATGGCTACTCAAGTCAGAAGTGACAAACTTCATGACACCCATGCAGACGGAAAGTGAAAGTTCAACTGCTGAGTCCTACACTAACGCACTATATGAGCACATCCACTCATGCCATGAATCGTGCCATCCCAAATACAACCAAGATGCTCTCCTCCAAAAAATTGAAGCCAATCTGGTGGTCCCCTGCCATAAACAAACTTTACAACAAATGGAAGAAACTGTTGCAGAAAAGGGGGAAATCCCAGGATGCAAAAAACTCCCTTACCAGCCTCAGTAAGAAGCTGAGATCCCTCATAAAATCCTCCAAAGCTAGTTACGAAAATAAAATTGCCAAAGATTCCAAAGACAACCACAAGGCATTCTATAACTATGTCAAAAATCTAAATGGCAATGCTCAGATCTGCTCTGAGCTACAACATAATGGCATTATTGGCAGATCAATTCACTGCCAACTTCACCACCCTCTCACCCCTAAATGGCCCATCTCAATACCGGAAGACTGCCAAATTCTGGTAATAATGGCCACACAGGTAAAAAACGCACTCTCCAAAGCTAAGAATACAGCATCCATGGGACCATATGACATCCCGGGCTGTGTACTACATGAACTACAAAATGAACTGGCACCTCACCTACGTGTCATGTTTAATCATAGCCTCACCTCAGGCTTTGTGCCCACTGAGTGGCGCACAGCTACGGTTCTCCCACTCCACAAGGGGAGATCCACCTTGGATCCCGGGAACTACCGCCCCATCAGTCTGACGAGCCTGATCTGCAAGGTCATGCAATGTATTATCATGGAACTTATAAACAAAGACACTGGCAACCTTCAAACATTGGACTCCACCCAGTTTGGGTTCGTGAAGGGCCTATCCTGTCTCCTGAACCTGACTGACTTCTTTGAATCAGTCCCCAGAGTCGTGGACGAGGCTAAGGCAGTCCACACAGCCTATATGGTCCTCGCCAAGGCCTTTGACACCATCCCCCACTCTGGAATCATAAATAAACTTACTAAGCTGGGTATTAATCCCTATGTCACTCGATGGGTTGCCAACTGGCTTACTGACAGAACCCACACTGTAAAAGTAGCTGACTCCAAATCCAGCTCGAGTCAAGTGACAAATGGAGTACCTCAGGGTTCAGTCCTGGGACCACTCTTGTTTGGCATCTACTTCTCTGAAGTACAGGCCAACACTAAGTGACTCTGGCTAACAAAGTTCGCAGATGACTGCAAACTGGGAACCATTATTGAATCTCCAAATGATGTGGATACTCTACAAAAGGTCCTTACAGAAACAGATGCTTGGTGCCAGAGCTATGGATTCAAGCTCAATGCCGAGAAATGTATAGTTATCCCCTTTGGGAAAAAACATGCACCTGTGAATTACCACATAGGTGGCAGTACACTAAACACCAAAAGTGAGATAAGAGACTTAGGGACACAGGTGGACAGTGGTCTTACCTTCGATAACCACATTGCCACAACAGTCAGGAAATCCTTCTATGTGGCACACCTCATCACTAAGGGCTTTTCATCCAGAAAAAAGGAGGTCATTGTCCCACTGTACTCATCCCTCATTAGACCCATTATAGAATATAACGCCCCATTTGGTATGTACCTCTCAAGACACCTGCAACAACTGGAAAGGCCACAGAAATACCACACTAAAAGAATCACAGGCCTAAAGCAGATGACCTATGCTGACCGCCTTAAACAACTCCAGCTATACTGTCGCATATCGTCTACTCAGAGGCGATCTCGGCTTAACATACAAAGCCATGTCAAACCCAGATCTGTTGGACAAGCTACACTTAAAGAAAGCCCAATCCCTCAGAGCCACATGCTCCAGGGATCTAAACATTGTCATCACAAACATCTCTGTCTCTGCAAGGGCATCTTCTGGAATTAATCCCTCTGCCTTTGGGAGTATCATCACCACTTGTGGCATGGAAGGGACCCTGAGATTTCTTATGCCACATCTTCCCACTCCTCTGATTCCTGGAGAAGGTAAGTTGAGGGTTGAAAAATCATAGGCCTACAGCAGACAGGGTCTTTCCATCTTGCTTGCACCTGGTTAGCATGTCCTTCACTTTGGAGCCAAAAAGGGATGAAGCTTTGATGAGAACATTCAAAAAGGAAGACTTGAAGGGGCTCGTGAGGTCACAAATGTGCATCCAGGCATGACGCCTCATAACAATCCCCGAACCCGCTGTTCTAGCCTCCCCTTTGGTTGCATGTGACAGCAACCTCATGGACGAGTAGGATATTGATTCCAGGGATACGAGCTGCAAGGCCACTTTGTCCCTGACCGGATCAGACAACTATCCTGCGAGCGTCCCAGAGAGTTCAGAGATCAAGTCCCTCTGGAGCCTTGTAAAATGTGCCAAATAACTCAGGGACCATATGGCAAGGTCCCTGATGCAAAAACATTCTTCCCAAGTCTGTCCACTGCCTGGGACTCCCTGTTGGGTGGGTGGACAGTGGGACTTTCCTCAGCCAAGTCCTTTTTCATGGCTGCCGCAACCACCATAGCATCAACTGGTAACCCTTTGGACCAATGCGGGTTCTCCTCAGGAGGGGAAAGAATTTTGTCTTGTCTCCGAGGGATCACCTCAATGGAATCAGTGTTCTTCCAAGCATGCTGCACGACGAGCTGGTCGGCAGGTGGGGTCACCCAAGAGGTAGAAGGCTGGGCGTGAAAAGCCTGCAGGGACACGGATTCCTCAGATGAAGGGTTGGAGGGCTTCCAGTCACCTCTCTGCTTTAACATTTCCAGGATATCTCCAAAGGAGACATCATCAGGAGGTGACTGTGGGGACCTTTCACCATCATCATAATCCGTGTCTTCCATTAAGGACTCCTCAAGTGAATACATGTGCTTCCTCTTGCACATCTTCTTTTGAGGAATCTCCTCAGTGGGGGTCTCTCAGAAGGACTCGGAAGACCGGGTACCCTGAACAGGGGTGTCCTGCAGCTTCTCCACCCAGTGTCCGGGGGGGGATGGTCTGTGACAACTGTAGCTCAAGGGGTGAAAACTGGGGTTCCGACATCAAAGGAGTGCTGTCAGAAGCAAGAGCCCTTTCCATCGCACAGAAAGCATGCCCACCCGAAGAGGGATGGGAGCCCGGAACAGAGCAAGACAACCTCGGGACCGGGGTCACACCCTGCTCTGACAAACCCGCTGTGAAGACTGGTAGAGAAGGGTGAAGGCTGCCAGCCTAGCCAGATAGCAGATAATTCTATCATTTGTATATATGAATGTTGAACTAAAAGCTTGTTTTTTTAAATGAAAGAATGTGCTGTGAAATGTTGAACTTAAAACAATGTGGCAACATTGCCCTCTGCTGTAAAGAAATCTAAGTCAAGCATTTCTTATTGGTCCTTTGAAATTAAAATTATTTCATGGCTGCCTTTGATGTTTACCATTCGGCTCCGGCTGGGCTAGATGAAGGCTTCCTGCCTATTGTTTTAAGGCTAAAGTTAATTATCAGAATTTACATATGGAATGTCCTTTATTGCTCTAAGTGTAAAAGAATGTAAATGCAGTTTCTGTCAGTCTGGGAACACCAGGAAGTGTAAAAAGATGGTGTAATGTTTATCAGAACTGCAATAGCAATTTAAACAATGAGAACCAGAGATTATTAAGCATTTTTGTCTTGACTATCCAACTCAGCACTCTGCTCGTTGTCTTAATTAAGTTATCTTAGAAGTGTGTTTTCTTGTAGAAATAGCTAGGACTATAAAGATTAGACTAAGTGTTTTTTTTCTGTGATGTCAGAACTGTACTACTGATTTATTTTAAGTATTTGTGTGTGATCTCTGAACTCTTGACTAGCTCTGTGTAGTAGAAAGTACTGTCTTGTGGTTTTAATTATTTATTATTAAATATTTTAAAACCGTTTAACTGTGGCTGATTTGTGTAGAGATAATTTAAACTCTTAAGAGTACTTGTATGCCTTTGGTAAAACTGTACAAAGCCACTCTAATAGCTTTAGCCTTGGGCTATAACTACCAATTGGATAATAATATTGCACAATAATAATTGGACACCCTTTTAAGGGCCTTTGGGTAGCTGATAATATTAGCTGGGTGGTGGCAGCCGGCACTACTGTATAGTCTGGGTAAAAGGGGCACAGCTGGAGAACCTGTGCCACCCTTCCCCAGAAGTGTCTGTGTGGTTGCATAAACTCATCTCAAAGTGTGTGTGTGTCAGCTACTAGTACAGGGACACGAAACACTGGTTGGACAGAGAGGGTGCTGGAGATTTTAGCTTGCCCAGCTAGGCTGAGATCTGGACCCTATAGCTGTGCCAGTGGGGAATCTTATTGGGGACCTGGGGAGCAAGGGAGCGACCAGCCCCAGACTGACTGTGATCTCTGTGTGCTCTTAAGGGAAATTGAACTCCACTGTGTGCATTTGTTATCCTTTCCTCATATATGAGGCGCCCTCTCTGGGGTTAGTGCTGAGGATTGAGGCTCCTTGACTGCTGGGCAAGGGCATGGGCATCACACCTGCCCCCACAGATGGAGCTTCAAAGCAGGATCGGTGCTGATGCAGCTATCGGCACAGAGGATTGAACCGAGGAGAGAGGTGGCTCCCGTACATTAGGCAGATGCACCTGTCCCCCGATCCCCAGATTGAAGAAAGACTGAAGACCAAAGGAAGAAACTCTGAGCCAGTGTGAGATGCACCGTAGGCGCCGAGATGATGGGTTCCAAGAATGATGTCGGAGCAGAAGGCTTCAGAACTGAGATGGTCGAAGGAGTGTAAGATGGAGTCTGTGGGTAAGGCACCCCAAGTCCTGCAGGTGGATGGGTCTTAGAAAGTGAGGGAATCCCCCTGGATAACAACAGCTGGTCTACAAAATGCTTACACATCATGTTCAGAAAGGCTCCTGGTGGATCTAGTGGATACCCGGATGGGGAGTCAGGACGTTCGATTAAGAGGCTATACGATTGGCCTAGAAATGGATCTACGGAGTGGGGAGTATCAGGTCCATGGTGCAAGGTCTGCCAGCACTGAAGTCTCTAGTTTCAAGACCAGAAGTAAAGGGGTCAAAATCAGTGAGGTCAGTAGAACACTCGGTGTTGAAGTGGCACTTGGAGCTGAAACGGTCGGTTTCAAAATGGAAACTAATGACATAGTCGAAGGTGTGCACTGAGCCAAAGTGGCCACAGATGTTGAAATCAAAACAGACGTAGTAAGGTCTATGATCGATGCTTGAGGCTGGACCGGTGCCAAAAAGGGCACTGGTATCGATGGTTTTGAGATGGTCGGAACCAATAAAGACGGAGCCGAGGAGCCTGATTTATGCTCCGAAGATAACTTTGGGAATTTTGATTTCCCAGGCTTGCTCTGATCACCCGATGGTGAAGAAGGAACAGAGTGGGATCTCTTTTTGTCCTTAGAAGGAGGGGTTGAGACCTCTATCGCAGAAATGGCCTCTGAGAATGGAGAGTTGAGTAACCCTTTTTGCACTCATTAAGTGTGTGTTGACTGAAACTTTGACAAATGTCACATGAAGGTTGCACCAAAAGGTGGGACACTCCCAAACAGTATACACAGTTATCATGAGAATCACTGTTAGGTAACTTGCCCTTACATAAAGTACAATGCTTAAAACTTGATACTTCTTAAAACTTGAAGTACCCTTCTTACATGACATCTTGAAAGAGAAAAAACACCACAGGCCAACTGTATAATCCAACTATAATCAAAGTCAACTCCGTTCAAAAAAGTCACAAATATAACAATACACTGGTATGATAGAGAAAAGAAAGGAAACACCTGAATAAAAGACATCTAATAGGTTAAACAATACCAACTATGGTATTGAAGAAATACCACAAGGGGAAGGGAGGAAGGCCATACCAACAATGGTACTTGAAAGTGTACCAACGGTTAACTATGGGTAGAGAGGAAAAACCAAGGTCAGACAGAAGAAACGACACTAGAAAAACTAATTGCTGCTTAAAATATGATGATATCAAAACTTTTTCACACAAATATCACAAAAGTTTCACTTAGCTGAGAGCTCTGCTGAAACATGGCTTTACAGCTATGCGGCACAGGAGATCTGGGTAACACGGAGAAGGGTGTTCTGGGTACAGACTTAGCACGAGAGTTTTTGTCTGGCAAGAGCTTGGTAAAAAGGCCAACTCAGTTCCGAGGGCTCAGAATTGAACCCATCAGTGATGAATGGACAGAAAATTAACATCAGATCACTTATTACCAGAAATATACACTGCAGACTTGAAGGAAGATTAGGTAACTACCTTCTGTTGTTTCGATCCTCTAAAAATAATTAAATGAGGTTAAATTACCCACATTTTTACCTGGACATAATAAATGGAGAGTCGGTATCCTCTCTTTCCTGATCCATAAGCTTGCCTTCTAGTCGCTGTTGCTCACTTCTGAGCTGTTTTCTCAGTTCTGATAATTCACTGATCACATCCTTCTTTTCTTCTGCAAATTAACATATTTACAGATAAATGCTATGATGAAATGTTTTTACAACCTTTATACCAACACATTCAAAACAGGGAGAAAAGTACAGTTGTGTACACTTACCATAAATGTAGATGTTTGAGTGTATTCACTGTTGCAGTCATCATATTTGGGTTATCTGCCTGCAGGTTAGCCCTCAGTCGGCCTGAATACCAGAGTCTTGGGATTTCTGCATCGGATGCTGTCGCTTCTTCCATGATGTCATGTCGTCAGGGGTATAAAACATGCAGCCGATGCTTCTTCCATGACGTCATGTCATCAGGGGTATAAAACATGCAGCTGACGCCATTACATCAGTCTTTCTTGCCGTGCGGTGCCCGAAGCAAAAGCAGTTCGCAAGTGCCAATCTGCCACCTACTGAAATTTTAGTTTTTTGAGTTTCAGACCTGACATCTTCTAAAAGATAAGTACCCCATTGGGGAATCCTTTTTTTCTTGCTCTAACCGATGTCAGAAAAAATTAATCGTCTTGCCTGTGGAAAGCAAATATCTCACAGAGATTTTCATTCTTAATGCATCACCTGTTTAGGCCAAGACCACGACATCCCTCGCTGTCGGTTTTGTGCCTTGTTCAATGCCCGAGCTGTTCGTCATTGGGCTATTTTGTCTCTAAATTCTTTCACTCTCGATCTCCGTATTCCGAAATGGCTTCGATAAGCCATCTGACTACCAATCTTCCAAAAAAGTGAAGATAAAGACAGAGACAGACCGCATAGGTCCAAAACTGCCGACGATGCTACCGTTAAGTTAGTCGCCAGTCCACCGGTACTCAGTGACGTGCTTTCGCAGCCCCTTATACCCACTTCTACAGATTCGCAAACTACTACTGAGACCTATTTGGAGTCTGGTATGTCGCGAGATGCTTCTTCGACTATGGAACCTGCAGATGTCTCTACCTTGGATGGGTCCGGAGCCGCTGTGTAGGCACTGGCTTCTGAGAGTGTAGTCAGGCCTGCCGATTTTCATATTAAACCGACAACTTCATTTCAAACCAAAAATATTGAATTTCTCAGGCCTACAGTACTATGGCTAGGAAACAGACCAAAGTGCATTCTCAGGTCCACATGCCACAAAAACAAATGCTTAGAATGGCTGAAGACCTTATTACTTTAATTAGGGGAAATCAGGCTTCCCCCTCAAAAAGACCTAGAATTGATTTTCCTTCCGATTCTTCAGATCAGGAGTCTAATAACTCTGACCCTTCTGATTACCAGGACATACCCTAATCTACCTATGAGGATTCTGATGCAGAGGATTCCATTCCCTCTGCTTCTCCACCAGAAGATTTTTCTTTTGGTGAAATCCTGCATAACCTTAGAGAGCATTTCTGTTGGGAGAGACAAGGGTGACTCTCAGTCCTTCAAATAATAACTTGGTAATTTAAAAGAAACTTATCAAAAGCAAGGAAAAAATTAAACCTAAACTTTACTCAGACATTCTTTTAAAGTAATGCAGCTGCATGACTAGAACTAACTTCATTGTACAGAAGAAGTCTGACTCAAATTAGAATGACAGTGTGCGGCATTTAAGCAGTGCAGTGAAAACAAACTTGCTTTAACACTACTGAAGTGGTTTTCTGCAGGAAAGTTGTGGCTGATTGCCAGCCTCATAGATTAAAGAGAATCCTGAGATGTGAAATGGTGTACAATTATATCAACATACACTCCATTGTTCATATTTAGGAATATTGAACTTCTACTTTACTCTTAAGTAAATACATTACTTATGAATAGCAATAAACCACTTTATATAAATATAAAACCAAAAAGAATGGCTTCAAGCAGGCTCTTTCAGAAAAAATAACACTTTGAACAGATGTACAGTGGATATAAAAAGTGTATACACCCCTGTTAAAATGCCAGGTTTTTGTGATATAAAAAATGAGAGCACAATAAATAATTTAAAAACATTTCCCACCTTTAATGTGACCTATAACCTGTACAATTCAATTGAAAAACAAACAAATCTGCTAGGGGAAAAAATATAAAAAATAAACATACAATAAGCTGGTTGCATAAGTGTGAACACCCTTAAACTAATACTTTGTTGAAGCACCTTTTGATTTAATTACAACATCCAGTTTTCTTGAGTAAGAGTCTATCAGCATGGCACATCTTCACTTGGCAATATTTGCCCACTCTGCCTTGCAAAAGCGCTCCAAATCTGTCAGATTGTGAGGGCAACTCTTGTGCACAGCCCTCTTCAGGTCACCCCACAGATTTTCTATTGGATTTAGGTTTGGGCTCTAGCTGAGCTATTCCAAAACTCAATTTTCTTCTCGTGAAGCCATTATTTTGTTGATTTGGATGTATGCTTGGGTTTATTTCATGTTGAAAGGTGAAATTCCTCTTCATCTTTCTAGCAAACGTCTGAAGGTTTTGGGCCAAAAGTGACTGGTATTTGGAACTGTTCATAATTCCCTCCACCTTGACTAAAGCCCCAGTTCTAGCTGAAGAAAACACTCCAAAGCATGAAACTGCCATCACCATGCTTCACTGTGGGGATGGTGTTCTTTTGATGATGCAAAGTGTTGTTTACGTGCCAAACATACCTTTTGGAATTGTGGCCAGAACGTTCAACCTTGGTCTCATCAGACCATAACACATTTTCCCACATGCTTTTGGGAGACTTGTTATATTGTTTTGCAAATTTTAGCCATGCCTGGATGTTTTTCTGTGTAAGAAAAGGCTTCAGTCTTGCAACCCTACCTCGTAGTCCAGACATAAGGAGAATAGAGGAGATTGCTATACATGTAGTACACAACCAGTACTTACCAGAAATTCCTGCAGCTCCTTCAGTGTTGCTGCAGGTCTCTTGGCAGCCTCACTGACCAGTTTTCATCTTGTCTTCTCATCAATTCTGGAGGGATGTCTAGTTCATAGCAACATCACTGTTGTCCCATATTTTCTCCACTTTTTGATGACCGCCTTCACTGTGTTCCATGGTATATCCAATGCTGTGAAAAATGTTTTGTACCCTTCTCCTGAATGATACCTTTCAACAATGAGATCCCTTTGATGCTTTGTAAGCTCTCTGCGAACCATGGCTTTTGCTGTAGCAGGCAACTGAGTAACTGTCAGGAAAATCCTACTAGGGCAGCTGAACTTTATTTGGGGTTAATCAGAGTCTCTTTAATTGATAGCAGGTGTGTACCCAAGAAGACTGAATGTTGTAATTAAATCAAAAGGTGCTTCAACAAAGTATTAGTTTAAGGGTGTGCACACTTATGCAACAAGCTTATTGTACGTTTTTTATTTTTTATATTTTCCCCTAAAAGATTTGTTTTCCAATTGAATTGTACAGGTTATAGGTCACATTAAAGCTGGGAAAAAGTTTTGAAATGATTTACTGTGGTCTCATTTTTTATCACAAAAACCTGGGATTTTAACAGGGGTGTGTACACATTTTATATCTACTGTAGGAGTAAGGACTGAAAATACTTGCTCTGCCCACTGAATTGCCCATTTATTTTTCAAATGTTGAACAGCAGCAGTGATATAGCCTGCAAAACAACATTTAGACCAGTTTGTAGGCAAACCATGGGTAGGCACAATCACTGCAATAGTATTAACGATCTCCTAACATGCCCATGCCATGCCCCTAGTCATAGGTTTTTAAGTATAAATAGTTTAACACATTCTCCATGATTTCTGGTTGCAAGCTGAAGAGATACAACCTTCGAAAAGTCAGTCACATTACGCCAAGTTAGATTAATGTCACTAGGTTCCTTTTCAAATGCCACTTGAAAGGCAGAGATTGGAATCATGGGAATTCCCTGCCTTAGAATGATGGTGTATATGTGAACACACCCAACAGTTTGTCACATTTAAGTCCACAACATATTGTTGAAGAACCAACAGGAAACCATTTTCTCTTGACCAGTTTACAAGAGGAAACAGTCACAAAAACAAAGTTAACAGTACCTTTTGTCACTGGATTCATCATCGACTGTCTGAGTTGATTTTTTTTAATTCTCTACTTGGGTTTTTGTGCTTTGACCTTTTATCGCTGACAAAAATTATATGTCTGGGGCCCCCACATGACGTTTTCCTGCAATGTGATGAATGTATCCAAGCTGGTAGTCTTGCAGTGTGGACTGCAGTAAAGGTAGTAAGCAGGACCTGGAAAGAGCCTTTTTACTTTGGACTCTTTTTATTTCTAGAAAGTTTTAACAAAACCCAATCACCGGTCCGCAGTTGGTGACAGGGCTGGTCAGGAGGTTGAGGAAGAGCTTCTTGTACAGTTCTGTGGTACTGCTGCAAGAAATTAATATGTTTTGTGCAATAAGACCATATAACATCATCCGTTAGAGTTAATTTGTCATTTGACACAGGGGGAGTATATGAAAGGGTCATGGGTCTCCCTCTCATAGGGCCTCAATCTCCTTGTAGTGTTTAATGTACTCCTCATACTGATCAATGCCAAGGGAAGTGCCTCTGGTCATTTAAGGTTTGTTTTAGCACAAAGCTTCAATATTCTATTTTTAAGGGTCCTACATATATTCCAATTTTTTTTTTAATTTCAGAAAATAATGAAGGAAATTCAGGCCATATCCGTGGTACCCACGTCCATGTATATTGCTGTCCCTTATAAGTAAAGGCAAAAAGAAACCAACTTTCAGGGTGAATAGGTACAGAAAACAATGCTAAACATAGATCTATCACAGAAAAATATTTTGCTGTAGGTGGTATGCAACTCAGTACTGTTGCTAGATTTGGAACCATGGGAAAAGCTGGTAATACTGCATTGTTTACAGCCCTCAAATCTTGCACAAACCTGTATGTACCCTTTCCTGTCTTCTTTACAGGGAGAATATGAGTATTACAAGAGCTTTTAGCTGGCACTATTATTCTTTGTTGTATTAAGGGCTAAATTACAGGTCTGATTTTCTGCATTGCTTCTGATTTCAGTGGATACTGTGAAACTCTTGGGAGAGGTTTAGATGGATTCAATTTTATTTTTACTGGTTCTGCAGATTTTAATATACCTACTTCATTAGTATGTTTAGCTTATAAGTTAGGAGATACCTACTGCAACAGTTCTTCAGCTGTTTGCATACCTTCAACATGCTGTTTCTTGGCTTCTGCTACAACTGCTAATACTTTTCCCTCCGATTTGGTTGGCACATTCAAATACCCCCTTGTGGTGTACAGTAAATAGTACAACCTAGTTTGCATAAAGGTCTCTCCCTAGCAAATTTACATGTGTAGTAGTAATCTAAAGGAAAGAATGCTTTTTTTCAACTGGTCCTAAAAAAATGGGTACAGGTACTGAAACAGGATATGTAACAGCAGCATTTGTTACTCTAATTGTCTTTATTTTATGTTTTGATACTGGTATACGACTATCTGAGATAATAATAGTTATGTACTCACCATAACTTGGTATCTGTGTTATCCATAGTCACCATTCATCAAGTATGGTCCTAGAATCCGACATCAGATCAGAGCCGGCACACTTAGACAACAGCTTAGCTCAAGCTCCTCCCCTCCCATAATGCTCTGCTGCCCTCTAACCCCTCAGATCGAATTTGCCCTGGAGAAACAAGACAGACAGAAGAAACCTGCCACCAGAAAAAGTCCACCAAAATCCTGCCAATCCCTCAGGAAGGGGCTGGAGGGTGGGACCATGATGAATGGTGACTACGGATAACAGAGATGCTAAGTTAGGGTGAGTACATAACTATTAATCTGATGTGATCCTAGTCATCATTCATCACATATGGGTCAGAGTCCCCAGCTACTCAAAATTTTTGGGTGGCCTCAAGGAAGGACATGCTGAAAACAGTTGTGCCAGAGGAAGCCCTTCCTCTAGAAACTAAGTCAATTTATAATGAGAAGTGAAGGTATGAGGAGAGGATCAAGCTGCCACTGCACAAATGTCATCCAAAGACTGATGGGCTACAAAGGTAGCTGAAGTGGCCACTGACCTGGTGGAATGAGCCCTAACTGGTCCAGGCAAAGGAGAACCACATGAAGAGTAAATGAAAGAAATGCACTGAGAAATTCAATGGGAGATAGTAATTTTCGCACAGCTTGCCCTTTCTTGTTAACTGAAAAGGCCACAAACAATTGGTCTGAGAGCCAAAAGGACTTAGTTCTATGCAAGTAGAAACGAAGCGGACGATGAACATCTAATGTATGTAAAATGTATTCGCCTTTATTAGCATAATTAGGGAAGAACACTGGAAGCTGGATTGACTGACTGAGATTTGCTTCAGTGGCCACTTTAGGCATAAAGGGTTGAGTTTCAAAGCCACTCTATCTTTATAAAATATTAAGTAAAGAGGCTTAATAGTAAGAGCCTGCAATTCTGACTCTCTCTTTGCTAAGGTTATAGCCACTAAAAAGGCAGTCTTCCAAGAAAGAAACTGAAGGTCGCAAAATGTAGCAGGCTCAAAAGGGGGTTTAGTCAGAGACTGCAACACCAGAGCAAGATTCCATGGTCGAAAAGGGTCCTTGACTGGAGGGCTTATCAAAAAGAAGAGAGGTTATGCACTCACCATAACATTCCATGTGTATTGTCCATCTCACCTTTATTCTTCACTGGTTGGGTTCAGAACCTATCCTTGGTTCTGACTTGGCCATTTACAAAAGCTTGAGGTCGTCCACTGGCTCGTGGCTGTATCCCTACCCCATCATGCCCTAGGAGAGTTTCTCAGATCTTATTTGCTGATAAAAACAGTTTCACCATGAACTATTTTGCCACTTTAGAACAAAGTAGGTCAGAGAACATTATATACCAAATATGACCACTCGGTCCTCCGGAAGCCAAAGGCTGGGGGAAAGGCGGATGGGATGTAAGAATGAAGGCAAGATGGACAACACACATGGAACATTATGGTGAGTACATAACTTCTTTATGTGATGTTATCCTATCTCACCTTCTTTCTTCAATGGTTGGGACAGCTTCCCTAGCACCATATTTCTTGGGCAGCTCATGGGAGAATATTCTTCAGAACAGTGGACCCAAGGGAGGCCCTGTTCCTGGAGGTCAAATCTATTTTGTAATGAGTGATAAAGGTATAAGGGCTTGCCCATGTTGCAGCAGCACAAATGGTATCAACTGGTAGTCTAGCACAAAAAGCAGAAGCTGCTGCTATGGCTCTCTTACAGTGACCCTTGACTTTACAAGGAAGATTTTTGTTGTTAGATTGGTAATGCAAAGGTAATACAATCTGATAGCCATTAGCTTCCAAAAAGGAAACAAATAGTTGGTCAGATTTTCTGAAGTCCTTTGTCCTATGTAAGTAGAAACGTAATTGTCTGTCTACATCTAGTTGGTGCAACATATATTCTGCCTTGTTGCCATAGCTGGGAAAGAACACTGTCAGTTCTATGGACTGATTCAAATTAGACTGTGAGCATACTTTTGGTAAGAAAGATGGGCTTGTTCAAAGGGATACTTTGTCTTTGTGGAAAAGCATGTAGTGGGGCTTTATCGATAATGCTTGCAGCTCTGAAACCCTTCTTGCAGAAGTGATGGCAATCAAAACAATTGTTTCCCATGTCAAGAAATTTAGATCACAGGATGCTGTCGTTCAAAGGGGGAACGAATCAAACAGGACAAGACATAGTTCAGGTCCCGTGGTGGTAGAGGAGTTTTAAAAGGTGGTCTTCGCAAAACAGTGCCTTTCCGGAAGGCTTTGCATAGTCTGTGAGACATCAGATTTGGAGCGAAATCTCTTGTATGAAAATTAGATATCGCTAACTGGACTCGAATGGTAGCTGCAGCTGCACCTTCATTAAAGAGTTTCATCAGATTTGGAGCGAAATCTCTTGTATGAAAATTAGATATCGCTAACTGGACTCGAATGGTAGCTGCAGCTGCACCTTCATTAAAGAGTTTCATTAGAAATTCAAGAACGGAGCCTAATGGCACAGAAAAGGGATCAATGTGATTACATAATGCTCATATAAAGTTTTCTCACTGAAGCATAATGAGATGAGCTCAAGATATGTTTGACAGCAGGAGAGATGTTATGGAGCCTGGCTATATGTGGAATTGGAGCAGCCAAGCTGTCAATTGGAGGGTCTGAAGAGAGAGTGGAGTGTTCCCGATGCACGAGTCAGAAGGTCTGGAACTGGGTTCAGAACCCATGGCTCCTCCTAAAGTTGAGGCCACAGGAAGGGAAATGAAATTTGATGAGGCCAGTATGGGGCAATCAGAATTAGATGGCTTCCCAATGATCGGGCTTTTGGAAGAAGTTTGGGTATCAAGGCAAAGGGAGGGAAGCCATAGAGGAGAGACGGGGGGGCCAATCGTGTACAACTGCATCCTTTGGTGACTACCCCGGGAGGGAATTAGGGCAAAATAGCTGCTGCATTTGGCATTCATGGATGTGGCAAAAACATCACAGCAAGGCTGGCCCCATTTGCAGAAAATCATCTCCGCTACTTCTTGTTTTAGGGACCACTCACGAGGCATCAGAATCACTCTGCTGAGCTTGTCTGCTATCACACTGGAGTTCCCCAGGATGCGCATTGCTATCAGAAATAGATGGGAGGAGGTCACCCACTGCCATACTCTTAGGTCCTCTCGACAAAGGAGGTAGGATCTTATTCCTCCTTGTTTGTTTATGTACCAAACAACTGACAGGTCTGTCTGAATTGCAATAGTCCCCAGCGGAAGAGAGTCCTGAAGTGCCTGCAATGCTAAGAGCACCGCTCTCATCTCTAGGATATTGATATGCAACTGGGTCTTGTTTTCATGCCTTGGACTGTTCTGACCTGATAATGCCCCACAACCATATCTGGGAGGTGTCCATGGTCACTGTGGCTAAAGGCTGTGAACAAAGGGATGACCTGATGTCACGTGAGTGGTGAAGCCACCAGTGAAGGTCCTTCTTGCAGGACTCGTTATCAAAATTTGGTGAGACATGGGTAGTTCCTGCAATGACCACTGAGTAAACAGTAGCCACTACAGAATTCACATGTGCATGCGTGCTAATGGAGCTAAGTTTATCACTGATGCCATGGTTCCCAATACTTGCAGAACTGTTCTTGCTTGTACCCTTTGCTTGGAAAGAAGGTTTGAGACCGGATGTCACAGAACTAAAACTATTTCTGGAGGACGTTTTGCCATCAAATTTGTTGTGTCCAGATCTGCCCCTATAAAGACGATATGTTGAGATGGCAACAAGGCAGATTTTTTGTAATTTATCATGATTCCTAGGTGAGAGCAGAGTTGTAATGTGGTGTCTCTTGCTTTTTGTAGTAAATGCTTGATGGTGGCAGTCAGGAGCCAGTCATATAGATACAGAAACAGGGCAGAGCTCGAAACTGATAGTGACTGGCTCCCAGCTGGAAGTGCAGAGGAATCCTGGATGGTCTGCCATTTTTATGTGGTAGTACGCATCCTGGAGGTCTATAGAGCACATACAATTTTCTTTTCCCAGAAAAAGGAATATCAACCGCAGTGTTACCATCTGGAACTTCATTTTCCTTATTGATTTGTTTAATCTGCCAAGATCCAGTATGGGTCTCCAGTCCCCCATTTTCTTCGGAACTAAAAAGAGCCTTGAGTAAGTTCCGGATACTTTTTGTTCTGAGGGGACTGCTTGGATGACTCGTTTGTGTAGCAACTTTTGAATTTCTAGAGTTGCCTGTTACCTTTGACTGGGTGGAACGTCCAGAATGTTATGTTTGAGACAAGGAAGGAAACTGGTATGGAGTAGCCTCTGGATATAGTGCTTTGTACCCATTTGTCTTTTATTTCTAGCCAGGCTTCTGGGTACTTATTTGGCCTCCGAGGAACAGGTTCCACTGAATCTGGAGACTCCCTTGCCTTTTGACTAACTACATTCATGAGTTCATTGAAAGACGGAGAAACCAAAGTGGTGGAAGCGCGAGACCCGAAAGCCTCCTGGTACACTCCTCCTCAGATGGGTTGATGTACTTTGCAGACATTCTCGAAATCCTAAAGCAGAGAGGTGGCTGGAAGGAGACATTCTCAGAAGGTGACAGTGGGGACCCCTTCCAACTCGAGGTCCGTATCCAAGGTGATGGACTCCTCTGGGGAGTCTAAATGCTTCCTCTTGCATAATCTCTTTTGAGGGACCTCTTCGGAAGGGTATTCTGGAGAGATTTCAGAAGAAAGGGTATCACGCGATGGGGCATCCTGAGGCTTTGGGTCTCCATGTCTGTGTGGATGCGATGGTACTGAGACAGACAGTGGCGCTATTGGGGGAAGAATGCCTGTACCTGGGAGTGGATCCATCAGTGGTGACAATACTCTCCCTCATCACCACGAAGGCCCACCCCTGACCTGAGGAAGCTCCCAGCTCCAAAGAACCAAAAGGCATCCCCGGATCCAAGCGGGTTGGCTCCGAGGCCAATGTAGGAGCCGACCTCACCCATGCCAAAGACCCAAGAGGCAAATTCAGATCAGACAACTGTCCGACCCGACTCTTCTCCCCGGACCCAACTGGAGAGTGTTGGCTCCCAGACCCCTTGTGTTCAGATGGAACAGAGGATATCGGAGCAGTAGTCGTGCCAGAAGATCCTGGTGCAGGTCACGAGTCCAATAGTTCCACTACAACTGGTTCCAGACACTCTGGCTCCAAGGTCCCAGACTGAATCAGAGGAGGAATCAATGAAAGGGCGGGTGGTCCTAGTTGGCTCCGAACCCCTCTGGGTTGGAGTAGACAAAAGTTTGGTCAGTGCCAGTGTCCTCAAAAGCCTCTGCACCACACGATCCACATCATCATCAGAGAGGCTTCTGGATGATGAAGAGGAGGGAGTAGGAGAACTGACTCTTTGGAGCAATGGTGATCTCAGAGTTGGAGAGACTGGTTCAAGTTCAGGGGAATGGCTCCTTATTGAAAACTGTCAGCACCGAAACCAGAGTAGGAGCCAAGCAGGAAGGTTTTTCAAGCCCGACATTCTTCAAGTCCAAGGATGACTCTCTTGTCACTTTCTTTGATGGATCTATAAGCAAAAGAAGAAGATCTTTTTCCCCGACCTCCCTGTTCTGGAAGATGGGGATTTTGATAATTTGGATGTACTCTGAACCTCTTTAATAGTCTCTGAAAAGGGAGTCTTTAGTAATCCTCTCAATGTTAACTTATTTTTTCTTTCTAATACTCTACTACTGAATGCATGGCAAATGGCACACGATTCTTGTAGATGGGCTGCGCCCAGACAGTACACACAAATTGTGTGGCCATCAGTTAAAGACATTTTTGATTACATTTCACACACTTTTTAAACCCCAAAGGTTTAGATTCTTTAGTATCCTATGACATAGCTATATCAATAGCAACTAACAGTAATAAGGCAAGAAAAATACTACTACTACTATTAATAACAAATTTTTTTGGTAATAAACAATCCAAGCAGTGAAACTAGAGAAAGGGTAGGAAAGGGATGAAAGGCCCTCTAATTTAAACGGACCAGCAGTAGCTCTCTAAAATGAGCTTTCCAGGAAAAGGAAATAACCATATATATTAAAGACTCAAGCTCGCTAACTTAAATTAGCTTTTTTTAAAGCTCTCTAACTTAAACGAGCTTAAATTAAACAAGTAAATATAACAAATAAAATACTTAAAATAAAGCCAGGACAGAGAAAGGTAAAAAGGTCTAGAGAAAAAATGACGGCCAATCACAGCAGCAGCAGCAAAGGATCAAACGCACTAAACTTAAGAACTATAAAATGTTTATCAAATTCACAATTATCTGAAAATATTTAGAGAAAAAATAAACACTTAGCCAGAGCCAAAATGGAAACACCCGATCTTGTTAGTGGCAAACGAGATCTGAGGAACTCCCCTAGGGCATGATGAAATAGGGGTACAGCCATGAGCCAGTGGAAGACCACGAGCTTTTGTAAATGGCAGAACTGAAACAGAGGATCGGTTCTGAACCCAACCAGTGAAGAATGAAGGCGAGATAGGACAACAACACATCACACCTTTCAAGAAGGCTTGGCAGAGCCAAGAAGAAAAGGTATGGTAATTTTTGAGATGAAAATCAGAAAATTGCTGCCAAATGGACTTTGATTGTAGAGAAACTAGCACCATCCTTAAAAAGGGAAGTTGAGAAAAGGAGAATGTCATAAACAGGAGCCGAAAATGGATTGAGATTCTGACCTCTAGCCTAGATGGAGAATCACTTCCACTTACTTCTGTAAACTCTCTTGTTGGCAGACTTGTGAGAAGCAAGGATAATGTCCCTCACAGGGGATGTTAGCCTGCACTTAGCAATAATCACTGGAAGTGGACAAACCAAGCTGTCAGACGGAGGGTCTGAAGGTTTGGGAGGAGACGGAGCAACGGATGGGAGATCAGATCCGGCACCAAATCGAGCACAAAATGGGGAGGTGCTTCAGATGAGACTGTAGGAGAGGGAACCACACCTGCTGAGTCCAGAAGAGGTCAGTGAGGATCAACTGTGTCCTGAGGCATCTTGCTTTCTGAAGAACTCTCAGAATTAAGGGTAATGGTAGAAAAGCATTAAGGAGACCCAGAAGACAATTGTGGGTCAAAGCGCCCCTGTGGGTCTCCCCCTCTGGAGAGATCAAGGTGAAGTAAGTGCTGCATTTGTGATTGAGAGGGAAGCAAACAAATCACAGCTCGGGTGGCTCTACCGATGGAAGACCTGCTTCGCCACTGAAGGATTCAGGGACCACTAGTGAGGGCTCAGATTAGCCCTGCTCAGCTTGTCCGCCAGCACACTGGAAACTCTGGGAATGTGGGTTGCAATGAGAAAGCGCCCCGAGGCCATCACCCATTCCCAAACCCTCATGGCCTCGTGACAAAGCATCTAAGAATGTGTGCTCCCTTGCTTGTTTATGTACCACACAACAGTCATTTTTGTCTGTGTGAACTGCTATTGTCCCCAGAGGAAGGCACTCCCGAAATGCTTGCAATGATAGGAGGACTGCTCTCATCTCCAAAATGTTGATGTGCAGCTTGGTCTCTGAATGGGACCACGTCCCTTGGACTGTCTTTCCCTGAAAATACCCCCCAGGAGGGAAGCATCTGTGGTCACCGTGGCCTTCGGAATGGGTGGAGAGAATGGCCTGCCAGCTAGGAGGTCCGGAATATGCATCCACCATGATAGGGGTCTCCAACAAATTGGAGTGAGACGAATGGGGACTGACAAGGGATGAGAAAGGGTGGTCCACTGCAGCACTCTCATGTAGTATCTGGTCAGTGGGACCAGATAAACTGCAGCTGCCATGGAACCCAAAGCCCTGAGAATGAGTGATACTGGAGGATGAGTTTGCTCCAGAAGAGCGAGAATGCGAGACCGGATAAGAAGCACGCATCAGAGAGGAAGAGCTGCAATTTCCTAAGTAGTGCCCAGCTGAGTGCCTATAAATTCCAGTTGTTGAGATAGGGTCAAAGAAGATTTGGCCAGATTCACTGTTATCCCCAGCTGATCAAAGAAACAAAGAAGGAAGTGTGTATTCTCCACCAGCCTGAGATGAGCTGCTACCACTGCTATGCATTTGGTGAACACCCGAGGGCTGTGGTGAGTCCAAAGGGCAGGGCTCTGAATTGGAAGTGATCAGCCCCTAAGTGAAAATGGAGGAATCTCCTGGACCACCTGCTATTTTGATATGATAGCACACATCCTGGAGATCCACAGAGCACATCCAGTCGTTGTTGTGCAGAAGGGGCACAATGGACTGAACAGTGATCATCTGACACTGTGACTTCTTGTCTGACAGGTTTAACTGACTGAGGTCCAGAATGGGATGCAGGTTCCCTGTTTTCTTGGGTACCAAAAAGAAGTGGGAGTAAGTACTGGATCCTCTCTGTCCTGAGGGGACCTTTTGGATGGCTCTTTTTCGGATGAGGTTGGTGACCTCTAGGTGGGCTCTCTCTCTCTGACTGGGTGGCACGTCTGGGAGAGTTCTGCTTCTTGGTGAGGGGTCTAAAAAGGGAATGTAGTATCCCCTGGATATGATTCTTAGCACCCATTAATCATTTGTGATGTTTGCCCACGCTAAAGGGTGCAAAGCCAACTGACCCCAAACTGCCTCTAGCGTGGGACAGTCGGGCAACGCCTTAGGGGTCATTGGAAGGGTTTCTCAGAAAAGGGCTCCCTGGAACCCTGACTTTGTGGGCCTCTTCTACCTCTACAGCAGTGGTGACCATTGAAACCTCTCCCCATCCCCTGGAGGAGGAATCCTGTTGAGCTTCCTGAAAGGTAGACTGCGACTTGTGGAACCACATTTTCCTATTCCCCTATTGGGTCTTGGAAAAGGACCTTTAGGGGGTAGAGAATTTGATCCCAACAGCATCTTCCCCTCTTGCTCATTGCGGGTCAAAATTTCCTTAACTCTGGGTCCAAAGAGAGTGGAACCATCGAAGGGGGCATTGGTGAACAACACTTAAAAGGCCTCTGCAAACTGGCATAAACACAGCCAGGCATGATGCCCGGTGGGAATGCCTGTACTTGCTGCCCGTGAGGAACTCTCTGCAGCACTGGATATTAACCTCATGGATGAATTAGCTATTGACGCAAGAGTGGCCAACTTGGGAGAGACGGACTTAAAGTTCTCCACAGGCATGGACTCAGAGGGAAGTTGAAAGCACCTTTATCAAATCCCTCTGGAGACAGGTAAAATGGGTCAGATAGTTCAAAGCTTGCAGGCTGAAAGAAGCCAATGCGAACACCCGCTTTCCAAATCTGACCAATGCTCTCGATTCACAGTTAGGAGGGTGGACAGATGAATTTTGCTCTGCCAACTCTTACTTAGTGGCGGCAGCTACCAGAATCTCATCAACAAGAACTGCCTTGGACCAGAAGGCTTTATCCGAAGGTGGGCTTAAAAATTTATCAGCTCTTTTGGGTACTGGCTCCACTGTATTGGGTTAATTCCAGGCCCTGCTGGTCATAAGGTTGATTAAAGGGTCAGCAGGGAAGGACACCCAAGAGGTAGATGGGCCCGTACCGAAAGCCTCCAGGAACACGGTTTCCTCAGAGGATGGGGGCTGGGCAGACCAACCGGCCATGGCCTTAAGGATCTCCAGTACGTCTCCAAAGGCGACGTCATCGGGCGATGACCTTGGGGACCCGTCTCTTTCACCGATATCTGTGTTGTCCGTGAGAGACTCCATAGGTGAGTCCAAATGTCTCCTCTTACATGTCCTCTTCCAAGGCATTTCCTCCGTGGGAGGCTCTGGGGAAGACTTGGAAGAGGAAGGGATCCCTATGGGGGAAACTCCTCCCTGGAGGCTAGAGCAGAAGGGCTGACCGGAAGCAGGATGAGGGAGTACACTCAAACCCTGGGCAGGAGCACGGTGAGTCGGAGAGGGTACTCTGGCAGTAGAACGGCATCTTTCCACAACCCGGAACACGGAGAGAATGCACAAGGGCCCCCTCCCCCACTGATGACACCATAACATAGGAGGGAGCAGACCCCAACAGAACCCCCAACACTCTGGACAGTGCTGGTCCAGAGCTATAAAGTGCTGAAGCACCGATGGACAGAGAAGGGTCCCAGAAGCCCGGACTCGAACCGGCCCCCACTGACTCCGGGGGTGACAACCCAAACTGATGGCCCTGCCTGTTCCAGGGGAATGGGAAAAGAACCGGCCATAGACCCTGATGGGGTAGGGACAAAGGGAGTCCCAGAAACCCCCATCACCTCCACGCTCCCCAAAGTCTAATCCATGTGAGGTCGGACGAGGTGAAGGTAGATGCAGATGGGGAGAAAGCTCCCTAAGCCCATGGGCCGGGGAAGCCAAAAGCCCCAACTCAATTTGAGCCTTCAAAAAGGACCACATCATCCTGTCCATGTCTGAAGGCAGGATGCTCCTGGAGGATCGGGAGGAGATGGAGGACCTAGCAGAAGACCTGTGGTGGGACCATGAGAATCTCCTATAATCTGGAGTACGGGTCCTGCATGGAGGGGTAAACAAATAATCCCTTCCTGAAGGGACCAAGGGAAAATCCTCTATAACAATGGGATCCTACATGGGTCTCTGATCCGAATGAATCTGGTCAGAGGAAACATGAGGATCCAAGGAAGTTGTTCTCAAATCCTTCGGATCCGACAGGGTCAGGTCCATTAGTCTGGCTCAGATCTGAAGGCTTCGCACCAAAAGTCTTGGATCCAGGAGTCAAGAACAGAGCCCTCAGATCAGAAGACTTGGAACCACGGGCCTTGGATCCGGGAGACGACTCTCTGGAAGCTCTCGGATCCTACGCCGTTAAAGCTGGAGTTGGATCCGGGGACCTGGGATCTTGCTTAGAAGGAGCCTTCTCTAAGGAAGAAGAAGAAGAAACCTTTCCTTTATGGCCAAAGGGGCCCGACTTGGTCAAGGATTCTTTAATCAGGGGGCCCCCATTAACCGAACCTTTTAGTAACAGCTTGCTCCGGCAGTCGACCAGGGCTCTGGGGTTGAATGCAGCACAAATGCCGCATTCAACCTCCAGATGGTCGTGACTGAGACAGTAGAGGCACTCCTCGTGTGAGTCAGAGACCGGCATCTTCCAACCACACAAGGAGCACCTCTTGAAACCTAAAGGCTTCTCCAACATGGAGAAAAGCCAAGGCAACCAAAACCGAAGGAAAAACCGAAAGACAGTACCACAAACAAGCCAAAAGTCAAAACCCTGAAGTCCGTCCCAACTCAAAAATTACCCCAACTGAAACCAAATAATCAAAAGAAACCACAACTAATAAAAACTCCCAGAAATGAATTATAACTACACTAATAAAACCATGAAAAAGGCGCCAGAACCAAATGAACCAATGGGAGGGGAAAAAGGGTTAGGAACTAGATGAAAATTGTAGAGGAGCTTTAAGAGGAGAAAAAAATAAGCTAATAAGGAAAAATCCCAAAAGGAAATACACCTACTTACAAAACGACTGAATAACCTGGGGAGCTGAGCAATCTGCATCTGACATGTAAATGCAGCAAAGGAGATCTGAGGGGTTAGAGGGCAGCAGAGCATTATGGGAGAGAAGGAGCTTGAGCTAAGTTGTTGTTTAAGGTCGCCTGTTCGGATCCAATGTCGGATCCTAGACCCATACGTGATGAATGGTGACTAGGATATCAGATCTTTTAATACAGACCTAGTGGCTCCAGTGCCCAACAGTAAAGGATTTTTTTTTAACTGTATTTTTACCTTAACATAGGGTCTCTTTTGATCTATTTGCAGCAGAGGATTACAATTTATTTTTGTTTTATTATTCTGACCTAGTCAGTACAGTGATTTCTGACTCCTTCCAATTTGAAGAAATGGTGGAGAAAATGCAGCACTGTTCTAATTCGGCTGCCATTCAATCCAGGTATCTTAGACTCTGCATTCGCTTATGTGGGTATTCTCCTCTCCAATGTCCTGGTTCACCACAATTGAAGCAAGCTCCATCAGAAGTGGAAGGAGGGGCACTGCCAGCTTGTTGCTGCCAACCAGCTGCACCTTGTTCCCCTCAACCAGCAGTCTTACAACATCCTCTAGCAATTCCTTTTCCCCTTCCCCCACTTCTGTTTCCTCCCCTTGGGGCTTTTAACTGTCTTATCTGAATAGTTAACAGCTTATCCTCAGCATCCTTTCTCCATTTTTCCTGATACTCAGTACAGTTATCTGCAGCACTTAATGATGACTCCAAGTCCTTTTCTTGCCAGCCTATAAGCGCTTGCTTTATTTGATTTTGTACAGGAGCTTGTAGACCCTACACAAAACCGGCTACAACAGTTGGCTTAGCTTGTCCTCCTGGAACTGGCATTCCTGAATGTTTAGGAAACACTGCTTTGAGATGACAAATAATCTGCAGGGGTCTTCCCTTTATTTGCTTGCATGCCTTATCTTAGACTAATCTGTCCTAACTTGAGACTCTTTTGTAATTTTAATTAACAACTCTGCCCCCTTTTGTCTACTAGGGCATTTTCTGAGAGAGTAAAATCTGTTATTTCAGCCTTTTCAAGTAACTGTTTACTTATTTCATCTGGAGTGACTACCCAAAGCAGCTGGTTTAAATCTGCCAAAGTAGAGTTCTAACATTCTACTACAGTTTTTAATTTCTCCTTAATCATTAAAAAGAAGTTATTCACATTCCATCTGTATTGTCGATTTTTGTATGGAGGAAAATAATGTAAACAACAAAATTACGCTTCCTGCTCAACCAGAAGCAAAGGGTTGGGGAGCTTGGAGGGATGGAATGTGAGGAGAAATGAAAATTAACAATACAGATGGAATGTTATGGTGAGTACATAACTTCTTTATCGGATACTGTCAATTTTCATTATGTCCTCACATATGGGACAGAATCCCCAGCTATTTTTATCCTGGATGGACTCATGGAAGGATGTTTCTCAGAATCATCGAGCCAAAGGAGGCTCTTCCCCTGGAGATCAAATCCAATTTGTAATGAGTGATAAGGGTATGATGCTTAGCCCATGCGGCTACTGCACAAATTTCATCCATGGATGCATTAGCCTGAAAAAACTGCCAAAGTGGCCACGGACCTGGTTGAGTGAGCTCAAATAGGTTTGGGAAGATCTATACCTTGGGTTTGGTGTAGATGTAGGAAATGCAATCAGACAGCCATTTTGCTACAGTAACTTTGGATACTGGTAGGCCTTCCTAGGGCCTGCAAAGGAAATAAACAATTGATTTGTCTTCCTAAATTTTTTTGTCCTGGGCAGATAAAAACATAATTGCCTATGTACATCAATCAAATGCAGTGTGTATTCACCATTATTACTAAGGTTAGGGAAAAAAATGGGCAAGTTAATGGTCTGACTGACATTAGTCTCCGAAACAACCTTAGGTTGAAAGGAGGGCTGGTGCACAAGGAAACTCTGTCTTTATGGAAAATCAGGTAAGGAGGTTGGGAAGGTGAGGCCTGAATTTCTGATATTTGTCTTGGAGATGTAATGGCCACTTGGAAGATGGTCTTCAAAGGCAAAACTTTTACATCACATGTCACCGCAGGTTCAAACAAGGGCTGAACAATAAGACGCAGCATCAAGTTTAGGTCTCATGGAGGAGCAGGATCTTTGTGAGGTGGCCTTAATAATAGGATCCCTTTCAAGAAGGCTTGCAAAGTTTGTGGGAGATCAGTGACAAGGTATCTTTCTCAATGTGAAAATCAGAGATAGCTGCTAATTGCACTTTAACTGTAGAGGCAGCTGCCACACTGTCAAAGAGGTGAGCCAAAAATTCTAGGATGGAGTGGATTAGGTGCTGTGAAGGGATCTACATCATGTTGATGAGCCCAGATTACAAACCTCTTCCATTTGCTCCGATAAAGTTTTTGCATGGATGGCTTATGGGAGGATAGCAAAATATGACAGACTGGGAAGGAGAACATAGGCTGTATGGCTATAAATGGAATTGGAGGAGCCAATCCATCAGCTTGAGGTTGGAAAGACTGGGATGAATCATTCCTGTCAGGTGTAACAGGAGGTCTGGGGTGCGTTCCAGAATCTAGGGTTTCTTCTGCAAATGATGCCAAAGGAAGGGAAACCAGATTTGTTGAGGCCAAAATGGGGCAATAAGGATTACTGTTCTCTTCAGCCTATTTACTCTCTAGAGATATTTGGGGATCAAGGAGCTAGGAGGAAAGGCATACAAGAGACCAGGTGCCAATTGTGTATGAGAGCATCCCTTGGGAATTCCCCCACTGGAGGGATTAGGGCAAAGTTGGTTCTGCATTCATTGTTCAGTGGGGATGCAAAGAGGTTGCACAGCAAGGATGGCCCCATGGTCGGAAAATTTCTTCTGCTACTTTCTGGTTGAGGGACAACTTGTGAGGCATGAGGATGGATCTGCTCAACTTGTCCGCTATCAAGCTGGACTTTTCCGGAATGTGCATTGCTACAAGAAAAACAGTTGGATGAGATTGCCCATTGCATATCACTTCTCAAGACAGAGGGAATGATCTGGTTCCTCCTTGCTTATGTCCCAGACCACAGACATATTGTCAGATTGAACTGCCACTGTTCCCAGAGGAAGAGCAGTGTGAACTGCCAACAATGTTAGAAGCACTGCCCTCATCTCCAGGATGTTTATGTGTACATCGGTCTTGTCGGCAGACTAGGTGCCTTGGAACATCTTTCCCAGATATTGCCCCCCCCCCATCTCTCTGGGAAGCATCCATGGTCACCTTTGGCCTGTGGTTGTGGGGGAATAAAAGGTTGGCCTTGTGTTAACTGGGCATAATGAACCCACCATGACAGGTCTCTTTTGCAGGTGTCCATAATGAGAACTTGGTAAGACAGTGGTTGGTGGATAATTGACCATTCTGCAGCCAGAAGCCATTGCAGTATTCACATGTAGAATCTTGCCAGTGGAACCAAGACTATAGCTGCAGCCATTAAACCTAGAGCCTGTAAAACATGATGGGCAGCCATCTTCTTGTTCTGGAGTAATTTGTGTGTTTGGCACCTGACTGTCAACACTCTTGAGGGTGAAAGTTTTGCAATCATCTGAGTCATGTCCAGAACTGCTCCTATAAACTCCAGTGTTTGAGAAGGTTCCAAGTGAGACATCCTGTAATTTATGGTTATATCTAACTCTGTACAGATTTGGATAACATAGTCTCTTGCTCAGATAAGTTGATGCCTCGTCAGGCCAGATATCAGCCAATAGTCCGAATAGGGAAAGACAAGGCATACTTGTCGTCTCAGGTGAGCCACTATCACTGTCATGCAGTTGAACACTCTGGGGATGGTAGTGAGATCTAAGGGCAGTGCTCTGAACTGGTAATGACTGGCTCCTAGCCAAAAGTGTAGGTGCTTTCTGGATCATCTGTCCATCTTTATGTGATAGTACACATCCTGAAAGTCTATGGAGCACACCCAATTGTCCTGTTCCAAAAAAGGAAGCATGGACTGTATCGTAACCATTCAGAACTTGGGGCGTCAAACTGACTTGTTTAATCTGCTAAGATCCAGAATTAGTCTCCAGCCCCCTGTTTTCTTTGGAACTAAAAAAAACCTCCCCTCCCAAACATCTTTATTAAATTTACACATATGACAAAGGCAATTTTATCACATTTATATAAAAGAAAAACATACATAATATCACATTAGTTGCAAATAGTTTACATCACAGACACCATTGAAACAACTGTAGTTGTAAACATTATCCATCACTTATAAACCATCCAGCCATTCTCAGTTAAGCATTATATGGGCTCATTCAAATCCTGCCTCTTAAACCTCATTCCTGCTCTGCTTATATTGTTCCCACAATTCCATTTTTTCTTATGTAGTTTGCTCTTTCCCTTTTCTAAAAATCCCAATTCCAGTTGTTTTATCTCAGTTACTATATTCACTACTTCTAGTAAAGTTGGTCTAGACTTTGACTTCTTATTTGCTTTTTTGGCAGGCATCATAATTAGACTCAGCAAGGCTTTACTATGTCTAGGCAATTCCAATTCTGTAGCATAACTCAAAAAATCATCTCCCCAGTCAGTCCAATCTGCTCACCCAGCATCCCCAACAGAACGATCTGCAGGGATTCCCAAAAGTCTGCCAGGTCATCACATGCCCAAAAAATATGTTCCCAGCTTCCTCTTTCTTGCCCATCACACCTCCACCATCTGCTATCCACCTGAGGAAAAAATTTTTGGAGCCTACTTGGGGTATAAAAATATCTATGTAAACACTTCTAGGCAAAGAACCTAAATCATCTAGACTTTGTTGCATATTTGGGAGATATACATATAACGCCCCCATTGTCTCTCGGTGAATTGCTTATCCATTCTCTCTTACTAATCCTTTCTAAGCTCCTCTGATTCCTATAATTATCATGCAATATTTGATATGATTTACTAATTATTCCTTTTTTAACGACAGCTTCCATTCTAGATTCTATTTAAAAACTACTAGTGCTGGTCTTTCATTTAGGAGCCCCTACTTCTTTCTCTTTGCCTATACTCTGATACCAGTCCTTGATAGGGAAGGCAGTCTCTAACCTGCACTCCAAATAAATTCTTGGCCTCTTCCCATTCTATTACCTTTCCCTTTCTAGTTATTTTCTCCCAATACCTTGGCTCCTTTGCCAGTTTTCTCCAATAAATTCCATCCCCCTCCTGCCTATTTTCTGTATCCCTGACCACAGTCAACCCTATTGGCAAAATCTCTTTCCTCCATTCTCATGCTGGTTTGGTTCTTAGAATACTCCCTGCTATTTTATCAGTATAATACTCTGCTTGATTTTGCTTGTTCTCCTTAAGAGTCTGCATCCAAAATCTCAATCTCTCCTTACTTCTTGAGCTTCCTCCCTGTGTCAGCATCATTCATTTCCACTTTGAATTATAGTTTTCTGCTTGTGCTATGAATAAGAGCCTTTACTGTGTCCCTCTTGACCCTTGCTGTCTTCCCTTCCCAGATGAAATTCTTCAACTCTTAATTGCTATCCACAACTTCTCCTCTGGTTGATAAAACTATGCCTGACCTGTGTATAAGTCTAAAGGGAATAAAAACATCTGAACTACTTGCACCTTGGTAAGCATATAACAAAACTTCCAGTCTCTCAGTTTTGTATCTTCTTCTATTTAGTCTCCTCCCACATATCCTTAGCTGCCACCACAAAAGTAATTTCTGATCCATACTCCTAAACACTTCATTTTATCATGTCCCCATAAATATGGATATTGTCCGACCAATTCGTGTGTGGGTACATAATTTACTGCTGTTGCCTTTGTTTTAGCTTCATTCAATTTGTATTCCAAGAAGATTTGAAACTGTCTTAAAATGTTCCCCAACACTGTAATGTCCCTTTCTGGGTTTGTCATGTATAAAATAATACCATCTGCAAATAGACCTGGCTTTTCCAGACTACCATACCAATTATATCCTTGAATTTCTGAGTCCCTTATTTTCTTTGCCAATGGTTTTAAATATAATGCAAACAACAAAGGGGAAAGCAAACAACCGTGCCTGGTTCCTCTACTCAAGCAGAAATTATCGGAGAGGACCCCACCAACTTTAATTCGTGCCTCTGATTACTCGCATACTCTTCTAATCAGCCTTATAATTGTATCAGGGAAAGCATATGCTTCCATTGCCCTGTTCATGAAGTCCCAAGTCTACTCTGTCAAAGACCCACCAATACAAGTGGTACTTTCTTACATTCTGCTTCCCTCTGGATCATCAATATTCTATTAAAATTGTCAAATGTTTGCCTCTCCTCCACAATACCACACTGGTCCATATCTATAAATTTTGGTACAACTTTTACCATTCTTTTAGCCATTATAAACACTTTAAACACTTTATAACCATCGTTTAGTATTGAAATGGGTCTGTATGAAGCTGGATCTCGTGGAACTTTACCCTCTTTAGATATTACCGTTACCACCGCTTTCTGCCAGGATGCTGGTACTTCTCCTCCTCTTAAAATATTGTTAAACAAAACCTTCCAGATCTTTATCAGTTTTTCCCCCTCCTAACTTCCAAATTTCCACAAGAATACCATCTATTCCTGGAGACTTTCCTGTAGATTGGTTATATATCACCATTTTTATCTCACCCTTTCCTGTCCTGTTAGTAATTAAGCCTCATCTACCTCTAACTTAGGCATATTTAATTCTTCCATAATTTCCATTTTGTACCTTTTCCTGATTTCCATATTTCTCTGCTTTATACAAATTTTCATAAAATTTCCGAACTATTTCTAATACTTCTACAGGGTCACTTGTTATCTTCCTTTTTATAGGCTCCCTAAGCTTGGTGACGGCCTTTTCCACTTTTTTTGTTGCCGAGTTGTTATGCTAGAAGTTTTTGTGCTCTTGAATTAAAACAGTTGCTTAACAGTAATCTTTCTAAACTCATGCATATTATCAAGGTAATCCCTTATTCTCTGTTTAGCATTCTGCAGTTGCTCCTTTTGTTGTTCTGAGAGATTCCCCCTATTTTGCAATACTTTAACATTTGTCAATTCCGCTAAATAATTCTTGTTACTGTTTAACCATATCTCCCTTTCTTTTATTTCCAACCTAGTTTTAAACATCACTTTAATTTTACCCCACTCCTTAGCTATGTTTTCAGAAGATAAACATATGTTCTATAGCAATTCCTGAATTGAATCCACAACCCATTCCTTAAATTCCTCTCTTTTCAACTGGCAGGTGGGAAAGCATCAGTGTCACATTTTCATTTCATTACCTTGCATTTTTATTTTGATTATTGGTGCATGATCTGAGATAGTCAATGGGTGCATTTCATCACCTTCAATTAAATGCACATGTTCTTGTGAGATATAAAATCTATGTAGCCTAGCTCAGATTTTGTATCTCGGTGAGTAATATGTAAATCCACTCCAAACTCCTAGTACTGAATTCACATCTTCCATGCCAAACGTTTTCATCAATTTCTTCAAAAATCTACCCTCCTGTATTATATTTTCCCTTTTAGCCCACCCCGACAAATCTTCACTATTG
The DNA here is from genome assembly GCF_019279795.1 of Protopterus annectens. Taxonomy (NCBI): domain Eukaryota; kingdom Metazoa; phylum Chordata; order Ceratodontiformes; family Protopteridae; genus Protopterus; species Protopterus annectens. The sequence goes on from NC_056732.1 coordinate 1,010,579,332, forward strand.
CAAACCAAATTCCAGTCTCCACCTATAACTAATATTCCTTGTTGAAAGCTAATTATTTCTCCCAGAACTTTCTTACGCACCATTATAGCAGTTTTAGAGGAGATGTAAATGCATGCCAGTGTAATCCTCCTCCCTAGCCAGTAGCCCATTAGTACTATGCATCTTCCATTATCTTTTTTTTCCCTCTTCTATCACTATTTGTGCTCCTCTTGCAATTAATATAAGTACTCCTCTTTTCCTTTGCCCCAAATATTCCGCTGAATAATCATCCTGAAAACCTTTATCAAATGCACATGTTCAGTTCTTTCCAGGTGCATTTCCTGGAGCATATCTATTTGCACTCTACATTTTTAATACAGTTCACTACTCTTCTTTTTATAGTTATCTGCAAGACCATTCAGACTGAAAGATATTACAGAAAGCATCATTTTCTTATATAGTTATTATTACCACCTTTTATATTGCTAAATTTCTAGTTCCAACGTTTATGTTACATATATATTCTATCTGGCAGGCTGGTCTTTTATACAGTTGTTTCATGTCACATCTTACATAATTTTTGCTTTTTTAAAAGCCCTCAAACAAAACAACCAACCACTCACAAAAAAAACTGCCTAAAAACCTATGAAATTTACAATAACACACAAGACTATGTGCATATTCAAATATTGAAGTTTTTGCTTCCTAATAAAAACATAAGTTCTAGGTTGATGGCTACACAGACAGGCTAAAGTTAACCAAAAAGAAAGGTCAGTCATGTTAACATGCATGGTACAGCCTGTGCTATTAGTAATTGCTATTTGATTTTTTTATATCTATATAACTCTCCCACAGTTGAGAAAATACTTGAATGCTTTAAGTAAACACTTCTCTCCAAGCCATTTCTCTTTATCAAATTGTCTTCTAGTGACATGCAAACCAGACAGAAAACTGCTACAGGTACCTTGTTTATCAGAAAAAAAACTTACAATATTCAATATTCTTTTTCATTTACAAGCTTTGTAATAAACTTGTTACTGGATAATCCCTAGGGGTTTTTAGCCAGTCATTTCCCTATGCAAGCATGGGAAAAAGCACACTGATTTTTCTTTTGTCAGAATCTCTTAATCGGACCCTTCCGCTTTACCCCAATCTCCTCCCCTCCTCTTTTTTTTTCATTGCAGTGCCTACATTTTTCAAAATTGAACAAAGAAAAAGACAGAAAGGTGAATAAGACAAAACAAAAGCACCCATTGCATTTAAATAAACCTGAGAAAACTTTGTTTCAAGTCTAACTGGTTTTGTATTATCTTTACAACTGTCAAACTTGGGGAAAACCAGACTGTTTTCAGGGAACATTATGTCCTAGTCAGTTTCTCTGCTCTTTTTTCTTCTTTTCCCTCAGCCAATCCTCTTCCACCAGACTGTCTCCAGATGTCCTTCAAGGATGCATCTGTAGTCCTAACATATGGGTTGTCCTGCCTCAGGCAGCCCTTCGGTCGGCAGATGCATACCTCTCGGACATCTACATTTATGGTAGGTACAAACCTGTACTTTTCTCTTCATCAGGTTGTCTCCATGGAGGCATGAAGACCAGCTGCAGAAATGCTACTTATGCAAGTGCTAGGGAAAAAAAAAAACTTAAAATATTCAGCATTCTTTTTTCATTTACTTGTTCTCTGTTTTAAACAAACATCCTTAAATCAGTCATTTCCCCATGCAAGAATGAAAAAAGCACATACATTTGAACTCTGTCATGCTCCCTTAACCAGGCTCTTTTTTTTAAATCATTACATTGCCTATGTTTCTCAAACATGCACACGAAAGAGATAAGAGGGAAGAAAAATAAAAACACCTACTTACAGTCCCCTAATACACACAAAACAGCATTCAAAGAACACCATGCAACACAAATACAATACTATTATGAAAAGAGTTTTCTTTACTTACATTTAGCATTCTCCCCTCTCTAAAGCATTTTTTCGGACATTAATAACAAACATGAAGTAGGGCATACATATATTTGAGTTTCGCCTCAACATATACATTTTGAAGAAGTCCCGTACTTCCAGATTTTCTTGTGCTGTCATATTTCACAAACATAATTAATGCATTGTAATCCCACATCAAGTTACTGATTTTATTACTGTTCTTCTCTTCTCCCTCACCCAAATCCTGTCTGTGCTTCATTTCCAAAGTACACTCGATTCTTCTATTCAACTCTCATGCTCCCTTTTCCTACTCTCCAACATTTTCTGCTGAAATAATGGAAAAGGTTTCACAGGTGCAGTGTTCTCTGTGGTCTTTATTACCAGAGGAGCGAGAAAACGGATCTCCTGGTTCACAGCTCAGTTTTTGTTGGACAAACGTTTAGCATGCACTTCATCAAAAAATGATTGTGTCCCTCCAGGGAAGAATACCTTGGAGACAGCTGGATGCAGCAGTTTGAATCTCACACCTACATCTCGGCATTCTCTGAATAGAGGGATGAATTTACTTCTCTTTTGCCTGGTGTACAATGAGTAATCATTCTCCACAAACACACTGATGTCACCTACTTTTAGTATTTTCTCCTTCTGCCACAGTTTTGACAAAATCAATTCTTTCTGCTGGTAGGATTGCATCCTTACTATTAAAGGTCTAGGTTGCTTTCATGTAGCTAAATTTGGAGCACAAACACAGTGTGCCCTTTCAACTAATAAATCCTGCTCTGGAATATCAGTCCGGGTGCTTATTTGTGCATTCATAAATTTGCATTCTATTCCTTCCAGCTTCTCTGGTATAGCTGAAAATCTCAAGTTTTCCCTATGTGCTCTGTCCTCTAATTCTATTATTTTTTTGAAACATCTCTTCCTGAGCAGTCTCATATTCAGCCAACCTTTTCTTCATTTCGACTGATTTTTGCAGCTTTATCATCTCATCTGAATATTGGTTGAAAGCTTCTTCCATTTGTTCCAGCCTTTTGTTGTTTGCATTAATATAATCTATCACTGTTTTGTTTATTTAACCAGGTCTGTATGCAGTTATCTTATATCATCCTGTAAGTTATTGGAAGTCATATATGAAGGTTGCATTACTTTTTGCTGAACAGCTGCAGAACTCTCCCTAGTCAGTGTTTCTTCCTCACTTTTTGTAGCTGATTTTTTTCCAGGTCTTCTGTATTTCTTTATTTCTGACATCCAGGCAGTGTACTTACCAGACAGTTACTGAAATTCACCCATAAACACAAGTCTACTGGCCTTCTCTGTTGAGTTTCTGTTTTCACACTGGGAAAGCTAGAAAAAAGTAGTTATGTACTCACCATAATGTTCCAGCTGAGTAGTTAGACTTCATTTGTCAGCAACCTGTGGGTTCCGGATCTGATATGGATCCGAGCCGGCAGCTTACCAAGCTAAAGATCCAAGCTCCAAGCTCCTGTCCCTTACCCATTCTACACTGCAACCTCCTTCTAATCCTCCGATCAAGTTTGCCACCCATAGCATGACACACAACAATCTAAGATACAAATATAAGATGCAAAATCCCTGACCCGAACACGTACACCAGGCTTGTCAAACTCAGGACATTGAGCCCAAACAGAGAAATAACCACCAAGGTCAGGGGGAAGGAGGGAGGGAAGGTTGCTGACAAATGAAGTCTAACTACTCAGATGGAACGTTATGGTGAGTACATAACTTCTTTATCTGAAGTAATTAACTTCATTTGATCATCAACCTGTTGGACAGAGTCCCCAGCTACCCAAAATCTTGGGAGGCCCTTAAGGAAGGATATTCCGGAGCACTGCAGAGCCAAAGGAAGCCCTTCCGCTAGACACCATATCCAGCTTATAATGAGTAATAAAAGTGTGAGAGGAAGTCAAGGTAGATGCTGAACAAATATCATCTAGGGACACTCTAGACCAGAATGCAGCAGAAGTAGCCATAGAACGGGTAGAATGAGCATGAACCCCTTCTGGTTCTGGTAATCCAAGTTCTTTATATGCTTGTAAAATACAAAGCGAAATCCATTTAGTGAGAGTCACCTTCAAAACTGGTTTCCCTAAAAACGGTTTAGCAAAGGAAACAAAAAGTTGATCAGATTTACGGAAAGGTTTGGACCTATGCAAGTAAAAACGTAACTGCCTACGAACATCCAGCAAATGAAGTTTGCATTCCCCTTTATTTTTAAAATTAGGGAAAAATACAGGCAAATTAATAGACTAATGTTTGACTCCGAAGCAACTTTAGGAAAAAAAGACGGGTTAGTCCTGAGAGACACCCTATCCTTATGAAAAACTAGGTATGGGGGGTTTCATACATAGTGCTTGAAGCTCCGACACTCTCCTGGCTGAAGTGATAGCTACCAGGAAGGTTGTCTTCCATGACAAGAATTTCAAGTCAATTGATGATGTGGGCTCAAACGGGGGCGCAACCAAGGCCTGAAGAACCAATGTCAAATCTCATGGAGGTGAAGGATTTTTGATAGGAGGTCCCATAAGAAAAGTACCTTTAATAAAGGTCTCGCAAATTCTGGCAGCAGCTAGAGAACCTGAATTTTCCCCTACATGAAAATGGGAGATAGCTGCCAGCTGGACTTTCATTGTGGAAGAGCTGGCCCCTGCTGGAAAATATTAGATAAAAAAGTCAAACACCGCTGGAACTGGAGCGGTAAAAGGATCCAGATTTCTTTGCGAAGCCCAAATGGAAAAACCTTTCCATTTACTACTGTACACTTTTCTGGTAGAGGACTTGTGTGCTGCTACCAGAATGGATTTAACTGGGGAAGAGGTACTGGGAGTCCTGGCAACTAATGGAACTGGAGCAACCAAGCTGTGAGAGCTTGAGGCTGTCCAGATTTGGAGGAGGAATTCCCGAGGGATGAAGAATGGGATCCAAAATACAGGGCAGAGCTAGAAGATGAGACCGTAGGCAAGGGAACCAAACTTGACAAGGCCAGAATGGGGCTATGAGGATAACCCTGCTCCCCAACCGACGAGCTTTCTGTAAGAATTTTGTCATGAAAGGAAGCGGGGGATATGCATAAAGAAGATCAGGTGGCCAAGCATGGACAAAAGCATCTCTGGGGACTTCCTTTGTCAGGGGAATCAGAGCGAAAAACTCGCTGCACTTTGTGTTGGACGGCAATGCGTAGAGATCACAGCAAGGCTGACCCCACCTGAGAAAGATCTGTTCCGCTACATAAGTGTTCAGAGACAACTCGTAAAGAGAAAGGATAGTCCTGCTCAATTTGTCTGCCAAAAAATTGGACCGACCCAGGTTGTGCATTGCTATCAGAAAACGGTTGGTGGAGGTCGCCCATTCCCACACTCTCATGGCCTCCCGACAAAGTGGATAGCACCTGGTTCCCCCTGTTTGTTGATGTACCAGCCACTGACATACTGTCTGACTGGATCGCAACAGTTCCCAGAGTAAGAAAGGTATGAAGGGGTCTGCAATGCTAAAAAGACTGCTCTCATCTCTAGAACACTGATATGCAGAATGGTCTCGCTTGGGGTCCACGTGCTTTGGACAATCCTGCCTGAGTAATGCTCCCACTCCACCCTAAGCGGGAGGCATCCGTGGTCACCGTGGCTTGGTGCGGATGTGTAACAAAAGGGCATCCTTCTTGCAGATCCTGGGATTGAAGCCACCACACGGGAGAAGCTTTGCTTAAATTAGAGGAATCGGAAAGTCTAGAGACTGATATAATAGAGACCACAGAACTTGTAACGTCCACTGTAACACTCATACATAGACGTGCACAAGGAACCAGATTTATAACTGCTGCCATGGGCCCTAGGGCTCTCAGGACTAACTCTGCTGGGGGTGCAGGAGTCTGGAGAAGCGCCAAGACATGAAGGGCCAGGCTGCGAAGGCTGGCCGGGGTCAAAAATATCCTGGCCTGAAGAGAATCTATTCTTGCCCCTATGAAGTCTAGAATTTGAACAGGTTGAAGAGAAGACTTTGAGGTTTATTGCGATACCTAGCCGATTCGACAACTGAAGAAAAAGGTTTCTGGGTAGTGCAAGTTGATGCCTGGTGGGGGAGGTGAGAAGCCAGTCGTCCAGGTACGGGAAGACCTGAATGCCCTGAAGCTTCAGGTGGGCCACTACAACTGCCATGACCTTGGTAAACACCCTGGGGCCTGTGGTGAGACCAAAGGGTAGGACCCTGAACTGGTAGTGACTGACTCCTAGCCAAAAGTGGAGGAACCTCCTGGATTGCCTGTCCATCAGGATATGGTAGTACGCATCCTTGAAGTCTATCGAGCACATCCAGTCTTCCTCCTGCAAGAACGATAGGATGGATTGTAAAGTGACCATCTGGAACTTTTCCTTGCCAATGGACAGGTTCATTGTGGATAGGTCGAGGATTGGCCTCAAGTCCCCTGTCTTTTTTGGCACCAAAAAGAACATGGAATAGATGTCTGACCTGGAATGGTCTGGGGGCACTAGCTGAATTGCTCTTTTGTCTAGCAGCTTTTTTATTTCCAAAGCTGCCACCTCCCTTTGAGCCGGTGGGACATCCGGGAGGCACCTTGTGGATAGGGAACAGTTTATGAAGGGAATAGAATAGCCTCTGGATATTATTCGAAGCACCCAGCGATCTGACATGATGGACTCCCACTGGGCTAGGTGCCTTGAAACACCCCCCCCGACTGTCTCCAGAGAGGAGCAGTTGTGCAACCCCTCAGGGCTGCTGCGTGGGTCAGTCGGAAAAAGGTTCCCATGACCCGAAGTTCTTTGGTCCCCCTCTGCCTCTGGGCCGGTGTCCACCTTGTCTCCCTCTGCCTCTAGGGGAGGAGGATTCCGAAGCACTCTGGGACTGCTGAGACTTCCTGAACCACAACTTCTTCTGGCCTAGCTGATTCCTGGAGAAGGACCTTTGAGGGTTGGAGAAGTGGATCCCGACGGCCAATAGTGTTTTCCTGTCCTTCTCGCTCTGGACTAGTGTATCTCGGATGGTCTCCCCGAACAGGGTCGAACTGTCAAAAGGGGTGCCTTGAAAGGTTCCAAAAAAATCACCCAGCTGAAGCCAGGTATGATGCCTCATGGCAGTGCCGGAACCGGCTACCCTAGCGGCTTCCTTGGTGGCATGAGAGAGTAGACGCATGGACGTATTCACAACAGACGAAAGTGACCATAAGAGCAGAGAATATCCATTTATCCTCAGCCGAAATGGACTACGGGGGAGACTCTGCGTACACTTTCACAAGGTCACGCTGAAGTCTAATTACGTGGTCCATGTAATTCTGCACCCTTACAGCAAAGGTAGCAGAAGCAAATGTCTGCTTTCCAAGATGATCCATCGCCCTAGACTCCTTGTCCAGAGCATGGACCGAGGAACTTTCCTAGGCCAGTTCCTTTTTGGTGGCCACCGCCACCACCATGGCATCAAACTGGGGAACCCTCAACTCCAACTGGGCTTGTCAGCAGGAGGGCTCAATACTTTGGCCATTTGGGTATTGGCGCTACAGTGTTCGGTTCTTTCCAAGCTCTGGTGGTAATGAGGTCCACCAGAGGGTCAGCCGGGAGGGGGGGCACCCAAGAGGTAGATGGGCCTGCGAATGCCTCCAGAAATACAGACTCATCCGAGGAAGGTTTTTGGGTGGACCAGCCACCTCCGGCAAATAATTTCCATTATGTCTCCAAAGGAGACGTCTTAGGGGGTGATCTGGGGGAACCTTCCCCTTCCTCCAAGTCTGTATCCTCAGTGAGGGACTCGGGGGAATCCATGTGCCTCCTCTTGCACTGGTATTTGCGAGGGGCCTCCGCGGGGGGACTCTCCGAAGAGGGCTCACAAAGTCTCATTTTCCTCATGGGGAACTCTCTGGGGTGTATCGGACAAAGGCTGTCCCTGGGAGGACTGGATGATGGAAGACAAACTCAGTTGCAAGGGAGCAGGGGCGGACTCAGAGGAAAGAGTGAGGGGTCTTGCTCCTCAAGTGAGAACCCTCTCCACAACATTGAAAACCGAAGGGGAACCAGATTCCCTGAAAATGGTGGGGCAGGTAGCCATGCCCCTCGGATCCGAGGGGATCGGAGAAGAGACCGGAACAGCCAGACTCAGAGGGATGGTATGCTCTGACCACAATGGGGCTGACGACACACTCATCACCTCGGATCCGATGCCCAGATCTTGGATCCAACAGTGGATCAGACAGACTCAAGGGCATGGCTGGCGTCGAGGTTGGAGGAACCATCGAGACCCACCCCCTGACTCCGGGGCGCCTCAGATCCATTGACTCTGAAACCCAAGGGTGGATCGGAGAAGGAGCTATCAGGGCAAATGTCAGAGCCAAACTCCCCGCTCTGGCTGGGGGGGAGCCAGCAACACTCCCATCTGCAATTGAGTTTGCAGGAACCTTTTCATCATCCGGTCCATGTCAGCTTCAGAGAGGCTCCTTGTGGATCTCGAAGATGCCGACTCCGGCCAGGAGGGCCAATGCGATGACTTTGAAGCAGGCCGAGCCTCCTCCTCCGGGCAGAATAGTGGAGAACGGAGCAGAGGGGAAGACAGCCTAGCAACTTTGTCACTTTAGTGGGGGGGGGGGTGACAGATCTGTGTCTGCTTGCCTCTTGTGAACCCTCTCCCTGTCTCTCTCTCTCGCTCTCTCTCTTTTTCTTTGTTTCTCCTTCCTGGCCTCTCTCTTGCCCTGTCTGGAAGTGGGAGTGGGAGTCCCGGACAGGGGAGGAGGGCCAGAAGCCTGAACAATGACAGCCGTGGCTGAGGAAGATGCTGCAGAATATGTGGTTGATTCTGCAGGTAAAAGACCCGCCAGAATCAGCTTGGTCCTGCGATCCCGCAAGGCCCAAGGGTTGAATGCTGCACATACCTTGCAGCCTGATGTGAGGTGAGGAACCCCTAGACAAACCATGCACAGAGTGTGACCATCGGCCGGCGACAGCTTATGGCCACACACTGTGCACTTAGAAAACATCAGCTTCTGTCTCCCCAACATATTTCACCAACTAGTCTAACTAGCCAAGCAGACACACATGCACACCAAGGGTGGGAAGGTCTACACTGGGTGAAAGTTCTAAAACTTTCCTTCTCAACTATCTTTTTTTTTTTTTTTTTTTTTTTTTTAAACACAAAGGCCGAGGATAAAGTGAGGAAAGGGATTAACTATTTAAACACTCACACAAACCACACAGATCGGAATATTGGCTAACAAACTAGCTCTACCTGCCTGGAGCTCAAGAATCTCGTGTTGGCAAAGCCACAGCAAACGAGATCTGAGGACTGGAAGGAGGTTGCAGTGTAGTATGGGTAAGGGGGAGGAGCTTGGAGCTCAGATCTTTAGCTTGGTAAGCTGCTGGCTCGGATCCAGAACCCACAGGTTGATGATCAAATGAAGTTAACTACTTCAGATCAAGCTGTTACTCAGTGTGCAGCCATCTTGGCACTCCTTTTCTTCTAGATAATTAAGGGGAGACCTTATTCAGGTATATAGGGCATTCAGAGATGAACTAAAAAGAACCTTGAGTATGTTCTGAATCCTCTCTGGTCTGGGGAGACCTCTTGGATGACTCTTGTCCAGCAGTTTCTAAATTCGAATGACTGCTTGATCCCTTTGAGTGGCTGGAATGTCCGGGATTTTTCTGTTCGGGGGGGGAGGGGGGGGCTGAGAAAAAGTGATTAGATAACCTCTGGATATTATCCTCTGCACTCGTATATCGGTGGTTATATTTACCCATATATCAGTGGTTATGTTTAGCCTGGCTAAACATAACCATTGATATATGACTGCAGAGGACAATATCCAGAGGTTATGTTTAGCCTGGCTAAACATAACCTCTGTATATTATCCTCTGCAGTCATATATCAGTGGTTGTGTTTAACCAGGCTCTCCAGTGCAGGGATAGTCGACCCCCGATTGCCCCCACAGGCAGGCAATCATGCCTCCTTTCAGAAGCGCTGGAAGGGTTTCCAAAAGAAAGGCTCTTGGGATCCTTGATTGTGCAGGCCTCCTCCGCTGCGAGGGCGGCATCTTCCAGAATTGTTCCCCCCTCTGCTCCTGGGGGAACTCTCTCCACATGTCCTGATAAGACCCTTGTGATTTCTTGAACTACATTTTACCACCACCTCTCTGACCCTTAGGGTAAGGTCTCTGAGGGGGCAGAAAAACATATGCCATTGGCAGAAAGGTTATCACCATCCTTTTCAAACCTGGATAATGTATCTGACCTTGGGTGCAAAAAGGGACATGTCATAAAAAGGAACATTGACAAATGAAGACTTGAAAGGCTCTGCAAAGTTCCACAGGGGCAATCAGGCATGCCTTCTCATAGATATGCCAGAATATGCTGCTCTACTCATTCCTTCAGCTGCACGTGCGATGAGCTTCATGGAAGAATTAGCTACAGAATGTACAGTTGCCAGTTGGGAAACAACCTTTTCTCGGACTCTCTCAAGGGTATCTGATAGCTCCTTGATCAGATCCCTTTGTAACCTGGTGAAGTATGAAAATTCAGCAATTGTAAGGCAAAAGTTGCTGAAGAAAAAACTTGCTTACCACATCTATCCATTGTCCTGGAATCCTTATTAAGAGGATGTACAGTGCCAGCAAGACCATGAGCATATCTAAACAATCCTACCTTGGTTTGTGATTTACTGATCTTTACTGTTAAAAAGTACAACTGTGAGCGACGTTTGTCTGGCTTGCAGAACTTGTATGGTCAGAACAGCTTTACTGTACTGACTTTAGTATTCAGTTTTATATTGCTCGTAGGATTTTTTGTCACAGAAGTTGATTTAAGTTCTCTTTGAATTCTGTGTGAAACAAAAAAGAAAGGAAGTTCACAACAAATAAGGAAGAAAAAAACATGACTGTAAAGGAAAGAGAATATGTACTAAGGACGACACTGCTTTATTATGTAACACACAAGTTACAGGGAATGATAATATTTTTCTATCTGAAAACCTTCAGTCTACAGGAAAAGGCATCATTTTTCCAAGAGAAGGTGGAAAGAAGAGGAAATGGGCAGGTGAAAAGGAAGAAATCAAAACTGAACGTGGAAAGATTGAAGAACATTGCTGTAAGAAAAAAAGAAGAGAAAGACATATGTTGACTACATGGCCATAGCTCTCAACCTTCCATCGCCAAAATGAGTAACACTTGCTTTCATAATGTGGAACAAATGGGCAAAATGTGGAACACATACTAATGGCTTACTAACAACTTCAACTAGGAAGGTCATAGAATGGTTAAAATATGCTTGTTTACTTATAAAGAAGATCCTTTAATGAATTAATATGATTAATTTCTCTTTACCATGGATTTTACTTAAAAAAAAAATTCCTAAAACTGAATGTGTGACAGACTCTTTCAATGTGGAACTTTGAGGAACTTCGAGGAACATGAACATTTTAAGACCCCAAATAAGGTACGTTCCTCATAATGAGGTACACTTGAGAAGTATGTACATGGCTCAAGCTGTGAATTTATAATAGCTAGATAAGAATTTAATACACAATGAAAACAGTGGGATTAATATGACTAATGGTGATGAAGATCTATCCTTGGTAACAATTGACAGAGCAGATATTACTGCTTAGATTCTTCAGAGCTGGTGAGCAAATATACTCTTGTAATTGGAGATTCAATTATTAGAGGAACTGATACTTATATTTGCAGAGAAGATAATGAACATCGAATAGTGGTTTGCTTGCCAGGAGCAAAAATAGAAGATGTGAGACAAGCCTTGGAATGGCTTAATGAAAAGAAGTATGGTTCTGTTTTTATACATGTCAGTACAAATTATGTCATCCACAAGGATTCTCTGACTGTTAATAGGGAAATGACAGCCCTCCTTAGACAGTAGAGCTTGTACTGGTGTTAGGATGTATTTTTCACAAATCACCTTTTGAAAGGACAGTCAGGTTACTGTGAATGAAAAGATTTTTTGGGTAATTACCTACATGGAAAAAATGTCCTGTTTTAAAAAATGGAAATGTGTAGAGCATCCAAGCCTAGTTTTGGGCACACGTATTCAGAAAGAATGGCATGCATTTGTCAAGATCAGGGAAGACAATTTTTGCAGCAGATGTTGTTTGTCTTTTTGGCTTTTAGGGGTCACCACAGCGGAACTCCGGTCCGCTAATGATTGGCAGTAGATTTTTATGGTGCCGAGTTGCCAGCCCGATGCCCAACCTTCAACGAAGGCACACCCATTCACGCATGTCTTTCGGAGGCCACTCGACCACAGGGAGGACATGCAGGCTCCACACAGAAGGCACTCCAGCCGAGAACCGAACAGGAGAACCTCTTGCTGTGAGGCAACAACGCTACCGCTGCACCACCATGGCTAACACAATTTTTGCAGCAGACATTTTGTAATATTTGACCAACACTAAGCAGGATTTTTGCCATGTTGAAAATTTAACAGTTCACAGAGAGCAACATTTGATGCATCTCTGATGGTTGTTAATACTAGGAGCATTAATAACAAAGTTTTTTTTTTTTTTTTACTGGAAAATTTGCTACGTTCCCACAAGACTGATATTGTTATTGTTTGTGAAACATGGTTAAAGAACAATGACTGGAAACCAGTTCTGTCAGGGTATAAATGTTTTTATTGTAACAGACATTATAACAAAAATTCAGGTGGAGGTCTTATGGTAGGAATTAAAGACAGTTATGAGACATGTGATTATTACATGTTCAAAGATAACACCAATACTATAGATGGTGTAACTGTGACAATAAAAACAACCCTGGAACATATAACAATTGTTGGAGTGTATAGACCACCAAAGTCAAGTGCAGATGACCTAGAGGAATTCATACATTTCTTGCATGAAACACAAGAGGGAAGATTATTAGCTGGAGACTTACATTTACCAGAAACAGACTAGAATAATACTTATTCAACAACGCTAGTAAGGAAATTATTCACAATGTATATTCAGGAACAACAATTGTTTGATTGTAAAAAAAAAAAAAAAAAAAACTATCGGGACGAAACATACTAGGCATTGTTTGTATTCCTAAAGAAATTACTGTTACTTCAAGTCAAGTTTTATCACCGTTGATGTGCAGTGATCATGGGGTTATAAAGGTTAATTTGTTGCTAGATAATTCTGCCAAACTTAAATCTAAACCAATGCACAGAAGGTTAATTACAGATTATATGGAAGCAAAGCAGTCACTATGTAAAACTGACTGGAGTGAGGTGTTCAGTGAAAAACTGCAGATGGAATGTGGAAAGTTTTGAAGGAAAAACTAAGTTAAAAAAATTCTAAAAAATATTTAACCTCAGGATCTAGGCATACATCATCAGGGGGATACATTTCCATAAAAACAAGATATCTGATTAAGGTGAGAGACAAAAAATATAAATTGGAAGAGAGGTTGATCTACAACACGCTGGACAAACTGATTAAGCATAGTGTGAGACAAGATGAAGAAAAATTTGAAGAAAATGTATATAAAGATATTGAGCATAACAGGAAACCTTTATATATATATATATATATATATATATATATATATATATATATATATATATATATATATACACACACACACACAAGATGTGGAAGGTAGTAAAGACACAAATTGATAAACTATGTGCAGATTCTAAAATTCATTCTCAGCACAACAGGTTATAGATATATTTACAAAATCTTACACAAAACAGTTTGGCTCCACAAAAGTAGTAATAAGTTGTCCTAGCGACAGCCAGGTAACCCAAGATACTAGAATCAAATTGGATTATATTGTAAAAGAACTGCGCAAAATGAATCCAAACAAAGGACAGGGAAGAGATGGAATTAGTAACAATAACCTGAGAACACTTCAGCAAGAACTTATGGTAAAATTATATCTATTATTCACCAAGTCTTATAAATATGGGGAGAATCCTCAAGATTGGAGACATGCGCTTATTAAACCTAATTTTAAGGGAAAGGGGAGTAGAACAAACACAGAGTCATGTAGACCTTTAAGTCTACATTCATGTTGTGGAAAAATAATGGAGAAGATAATACTGGACAAGTTACTGGCAGAACTAGATAGGCTGGGACTTGAAACCATACATCAGCATGCATATGTTGAAAATAGATCCATTACCACCTGTAACATGATGTTCTATAACAATATATTAAAAGCTATGAATGAAAATGTGTGCTGTGCTGTAATTTATACAGATTTAACTTCAGCATTTGACAGGGTCATACCCAAAACACTGATCAATAAATTAGTACAACTAGGTATTGCTGTACTCTTGATAAGATGGATAGCTGCATGGCTTACAAATAGGACATGGCAAGTATCATACAGCAACTGGGCAGGTGAAATCCTTGGCTATAGTTAGGGTGTCCCACAGTGCTCTGTGTCCTAGGCTCTTACTTGTTCAGATTGCATCTTTCAGACCTAACCTTTTCATCTGAAGTGTTCTACAGTCTATATGCAGACAGCATGAAACTGGGTAAACTGATTACATGTATTACAGATAAGGCATGTCTGCAAAATAAATTGACTAAATTGACCATTTGGGCACAGGAGAATAATACACTGATAAATACATAAAAACTAAGTATATGGGATTTGGGGTCTATATCATAAAACCGAATGTCCACAACTGCGAACACCTAATGAGCGACATATACGCAGAACAATGAAAAAAGCAAAGGACCTAAATATCGAAAACCGGAATACTGAATGCACTTTAAACAGCAACAGTGCCACACAGGCAAGGAAAACACACACAAACTTCATTAATCACACTTTTGCAGGGGGGCAAGCCCCCCCCTGCACCCCACATGTGGGGGGCTGTGCCCCCTACACCCACCATACTTATATATATACCAATGGCAGAAGAAGAAAAAAAAAAAACTTCCTTAGCTGCTAAAGGTCTTCCCAGGTGCAAACAAGTGAGAAAATATTCCTGAGTTGACCACCATGGAGCTAGAAGATAGCGTTGAAACCTTAATGTTGAAAATTTAAAACTTTAGGCTTTATTTAAACATAAAACTTCATTTAAAACCAAAGGGTAAGAAAGAAGAACTCAAAGGATTTAAAGTGTACTCATTCCAGTTCCGGTTTTCGATATTTATGGCCTTTGCGCTTTTTGTACTTTGGCGTTTGTGCCGCTCATTAGGTGTTCACGGTTGTGGACGGTCAAGTATCTAATATAGACCCTAGATTTGGGAGACATAAATTGAAAGGTGCATATTTAATACAGCTCACAGTGACTGAAACTGTAGTCTCATTTAAAGACCTGGGTATAGGGGTAGATTCAGCTATGAGTTTTTCTAATCATATCAACCAATTGGTTAATGACAGTTATAGAACTGTAGGTTGTATAAAAAGATTTATAAAGTCTAGGTAATCAAAACTGATGAAGTCATTGTTTGTGTTACATTAAACCCAAACTTGAGTATGGAATAACAATATGGAAACCCTATAAGAAAACAAGCATGCGTAAACTGGAAAGAGTATAGCAGAAATATACCAACGGCATCCATGGATGTGAAAATGTAAGTTATAATGAAAGACTAATATATCTGAACTTGTACAGCATCTCTTACAGGTATCTTACAGGTATCTAAGAGGACAGCTTACTCGGGTACATAGTGCATTTAGAGACAATTACCTCTGAGAATGTTTGGGGTTATCAAAAAGTACTAGAGAATCATCAGACAACCTATGTAGAAGATAACATAGGAATGAGAAGTGTACTAAATGGTTCTTTGACAGAATAGCTGATGCATGGAACAGATTACCAAATTACATTAAAGCAAGTACTAATTTAGATATTTTTAAGAACAACCTGGGCACTTATTATGGGAACAAGTGTTTTGGTATATTGGCAAGCTAGAAGGGCATTAATACCCATGCTTGAAATATTTGTATGTAGGTATGTATGGCATCTACTGCAACCCCTTTTGTCCAAAACTTCTTGTCAGCTGGTGCGGTGATTACCTTGTTTGGTCTACAGGGGGTTGGGGCTTGATAGAATCTGGGCTCTCCCAGGCCTGTCAAGAGATCAATTCTATGAGCTCATCGGTGGGCAGAGTGACCCAGGAGGTAGACAGTCAGGATCTAAAGGCTGCCAGGTACACTGACTCCTTGGGCGAAGGATTACTTGACTGCCAGCCACCTCCAAGATGTCACCACAGGAAACATCCTCAGGAGCTGATCGGGGGAATCCTCCTCCCTCATCAAGGTCTGTGTCTTACATGGCTGACTTCTCAGTAGAGTCCAAATGCTTCCTCTTGCAAGACCTCTTTCTTGGGACTTCCTTGGAACTTTCCTCACCTCAGGCTTCATATGCCCACTGAGTGGCGCACAGCTGCAGTTAGCCCACTCCACAAGGGGGGATCCACCTTGGATCCTGGGAACTACCACCCCATCAGTCTGATGAGCCTGATCTGCAAGGCCATGGAACGTATTATCATGGAACTTATAAACTAAGACATTGGCAACCTTAAAATACTGGACCCCACCCAGTTTGGGTTTGTGAACGGCCGATCTTGTCTCCTGAACCTGACTGATGTCTTCGAATCAGTCTCCAGAGCCCTGGACGAGGGTAAGGCAGTTCCCACAGCCTATCTGGACCTTGTCAAGGCCTTTAACACCATCCCAGACTCTGGAATCATAGATAAACTTACTAAGCTGTGCATTAATCCCTACGTCACTCGATGGGTTGCCAACTGGCTTACTGACAGAACCCACACTGTAAAAGTAGCTGACTCCAAATCCATCTTCAGACAAGTGACAAGTGGAGTACCTCAGAGTTCAGTCCTGGGACCACTCTTGTTTGGCATCTAATTCTCTGAAGTACAGGCCAACACTAAGGGACTCTGGCTAACAATGTTAGCAGATGACTGCAAACTGGGAGCCATTACTGAATCCCCAAATGATGTTGATACTCTACAAAAGGGCCTTACAGAAACAGATGCTTGGTGCCAGAGCCATGGGTTCAAGCTCAATGCCAAGAAATGTACAGTTATCCCCTTTGGGAAAAAAACATGTACCCATGAAATAGTACACAGGTGGCAGTACACTAAACACTGAAAGTGTGATAAGAGACTTAGGGACACAGGTGGACAGTGGTCTCACCTTCAACAACCACATTGCCACAACAGTCAGGAAATCCTTCTATGTGGCACACCTCATCACTAAGGGCTTTTCATTCAAAAAAAAAAGGAGGTCATTGTCTCACTGTACGCATCCCTCATTAGACCCATTATAGAATACAACACCCCATTTGGTATGTACATCTCAAGATATCTGCAACAACTGGAAAGGCCGCAGAAATACCTTACTAAAAGAATCACAGGCCTAAAGCAGATGCCCTATGCTGACCACCTTAAAAAAAACTCCAGCTATACTCTGTCGCATATCATCTACTCCGAGGCGATCTCTGCTTAACATACAAGGTCATATCAAACCCAGAGCTGTTGGACATGCTACACTTAGCCACACGCTCCAGGGATCTAAACCTTGTCATCACAATAAACAAAACATGCTGGAGGGATAGGTTGCTGACCCAGAGACTCCCCAGACTCTGGAATAGACTGCCCATACATGTCAAGTAGAGCACCTCTTTAGCCGTCTTCAAAAGGAACCTTGATGATTAGATGGGAGAAAGGAAATTCACCCCAGGGATCATGTCAGTCGCCCTGCTAGACAGGGGCCCAGGGAAGTAAATAGTATGGGAAGAAATAGCCAGGGAATTGTTATGGCTAGGCTTGTATAGGCCCTAGGGCCGATAGCCTAGTACCAACCTATGAACCTCAGTGGGCTACTCTGAGTAGGTATTAGAAGAGGCAGGGATACCCTGATGGGTATCCTGGGGCCTAAAGTTTCGCTGTCCCTGTGGAATGCCCTGGTCAGAAAGTGTGCACACGGGGTGTAGATGGGACTGAGGATCTGAGGGCGGGGAGGTGACTTCCTAGTTGCAGTGGAACTATAGGCCTCTCCAGAGACCCAAAGGCTGCCTGCTCCCGAGTGGAGAGGAACGGGAATCTGACAAGCCATGTCTGCTGGACTGATTCCTCTCCAATGCCAAACACAGCTTGCCTGGGGTAGAAGCCTGCACCAAGCTCACCTGCATGGAAGCCCCAAGATGTATAGACTGCTCAGAAGGTCTGGGAGTCAAACGCACCTGGGGATTGTGAGGCTTGCTACAGCTCCAACAGCTGCCTGGCTCCGAAAAAGCCAAACAGCTCCAAGCAAAGAACCGAAACGAAGAAAAAGAAATCCTCAGATCCGAGCTGGAAGACACCAGACATATTGGATACGATAACTCTGAGGCTTGTCCTGAAGTCAGAGGATGAACCAGAGAAAGAGTGGATGGCTTGGATAAACCTTGGACCATTTGGGTCGAAGCTGAGGGGGACTTAGTAATGCTCTGCACCCAAAATTTCTGGATGCTCAGTTCCATGTCTTCTTCCACAAGGCATCTGGTAGAATGGGAAGAGGATGCCAAAGGAGACTTCAACCTGCTCAGAAAAGGAGACAGTACCCTTAAAGGTACAGGGTCTATAGAAGGAGAGTACTGAGTCATTGGCAGGGAGACAATGGGTTTAAAAGTACTGGAAGTCTAATGTGACTGCAACAGCTCTGACCTATTGTTACCAAATAGATTCAGACCAGAAGAAGCCAGATCAGAGGAGGAACTGCTCGGCGCAGAAGGCTCCGACCGAGCTACTGTATCGGCAGTTTTAGAAGTTTTAGGTCTCAGCTCTGAGGACTCTGTTGGAGCCAAGGAAGGTCTCTTCTTCCATCTATCTGAATTTTTGCAGGAAGCAGCAGCAGGGCTCAAGCTTTAGATTTAGCCACAAATTTGGGGTCACTACCAGAAAATTCCTCATCAAAGGATGATGGTAACATGCCCCTCAAAATAAGTTTACTTCTTCTTTCAACCAGGGCCCTGTGGTTAAAAGAATGGCAAATAGCACAGTCTTCCTGTAGACGGAGGTGGCCCAAGCAGTAGACATAGAAGGTGCGCAAGTCACTGAACGTGTGACTGCACTTTGTACAGTTTTTAAAACCTGCTGGCTTGTCATGTTTCTCAGTCATTTGGAAGGATAAAAATGGCAGAGATCACACACACACACACACACACACACACACACACACACACACACACACAAGCAAGCATCCTGTTCCTGACAATTCTTTCAGCTAATACACTGTAGTTTTTGGTTTTAGTGTTTGTTACAGTATATCTTATTGTAACTTTGTTTTACTAGTTAACTAACATTTATTTAAAGTTATTTACATATAAAACTAAATCACTTTTTCCAACTAATAATTTCAGACATACTACTTACTCTCTTTCCCCTTAACACTCACTATTACCTTCTCCCTTACTGTGTCCTTTTTTCTCTCTCAAACTCCTAATACAACTCTAAAAAGCAGTTTCCAGTCTATTAAACCTTCTTTCCTTACCTTTAGTTTTACCCAATCTGTTTCAGTTAACCTTTTCATCCCTTCAGTATTGTAACATTACTCCTGCAACTCCTCTCACCCCACTTACCTTATCTAACCATCTGTTTTCCCCTTCCCCCTATTCCTACACTTCAATTTTAAATTCCATCACCTTTAGAAGGTCTATTACTTTTGGAATTTTCATACTCTTCCTCATCCGTTTCACCTTTTTTAAACATTTATTAATGTCGGGTTCATTCAAATTAATGTTTTCTTTCTTTATAACAACTGTCATTCACTCAGACATCACATATATTGCTCAATTCCTGCCTTCCCTTAAACCTCATGCATTCTCTTTAACATTATTCTGCATGCTCTGCTCTCACAAATTTAATTTCTGTCATTTGTGCATTTCATTTCTATGAAGATTCTACTTGCACTCCTTTTATCCCTTTAACAAAATTCAATACTTGAATTACTACTGGTTTAGATTTTGATTTCCATTTTCTAGTAATTACGTTTTTGGCAGCCAATAGCATTAAACTTGATAAGGCCTTACTAAGACTAGGCCATTCGGAACGTGTCCCAGCTCAAAAGAACCATTTCTTTAGTTTCAGCCATTTGCTCCCCAATATCTCTGACAAAGTACTCTGTGTAGGGAAGTATAAAAAGTGCCAACTCATTACACAGCCCAAAAACATGTTCCAACTTATCTCTCTCATTCCTATTACACCTCTACTACCTGCTATCTACTTGAGGAAAACGTCTTTGAAATTTACTTAGGGTATGAAAATATCTATCCAAACACTTCCATGCAAAAATCCTAAATCTTCTGGACATTGTTGCAAACTTGGGAGCCATACATATGTCCATCCATTGTTCCTTTGTAAATTGCTTTTCCAGTCCCTTTTCCCAATCATTTCAAACCTTCTCTGATCGATTCTTATACTTATCATGCAATATTTCAAATTCCCTGTAAATTATCCTTTAACAGATGCCTCTATTCTGGATGTGACTTAAAAAAAAAACACTCTACTACAGTAGGTTTTTCACTTAGGACCCCCCATCCCTTTCTCTCTGACTATACTCTGATATCAAGTCTTGGGAGGGAAAGTTATCTCTAAACTATAGTTCAAACTTGCGTTTGGAGTCACCATACACTACTACATTTCCTTCTCTAGTTATTTGCTCCAAATACCTAGGTTATTTGCCAGTTTCTTCTTGCCTACTTTTTGTACTCCTACTTGCAAATCATTTTCACTGACAAAATCTCTTTTCACCATTCCTGTGTTGATTCAGTTCTTAGAATACTTTCTGCAAATTTATGAATACGATATACAATGTGTGTTATTCTCCTCAAGGATCTGCATTTGAAATTCTACTCTCTCTATTTCTTGACTCCCCCCAACAGCTTCTCTTTCTGCTTTGATTTACAACACCCTGCTTCTGTTATGTATACAAGCCTTAACTGTGTAGCTCTATAACTTTCTTTTAAATTATGTAACTGTAAAATACCTTGTTCTTTGAAGAGGACTCAACTTATCCCACATAACCCATGCCCTCCTCCTTCCCACATAAATTCCTTTAACACTTTATCACTATCAATACCTTTTCTTCTGGCTGATAAAAATATGAATGACTTGTACATAAATCTAAAGGGACTAAAGCATTTCACCGTTTGTATCTTACTATCCATATCAATGACCAAGAGCTTCCAGTTTCACAGCTGTATTATCTTTTTAGTCTCTTTGCACACATCCTTACCTGCCATAACATAATCTTTTTAATCCATATACCTAAATACTTCATCTTAAAATATGAGTATTGCTGGAGCAATTCACTGAAGCTACATAACGTATTACTACACTTTGTCTCAAAATGCTTCACAATACTGAGCCATCCTTTTCTGGATTTATCAAGGGCAACATAATATCTACAACGAAAGACAACTTTTCTTGATTACTACAACCAATCACATTCTTGAATTTCTGAGTCCCTTATTTTCCTTGCCAATGGCTTTAAATATAAAGCAAATAAAAAGGAAAGGAGAAACTATTACCTGGTTCCTCTGTTCAAACACAGCTTATAGGACAGGAACCTTCCCCACCTTAAGCCTAGTCTCTGATCATTCACATATCCTTTAATTACCCCTATTATTATATCAGGGAATGCCAAGTGCTATCATTACCCTGCTCATAAAATCCCAGCTTACGCTATCAAATGTTTTTGCAGCATTAAGCCTCACCAATAACAGCAGTATTTTCTTACATTCTGCTCCCCCTCTGGATCATCACTTCTATTAATCTTGTTTAATATTTGACAGTCTTCAACAAACCATACTGATCCCTATCTATCAATTTCTGTAACACATTTTCAATTCTCTTAACCAGTATATACAAACTTTATAATCATGATTTAAAACTGAAATATGTCTATATGAAGCTTGGTCTGTCTTCACTCTCTTTGGGTAATACAGTCAACACAGTTTTCTTCCAAGATTTTGCTGCTCCTCCTCCGTTTAAAATACTATTAAATCAAATCTTCCAAATCATTATCACTTTCTTTCCTCCTAACTTTCAAACATCCACAGGAATACCATCTGTTCATTGAGACTTCCCTATAGACTGATTATATATCACCATTTTCGTCTCATCTTCTTCTATCATAACTAATAGTGGTTAAGCCTCATCTTCCTCTATACTTGGCATAATTAAGTCTTCCATAAATATTTCCATCTGTGTTTTTTCTTGTTTCTATATTCCTCAACTTTACACAAATTTTCATAACATTTCCTAAAAATGTCTTCTACATGATTTCTGGTTAGTTTTCTTGTCACAGGCTCCCTAAGTTTGGGAGCAAACCTTTCTACTTTCTGTTGGCTAAGTCATCATGCTAAATGTTGTTGAGATCTGGTTACCAAGGAACAGTTAATCTTTCTAACCTCATGCATATTAGCCAAATACCCCCTATTTCCCCTTTAACACTCTGCACCTGCTCTTCCTCTTGTTCAGTGAGATCCCCCTTATTTTCTAATATTTTAACCTTTACCAGCTCATCTAAATAATTCTTATTACTTCTTAACCATATCACTTTCCCTTGCATTTCTACCATATTTTTAAAGTCCAGTTTCATTTTATCCCCCTTCTGAAGAAATTTCCATCTTCCTTAATTCTCAAATAATATCCTCTACCTGTTTTTAAATTCCTACATTTTTAACAGGCAAGTAGGAAAGTGCCATTATCTCATTTTTACTTAACTGCCCCCTGTTTTTAGTGGTGCACAATCTGAAACACGTATTGGACATGTGTCAAAGCTTTCAATTAAATGCAAATGCTAATGTTAATTATTTGCATCCAGTTTAGTACCAGTTATTTACATCTTTGAATGTGCAAATTCTGTCCAAGTTCCTATTGCTAAATTCACATATTTCATACCAAATACTTTCATACTGTTTTTTTCAGAAATCTACCCTTTTTGTTATATTTTTCTTTTCAAGATCCCCCAATACATCCTTGCATTTGAAAATCAAGTTCCAGTCCCCACCTACAAATAATATTCCTTGCTGAAAGCTTTCTCCCAAAATTTTTGTAAGCTGTATAATAGCATTTTCTGGTGAAACAAATACATGCCAGCATAATCCTCCTCCCTTACCAATAGCCCGTTACTATCACAAATCTATCACTACTGCTTTTTTTTCTTCTTCTGTCATTGGAGCCATTCCAGCAATCCGTATCATTATTCCCCTTTTCCTTTGTCTCTGATATTCTTCTGAATATTCATCCAGAAATACTTTCTTTTTCAGACTACCATGCTCATTTCTATACAATATAGCTCCTGCAGCATTGATATTTGCAGCATTTCTCAATATAATTCAAAACTCTCTTTTCATTTGTACTTGTAAGGCAATTTACATTCCAAGACAATATGGACAGAGTAGCCATTATGACAGAAATCTATTGCTCCCAAATATTATACATATCAGTTCTCTTGAAAGTGTTTTTCCAGTTTTTAAATTCCTTGCATATATTGTCAGTCTGATCTATTACACAGTTGTTTCATCTAACATACATTTGAACCTATGTCACATTTTTAAGATTTTTTTGCTTTAATGAAAACTCAAACAGAAAATTAAACATTTTCAGAACTCTCTATCCTCTAGTAACTCAGAACAAGCACACAAAACTATGAACATTTTCAACAAATGAAGTTTAAACATCTATATGGAAGCAACTGCCTCAAATCAACAGCTGCACCCAAAGGCATTACTTAATCTAAAATTAAAGTTTATCCTCAAGTTCACAGGTAAGTACTAGAGCAACTGCCCTTGAGGGCCACTTTAAGCCTAGTCAATTTCCCTTTTTGGGCTCAAATTAACCTATCCCATTTGGTTACAGATTGGCCTTACCCATCCCATAGTCAATAATTATGTATTAACCATAATGAGAGTAACTGGGATCATACCATGGATAACTTGAGGGGACACATGACAAAACATTTGGGAGCTACCTCTGTCCACTGGTAGTACTCTCGATAACCCTAGGGTAAATTTTATCTTTCCTAACCATAGATCCAAGTTGCTTTGTTTTATATGGATGGGGAGTCTGTTCCACAGAAATGGCAAACATGCTAATGTGCATGTTCCAGCCTGTGCACCCACTAACAATAGCTGCCTGGACTTTTCCTATCCGCATTCCCCTCCTAGGTGTGAAAAATGGCTTACATGCTTTCAGAAAACATTAGCTTAGCCGTAAAAAAGTGCACTGGCTACCTTTAAATAAAACTAAATTGTGCAATCTTCTATTAAATGTATTCAAATATTAAGGCTTCTGCAGGCCCTACTACTTATTCACTTCACCAATTTCAGTCCATTTTTTCACTGACCTGCTTGCCACTGTACCTTTAAATTTTGCTTCTCTCTATCCACAAAGAGTGCCCAGAGCTCTCAAGATTAATTCCTTGCACCTGTAGACAGCTCATCTCCAAGGAAAAGTAGTTAGCAATGTGAGAAACAAAACAGCTAACTTTAAAGATGCCTGTATGAATCTTTGTACATTTCACATATGACAACATGTACAGACTTCTCCTGGCCAAATGCCTTCAGCTGCAGACTTCATGTCTCTCCCGAATGCATTTGCTAATGGAAAAAAACAAGCCAATAAATATACAGATGCAAAAAAACTTAGCAATTTCATGCCTTTCATCATTTTGTCTTGTGCTTCAAGCCTATATGCTTAAAATGCCCTTATCTTAAGCCAAGCTCATCAGTCCAGGCATCCAGCCTTGTAAGAACAAGGGAAATAATCTTAATAATACATGTATCATCAGCATACTTTTGCATCCCACCCCAGCAGCCAAAGATAATGTTGTGCTACTTAAACATGCTTTTGTCCATCCTTCCTTATCGTGTTACAGTGTAAAGCCTGTATCTTTGTTTTACTTAAAAAGCCTACATCTCTTTTAACTAAGAAAAAGTACTTGTTAGGGATTTCTAAGATGACTGCACACTGATCAACAGCATAATTTCAGATCTACCACTGTGAAAAGAAACTGAGAAAAAGGAGTACCACTGAATTTTTTTTGGTAACATTCAATTACTGACTACTGAATGCACTGCCTGGATGCCAGCACATAAGAAATTTGGAAAACCTTAAAGAAAATCAATAAGAAATTTGGAAAACCTTAAAGAAAATCAATAAGAAAATACTGTCTGCAAAGGATTCCTCAACTATTCAACAAAAAGCAGTTCAAGCTTCAGCTTTGGTTCAAAAGATTGTTTTTTTTAAACAGCCCTTGTGAAACCTCATATTCAGTCAACTTTTTACTTTAATATCTTTAACACATACAACAATCACTGAAAGACTCCCCCATCATTTAAATATCTCTGACTGCACACTATACAAAACTGCTTTACAATACATGCAATTTACATTCTGAAATATTTATACAAATATTAACAAAATTTGTTTTATTTAGTTTTCCCTTTCGTGTCCTCCTTAGCTTTAATGACAAAGTGGGGTATATGCTTTATAGCCCACCCACAAGTTTAACAAAATCAACAAAATTCCAGCCTTATCAGTCACTTTTTCTTTCAAAGCCATGCTTCATAAATGTGACCAATACCTTATAGTCTCCCACTTATTTACTAATTTCAGTGTTGCTGGTCTTCTTCCTGGTCATCTCCATCTCCAATCACTATACTCTGGTTCAAGTCCAAGGCACTCCTGATTCTTCTAGTTACCACCTGCATTTTCCTTTTGAACACTGGGTAAGGTTTCCTAGCAAAGGCTATAAGCTTTGTTTTCAGAAGAATGAGAAGCAGAGTACCATTCTGCTTTCTGGTTCACTCTTTGTTGAGTAAACTGTCATTTCCCCTCCTTATGCTGTTCCATATCAAAAATGCCTTTGATACTCCAGTAATAGTAGTCTGAATACAGTAATTTGAATCTCACACCTGCCTCTTCACATTCTCTGATTGTTGGGTAAATTTACTTGTCTTCTGCCTGGTGAATAATCATTCTCCACACACACCATGGTCTCACCCATTTTAATAATTTTCCTTTCTGCCACGATTTTGAAAGGATCCACTCTTTCTGCTAGTATGATTGCATCCCTACTAATATTGATCTTGGATGTTTTCTCATGGCCAGATTTGGATTATACACATGACGTGTCCTTCTCAATTGAGAAATCTTGCTGTGCAACACCACCCTAGTTGTTTATTTGTACTTTCATAAAAGTAATACAGTTTGTTCCTTCCCATTTCAATGGTTTAACAAAAAAATCTCAGGTTTTCTCTGATTGCACTCTCTTCTAATTCTACAAATTTTTGAAATAGCTGTCCTTGAGAAGCCTCCTACTCAAGCAGTCTTACATTAATTTCAGTCTCATTTATTTACATTTATAAGTTGATCTGAATAGCTATTAAAAGCTGGAATAAGTAAAAGCTTCATGTTATTTGATTTTATCACATTCCTCCAGTATCTCACTTCTTTTTAACATGAGAGTGCATTTGATTTTTTCCTCTATACTACTGGAAGCCAATGCATGTACTAAAGTTGAAACCTGGACTGCAGGGTTCTTCCCGGACAAAACTACCTCTTCTTTTCCAGTTGATTTTCACTTACTTTTACTAAATTTCTTCTCTGTTGGCATTCAATTCAATGGTGCAATTTTATTAATGTCACTTTAACAGCAAATCATACCCAGGTAGGTTCCAAGGCCATACCGAAGTCTTATTTGGCATGTGCTAAAAATAGCTTGATACAGTTGCCAAGCACAAATTAAAGAAATATTGTCACTGAACATTCCAGAACACCCTTTCACTTTTCAAAGACAGTTTGCCAGCATAATTGAACTAATGCATAATTACAAAACCTTGTTAAGGAAAACTTATAGGTTATGATATAAAGAAACCAACAGCTGTGGGCAATATGGTGGTTTGTTGGTAAGAGCTCTCTCTCAGCTTCAGTGGCTGGATTAACTCCTGGCCACTGGTCATTATCTCTGTGGCATAAGGAAGCTGACCTCACAGGATCTTTCACTCTACAGATATGTATGCTTGTGTGTATACATGTGTATGTATAACAAACCATAACACCTGACAGCATCCCAAATAACTGAATTCAAATGGCTGAATGCCCATTTGGTTGAAAGTCCATTTAGTCTAGTGTGGTACAATTACATATAGTTCTATAATACACAAATACAAACATGTATAAATATATGAAAACGTTTTACCTGATTATTAATGCTATTTCTATGCAGTCGCCGCTGTGGTTTCCTTTTGCACACTGGTGAGGATACCCTGTGGGTGGCATTTATGCAATCGTGTAGTCACTATTTTTATGAAAATGTAATGTAGACAGCATAGTCTCCACATGGGGGCAGAGGGCTTGCCCCTGTAAAATACTATTTTGAAATATTTCCTTTGGGGGCTTTTTACTGTATGGTGCAATCACAATCCAGTCAATTGGAATTTTACTAGGTAGGCATTCAACCAAATGTCAGAAGTCCAAGAAAACATTTAAGGCAAGACAAAAATAAAACAGTTCATTCAAATTTCAAACACTAAAAACAGTGCCCACTTGGTTTTGCAATTTTAAAAATAAAACAATCAGTACCTTCCTAACAATGTCTAGTCCACACAGTCCACCCAGGGAACAGTACATCTTATAACCAAAAGACACCCCGTGGTAAACCTTTAGCACAGCGACTTGGGCAACAGAAAGTGTAAAGGGCGGTCACCAAGCTTAGGGAGCCTATAGCAAGAAAGATAACAAGTGATCCTATAGAAGTATTAGAAATATTTTGGACATTTTATGAAAATTATTATAAAGCAGAGAAATAAGGAAATCAAGAAAAGGTACAAATGAAAATGTTTATGGAAGAATTAAATATGCCAAGGTTAGAGGTAGATGAGGCTCGATTACTACTAGGATAGAAAGAGATGAGATAAAAATGGCTGTGTATAACCAATCTCCAGGAAAGCCCTCAGGAATAGATGGTATTCCTGTGGAAGCTGGAAGCTAGGAAGGAAAAAAACAAAGTTCTGGAAGATTTTGTTTAAAATTATTTTAAGAGGAGGAAAGAAGTACCAGCATCCTTGAAGGCGGCGGTAGTAATGGTAATAGCTAAAGAGGGTAAAGAGACATCCGATCCAGCTTCATATAGGCCCATTTCAACACTAAACCAGGATTATAAAGTGATTATGTCTATAATAGCTAAAGAATGGCAAAGTGATTATGTTTATAATGGCTAAAAAGAATGGCAAAGTGATACCAAAATTGACAGATACGGATCAGTGTGGTTTTGTGGTGGTGAGGTAAACATTTGACAGTATTAACAGAACATTGATGATCCAGAGGGAAGCAGAATGTAAGAAAATACCACTTTTACTGGTGGGTCTTGATGCAGAGAAAGCATTTAACAGAGTAGATTGGGACTTCATGAGCAGAGCAATGGAAGCATATGCTTTCCCTGACATAATTATAAGGTTGATTAGAACTATATATGAAGGATCGAAGTGAAAATTAAAGTGGGTTTGGTCCTCTCTGATAACTTCTGCTTGAGTAGAGGAACCAGGCAGGGTTGTCTGCTTTCCCCTTTGTTGATTGCATTATATTTAGACCCACTGGCAAAGAACATAAGGGACTCAAATTCAAGGATATAATTGGCATGGTAGTCAGGAAAAGCTGCTCTATTTGCAGATGAAATTATTTTATACATGACAAAACCAGAAAGGGACATTACAGTCTTGTGGAATATTTTAAAACAGTTTCATATCTTCTTGGGATACAAAATTAATGAAGCTAAAACAAAGGCAATAGCGGTAAATGATGTACCCACACACAAATTAATCTAACAATGCCCATATTTATGGGGACATAGTATCTAGGAGTATGGATTAGAAATTACTCTGTTGTGGCAGCTAAGGATATATGGGAAGAGACTAAACAGAAGATAATACAAAAATTGAGAAACTGGAAGCTTTGTTATATGGATATGGACACTAAGACACACGCCATTAAAATATTTTTAGTCTCTTTAGTCTTTACATAGGCCAGTCATATTTGTATCAACCAGAGGAGAAGCTGTGGATAGCAATTAAAATAGTTGAAGGATTTTACTGGGTAAGGGAAGACAGTAAGGGTCAAGTGGGATAAGATGATACTTTCAACAGAACAAGACAGACTAGGATCACCCAATTTGATGGGGTAATTTAGAGCAACATAGTTAAGGCTCTTATACATAGCACAAGCAGAAAACTAATTCAAAGTGGAAAGGAATTATGCTGACACAGGGAGAAAGCTCAAGAAATAAGGAGAGATTGGGATTTTGGATGCAGACTCTTAAGGAGAACAACAAAAATCATACAGAGCATTATATTCATAAAATAGCAGGGAGTATTCTAAGAACTAAACCAGCATGAGAATGGAGAAAAGAGATTCTGCCAATAGGGATGACTGTGGTTAGGGATACACATAAGCAATAGGGAGCTGGATCTTATTGGAGAAAACTGGCAAAGGAACCAAGGTATTGGGTGCAAATAACAAGAGAAAGGTAACAGAATGGGAAGACGCCGATAATTTATTTGGACTGCAGGTTACAGACTGCCTTCACTATCAAGGACTGATATCAGAGTATAGGCAAAGAGAAAGAAATAGGGGGGGTCCTAAATGAAAAACCAGCACTGGTAGAGTTTTTAAAGGAATCTAGAACAGGAGCTGCAGTTGAAAAAGGAATAATTAAGTAAAGCATATAAAATATTGCACGATAATTATAAGATCAATCAGACAAGCATAGAAAGGATTGGGAAGAGAGACTGAATAAGAAACTCACAAAAGACAATGTGGGATATATATGTGGATCTCCCAAATGCGCAGCAAAGTCTAGACGATTTAGGATCTTTGCCTGGAATGGTTTGTATAGGTATTTTTAAACCCCAAGTAGACTTCAAAGAATTTTTCCTCAGGTGGATAGCAAATGTTGGAGGTGTGACCGGCAAGAAAGAGATGGCTGGGGGCATATTTTTTGGGAGTGTAATGATCAGGCAGACTTTAGGGATTCCCTGCAGACCACTCTGTTGAAGATACTGGGTGAGTGGTTTGGATTGACTGGGGAGGTGATTTTTTTGAACTACAATACAGAATTGGAATTGCTTAGACATAATAAAGCCTTGCTGAGTCTAATTATGGTGGCTGCCAAAAAAGCAATTACTAGAAAATGGAAACCCAAGTCTAGATCAACTTTATCAGAAGTAGTGAATATAGTAACAGAGATAAAACAATTGGAATTGGGATCTTCAGAAAAGAGAAGGAGCAATGTACACAGGAAAGATGGGAATTGTGGGAAAAATATATGCAGTGAAGGAACAAGGTTTAACAGGCAGGATTTGAGTGAGCCATACAATGCTTAACTGAAAATGACTGGATAGATGTTAAGTGATGCATATTGTCTGCAAATACAGTTGTTTCAATGTTGTCTGTGATGTATAATATTTGCATTTAAAGTGATGTCATTTTGTTTGTTTTTCATTTTAGAAATGTAAGACCGCCTATGTCATATGTGATGATTTAATAAAGATGTTTGTTGGGGGGGAAAACAGACAGCCCCAGGCTGCAGATCTCACCCAAGTCTCAAAAAAAGTGCAAAGCTGCAGCCTTCTCCCAGACCCAACTTTCAGGTATAAAAGTAGGTACATCCACAAGGTATAATCAAAAGGATACATTCCACACAACAGCCCCAAATGAGCCCTTTCTCACTGCATAATTTCAGTTTTTCCTTTCAGATGATCCTTTAGTGAGGAGCCTGAACCCTCCTGAATCTGGCTACTCTTCTCATACTACAGCAATTAGCAATTGAGCTCTTGTGATTTTGGTTAACAGCTGCAACAATGTTTGCACTCCATATTGTCTAAGAATACATTTCAAGGAATATATACATCTTCTATAATCAACATGTTAAAATTACCCCCTCCTGGCACAAAAACATGAGTTCTGGTCAGATGATCCTTTAGTGAGGAGCCTGAACTTTCCTGAATCTGGCTACTCTCGCTTATTACAGCAATTAGCAATTGAGCTCTTGTAATTTGGTTATCAACTGCAACAATGTTTGCATTCCATATTGTCTAAGAACACATTTCAAGGAATATATACATCTTTTATAATCAACATGTTAGAACTACCCCCTCCCAGCACAAAAACATGAGTTCTGGAATTATGCAGTTGGGTTTTAGGTGCTGGACAACCCATCATTACTTCTGATGGCTAGGCCAGGTCTGTATGTCAATGCATACTGAAAGAGTTGGCAGGACAGTCCGCAGTGGCACAACTTGCTATTACAATCAGTTTGCCTACTTAACTATTGCAAAAGGGCATAACTGTTATGAAATTAATGTGCCTGCCCAGGAAATAGTACTTCAAGGCAAAGAAATTGCACTTCATTGCTAGTCACTTCCATTCAACTGCCGATTTCCTTTTTGCACTGCTCATCATCTTACCAATGATACACACAGGATACTCCTTCTCTATGAATGTCTTGGCAGAGCACTGGCCTCAAACCTACCACAGACACAAACATATATAAAATGAACTCTTCAGCAAAACCATATTAAAATGTTCAGAATACCAAATTATTTTTAATTCATTAATGCTTTCTCTCTCAAGATGCCATTGCCCGTTGACATGAGCTCTTACACTTGTGAGATTTGTGAAAGGTCAAACAACAATCACAATTTATGACTAAAATGTTTTCTACTACCCAGCCTTCACCTGTTGCCTGGCAGTGGGGTAGAAGCCAGTTTTTTATGGTCTCTATGTTTTCTAGTTATCTCATCCACTTCTCTTTGTATAAGGGTATGTTAAGTACTTTACTTCCACCATATCCAGTTTGCTTTTCTTAGCCCCTGCAGTAAAGTCTGCCTGCTATATAGATTCTAACATTGTCTTCACTTTACATAAATGAGACTCCTAGTCCTCAGAATGAATGACCACTGCCGTCCAGGTAAGTCTCAGGGTAGTAGGAATGAGGCTTCAATATTTTATTCCTCAACATTTGAAAGGTAGATGGGACTCCAAGTAAGCCAAATTGTATTACTTTCTACTGGAAAAGGCAACCAGGGTTACAGAAGCTGTTTTTTTCCCATTGGCAGAGAGGCTGAATGGTATCTGTCAGCAACTCTTTGTATAATCCAGTGACAGCGAACCTATGACACACATCTCAAAGGTGACAACGCCAGGACGTTTTGGGTGACACACCAACGTTCACAAACACCTAAGTTACCGAAGAAACTGCTTTTGCATTCATTGCTCATGTGAAGTGCACTGAATTATTTTGTGCCAGGAGCCAGTTCAACAACACTGCTGCAGAGGTAAGGAAGTTATTAACCTCAAAGACTATAAGACTATTTCTGTAGTCTTCAGAGTATGCAAAGGGCAGTGCTGACATTGTTTTGTCTTCATGGTTGCACTTCTGTAAAGGACAAGTATTCTGCATTTCTAAGAGTGTGTTGTTTTACATTCCTCTCAAATGTTCTTAATCCGTCCTAAAACTGGTGACTTTCTGCTCTTAATAATGGCAATAATTAGATTTATAGACCTATTTTACTTCAGAAAATGTATATTAATTCATATTCATTTTTTTCTATCAACTCATCAGTTTTGGGCATGGGATAGTAGCAAGCTTTGAAATGCTGCCAAGTTTCCTGTAGTCATTACAGAATCTGATACTTCCATCGTCTTAGGAGTAGCACTATGTGGCTGTTTCAGTCGCCCAGAATCTTAAATCACACTTAATTTTAAGCAGTTTTTTTAACATCTGCTCTTGCTATTTGTGACACTTGTACTCTGAAAGGTCTCACTAACTTTCATTCCAGGTGTTGTCTCTCTGTGATGATTTTTTTTTTTTTTTAAGAGCACTTTTTGCTTCATGCTTCATCCTACAGTCTTCTTACCCAGTGCCCAACCATCCATGCTGGGTCTGCCAACTGCTGTGTTCTTTCTTGGACTTTCTCAGCTATCACAGAGATTGATCATGATGGAACCTAAAGGTGTCCTGGAGGTGCTGGCTGTCACCATCAGCTGGGGGTATTTTTGGATTGAGTCCTACCCTTTACTCTCCCCTTCCAGTGTGGTATTCATGGGGCAGGCATGCAATGGTTGCATAAGGCTCACAGCTCAGCCATAACTATCACCCTTTCTCCTCTTTAGACTATGCCCCCTCAGCATAATGTCCACTGTCATCACCAGGAATCTCTGCAGGGACTGCCCACATAGCCCACTCCCCCAGAATGGGTACACCCATGCCTCCTGTACTGTTCTGTCAGTCACCTGAGCCACTAATCGAACCAAGGTCATCAGGACTGTAGATAAGGCCTTACACTTCTATGCCACTGGAGTGGCACTTTACGTTATGTTTTCTCAGTTTAGGTCTCCCATGCATTTATGAAATGCTCCTTTAAATTTCTTAAGACAAATGCTTTTACTTCCTGCTTTTGCACTTCTAACAAGGATTCTTCTATCTGTACTTCAAGACTATACTCCACAGACTTGCCTGTACTATCATCAGCTTACAAACTCTGCAGAATTTTTCTTCATTCCATGGCTTCAATACATTAAAGGACAACAACGCGATATTAAAGCAGATTGCTCAACCTGCTCTCCCTTTTAGTCCCTGTTAGTTGATGCAGCCTTGAAAAATCGCCCATGCAGCTTTAAAAACTAATCCACTCAACTGTTTTCCCGGTTAAGCTTCCTACCTTTCTGTACTGTTTTACTTTCACTTTGAAAACCAAGTTGAAAAACCTCTAGCTGGCTCTGAAATGATGATATCACATCTGCCAGAGCTCTTGCTCTAGCTACCGGGACGTTTCCTCCCCCAAAGTGATGTAATTCCTGCCTGATTTGCATGCTGTATAAACGAGCCAATGGATCTCCCATATTGTGATGTCAGAGCTGCCTTGCCCAGCCCACTCAAACTAGCAAAAATGTCAAACTATAATCTCACTTTTCTGAAGAGCCCTACTGATATGTGACAAAGTACAGGCAGAAGCACAGTAACAGCTGCAAAAACTAAACTTTAAGCTGAGGGGAAAAAAACTTGGAGTCGAGAAGCAAACAACATCTGTCTCTTCTTTTAAACTGTAGCAAATTGTTGCAGTTTATGCCACACACAGAGCACTACAGTACTTTAGTTCGGACCACAAAAGCAATACCATCATAAATTTGCAATGACCATGCGTAGACATTAATTGCATGTTTTTACATAAGAAGCAGATGCCTGTCACAATTAATCCACAACACTACATCAGATTACAAGTAGTATGCAAAACCATAATTTTCTTACATTACCACTTAAAAAGCATGATGGTACTGTCATGCAAGTCTGTGAAAAATGTTTTGTTTATAATGCATCATTTGTTAGCTATTTAACCAAACAGGAAGGAAAAATAAGTGGGAGTTTGATGCTTTGCAAAACCGTGATTATTCCCAGTGCTATGGAGCTTGGTTCTAAATTTGACAGGAGTGCAACAAAAAAAATCTCCCACTGTAAGGAAGGAAAGGCCGACAAGAAAACAGTACATTAGTCTGGTCACCTGCTGTGAGCTGTCAATCACATGCAGATAATGGGTCAAATTACCTTTCGCTCTTTGACAGCTAGGGAAGGTAGGTGTGAAGGGGGAGGGTAGATACCATGAAGAACTAGATTTCAGCCTTTAGAAAAAAAATCAAGTTAACATTTCTAAGAAGAAAGAGCAATAAAATGCACTTTTCAATTCTGTTCTGTAGCATTTGCACTGCTTGTGTTTGTAGTAGTTATTAAAATTAAAAAAGGATAAACTTTTAACCAAAAGTAGGTGACTATAACACAGCAGTGAATGCCTATAAAAACAGTGGACTGACAGGAGGTTTAGGGAAAATGTGGCAGATCTGATGCAATTTTTTGGAGACGAACAATGCATTCTTGGATACTTAGAGGCAGACTAAACAGTCAGAATTATTTCAAGATGCCAGACCCCATGTGGTCAGAGTCAGAAATTGTGTATAAAAATATCTAAAAAGCTCTAAATAGTCCCAGAGTGATGTTAAAATGTAAGAAACATCAAACCATAACAAAATAAACATGTTTTTTTGAGTCTGTGGGTGTGGCTGTCCTTTAATGTGTACATTTGCTCTTTCACTTTCATGGTTAACATTATAATTTATTGAATTGTTCTTCCATCACCTCAAATGATTCCTGCCATACAGCCAGAAATTTGTGTTTAGCAAAGGACACTACAATTAGTACCTTGTCTCCTGGGTTAAATTTTTTATGTCAAGCACTCAGTGTTGCATTTTCTGGGCTCTCTGGGCTGCCTTACTATGGGCATTCAGAGTTGTACCTAGCTATTTTTGGGGTCAGTGCAGTCCTCTGATTTGGCACCCCACTTCAACTTTAAGCTGAGGGGAAAAAACTTGGAGTCAAGAAGCAAACAACATCTCTCTCAAACTGTAGCAAATTGTTGCAGTTTATGCCACACACAGAGCACTAGAGTATTTTAGTTCGGACCACAAAAGCAATACCATCATTTATTTCTAACTGTCAGTATAAGGTCTACTGGGACCTGCAGATTGCACCTAACACTTTGTACCCAGGGTAGCTACCCCATTTGCCCAGCACCAACCACATCTCTATGGGCATCATTAGCCAAAACCTATCCTGCAAAGTAACAGTGTTCTATCACACTCTTGAAGGATGTCGTTTCTTCACATGTTTCCATGGAAATATGGATGCCTGCTATACAGAAACTCAAATGGGGCAAACCTAGTTGAGCTTGTTGCACTTTTCTGATGCCCATAGAAGGACACTTGTTATGGAAATATGAGATTCTGCAGGATAAACCATACCTATACCAAGTGTAAAGGACTGGAGTTCACTTTATTTCCAAAATAAAAGTTCATTCTTGCAGAATTTGAATTGGTTCTATTGATTAATACAATATAAGGTGTTTCATATGTATTACTATTTTATGTAGCTATTAAAAGAAACTTAGGAAATATATGTAAATTGTTTTAAATCTCAGGGCATTCATTATTTTTCATGTTTCTGTACCGGACACAACTGCCCAAACAGGGACTGTCTGCAGAAAGGGGAACAGCAAGCAATACTATTCTTTGACTGCAAATAATAATATTTATTTATTTATTTATTTATTTATTTATTTATATTTGTTGACTGGGAGTGTCCGACTGGACATAGGTCCATTTTCAGCGGAGGCCCGGGGAGAAAAGCTCCACAGTTAAAATAAACAGACAGTAGTTACACTGGATTACATAGCGATTAACAATTTACATAGCAATTACTTACAACATATTTACAGATGAAGAACATAGTACATCAGTAGACAACTAGAATCTTTATCTGTGAAGTACATAACAGACATTAACAAATGTTACAAGAAGAAGTTCCTGCTGTATAATAAGTACTGGCTTATGAGCATCTGAGCTTGCTATAATCAAGGTAGTTAGTGGAGTGGAAAGAAAGATAGTGGTTGGATGGGGAGGGTGATATTAGAATAACAGGATAACACAACTGGTCACTGTTTTTGCCTTCTACATCCACAACTTTGCTCATTATGAGCCTCACCAGTGGCACAGAAGGATAAAACCCTGACTATGACCCAGGAAACCCAAATTTGAATATGGACTCTGGCACTTGGTGGTGAGGTAGAGGGGATGGGTGTGCCTATTCTGGGGCTGGCTGAGTACTCAGTATCTTTATATTAGAAGTCTGGCACAGGCCAGAGCATAGACAGACAACACCTGGGCTGAAGGAGAGAGAACATGTATCACAACACTATGGGCCAGGGATGGAGACTATTCCAAAGTGACCACCTAATACATGCCTATGAGCTAGCATCTTAACTGCTGTCCTATAAGGTTTTGGCAACAGTAAACAAAGCAGAATGTCTTCTCTATTTTTACATATTAGATATAAATTATATTTTAACTCAAAACGAGGCAACATTGTTATGGGATCATCATGTGCACAACTGTCCTTTACAACCTTAGTCATGTTCTCTCTTGCCCTACAAAAAGTAGGATGTTCCTAGTGTGCCTTTTTAAAGTACATGGGGCTTACTTTAAGCCCACGAGACTCAGGTTTCCTTTCTTCAGTATCTTGCTTTGAAGTCAAAGGTGTAGCTCTCTCCCCACTTCTGCGTCCTCCCCTACGAAGGCTAGCTCTACACAAGAAATACTTTGTACTCTACTTTCTTGGCTACTAACACAGACTCTTTTATAGTGCTATATTTTCGTATATCTTGCACTGCCTCTATCTTGATGGAAGTAAATACCACACTTTCACTTTCTACTCCTTCCTCATGTTGCCCTCTTAGAGCAAAGGGTATGTAACATTTGTTTTCAGCTTTGCTTTTTTCTGGATCATAATAGAAGTAGGCTCAGTACTCTGCATTCACCTGTTTAGTCCAATTTCTGAATTCACTCTGTTTTAAGAGTCTTCATTTAAGTGTTTTTCTACTTCTGCCTCAGTTTCTATTCTAACACTACTTTAAAGTCTTTGCATTGATTTGTCTCTTGTACTGATTTTTCCTCATTTCCTATACTGACATCCCTTAAAGTCACAGATTTTCGTCACTTTATCATTATTGCCTCTGTTAGCAGATGAGATCATTTTCACTAACCACAAAAAACATATGGCTCCTTTTGTAGTTTCTATACCAATTCCTTCTTCCTGGTTTTGACTTAGAATTTCTATGTGGGAGGTCACTTTTCCCCACCCCCATTCCCAACACATAATGCTACATACAGAAAAAAACATTTAAGAATTATTCCATTAGTTTTATAGCTTTTTGCAAAATCTTGCACTTTT
Source organism: Protopterus annectens (assembly GCF_019279795.1). NCBI lineage: Eukaryota > Metazoa > Chordata > Ceratodontiformes > Protopteridae > Protopterus > Protopterus annectens. Next base: position 1,010,617,042 of record NC_056732.1, read on the forward strand.
GTTCCTATGTTTGTCCAGTCATCTATTACATCACAAAGACTAGAAGATGCAACAAAATTAGATTAGGCGACTAAGTACAGAACAATTTAAAACAAATGGCTCAAACATAAGTATTTAAATGTGTCTTCTTTATCACGTATGACCAGCATCACATCTCAGATAAATAGTGCAGCCTGGCAGAGCCAGATCCAGCCAGATCCAGCAGAATGAGACATAGGCAGTCGCCTAGGGCTCTGCGGCTGGGAAGGGGCCCATTCTGGCCAGGAGGCTTAAACATTTACTTTAAAAATATATTAAATAAAAAAAAAAAAAAACTGCTTACAGCATGGTGGCAACATCTTCTTTAAGGAGCACCATTTGTGTGCTACATGCATGTCACTGCGGAAATAAACACAGTCTATACTTGCACTCGGAATTTAAACTAAGCCGTTCCATTAAGCTAAAAGGTAAGAGAGCGTGTGTGTGCGTGTGTGTGTGCGTATAACAAACTAGAGAGAAAGTCTGTGTGAGTACTTTAAACTAGAGAGAAAGGAGAAAGTGCATGTGCAAGTACTTTAAGTGTATGTGTACATATGTATGTGAGGGTATATGTCATTTAAACTAGCCGTTCCATTTCTGTACGAGAGAGAAAGTGTGTGTGTGTGTCTGTGTGAGTATATATATGTATGTAATTTAAATTAACCATCTGTTCGTATCAGGAAGAGAGAGAGAGTGTGTGTGTGTGTGTGTGTGTGTGTGTGTGTGTGTGTGTGTGTGTGTGTGTGTGTGTGTGAAAAATTTTAACTAGCCATTCTGTTTGTATGACGTATGAGGGATGAAGTGTGTTGTGTGCTGCTGTATGAGACAGAAGGTATGCATTGCTGTGAAAGAGACTAGGAGTGTGTGTGTGTGTGTGTGTGTGTGTGTGTGTGTGTGTGTGTTGCTGTGTTAGATTAGAGAGAATGTAGGGGTGTGTATGTGTATTTTAACATACCTCTCAACATTTAGCCTCATAGCTTTGGTCTGTTTCTCATAAAATTTGTGGTTTTCTGACAATTCATGGAGGACTGAAGTTACTAAATAATGAGATATATAGGAGTTTCAGACTTCACAGACTTCAAAAAAATGCATGCCAACACAAATCCTGTTATTCTAGCAACTTCCTAAGTTAAAAAGAGCAATATTTAAAATCTACCCCTATTTTTGGGCCATTGTATCCCTATTATTTTAGGCGTTGTCCAGATTTCCTGCACTATGAGGTTGAGAGGTATGTACACCTCTTAAGTGACCAGATTTTTGCCTCATATATTTGGCCAGTTCTTCAAAGTCTGTGGTTTTCTGGCAATTTGCAGAGGATTGAAATCGCTCAGACTTCATATCCTTTAGAAAATGCATTCTAACACAAATCCTGTTGCACTACACATTTCTAAGTTAAAAAGAGCAATATCTATCCATATTTTTGGGCAGTTGTATCACCATTATTTTAGGATTTGTCCAGATTTCTTGCACTAAGAGGTTGAGAGGTATGAATACCTCTCAACTGTCCACAGTTCTGCCTCGTATTTTTGGACAATTACTCATACAATTTGTGGTTTTCTGGCAAATCACTGAAAATTGAAATATTTAAATGTCATACATTTGAGTTTCAGACTTCATTTCCTTCAGAAAATGCATGCTAAGACAAATACTGTTATTCTAGCAACTTTCTAAGTCTATACGAGCAATATTTAAAATCTATACCTATTTTGGGGCCTTTGTCCCCCCAATATTTTAGGTTTTATCCAGATTTCTTCTACTAAGAGGTTGAGAGGTATGAAGGTATGGTACGTAATACCCTATCTTGGGGAGGGAGGCAGGTTAGTCGGTCAACTGGATCAGGCTCAACCCTGTAATTTGGTTACTGGAGACACAAGGCTGAATCCTCTACACCAGCTATCAGACTGCTGAAAGAATTGAGTTTCAGTGGAGACAACAGCCTCCTCTACACAGACTACCAGACTGCTGAAGGAATTTGTGAGCTTCAGTGGACAAAAGAGCCTGAATCCTCTACACCGACTACCAGAATGCTGACGGAATTGTGAGTTTGAGTTTCAGTACATTTTCAGGGAATTAAGAATTTCAGTGTTTTCGTGGAATCGTGAGTTTCACGGGAAAAGTTAATGTTGCTCATGCTAAGTCTGTTTTCAATGTGCAACTGCTTTGTTTAGCAAATGGCAATCACTGTTTGTGCTGTACAATTTGAAAGCAGTGTTAGTAGCATAATTCCCATTGCTTCAGAACGGTGTGGATCCTACTCCCACACCATGTACATGGAGTGCTTGTACTGCAGTGCCCTTTTGACTGCTGATTATTTGGTGCATTTTAACGGAGATAGGGGTTCTGCACTCCTGAGTGTGTCCTCCTTTGTATGACATGCCTAGTAACTATGAACTTGTCTGTTAGTCATCCCCTATTGCAAATATTACCAGCTTATCAATTTTTTATGTTACATAGGCAATTAAGTAATTCTTCAAGGGCAGCAGGCATTGAATTTGTTGATGAAACATTGAAATGTAAAGTTGTTTGCCAGTAGCAATCTCATTAGTCACAGATCCCTTTGATGTGGAATTATTCAGATGACTTTTACTTCTGCAGAAATTGTGCTTATTAACTGATACTGGTGGATTGTAATGACAGATGTCTGAATGGCCTTTTATGGTTGAAATTTTCTGAAATGGGTAGTTTTGTCATTATTAGTTCATACATTTTGTTTCACTGCTTATAGGAAGAATGTTCAAAACTACAAATTTAAAACACATTCTAACATGTGGTGCTGGAATATAATTTAATACAATCAAGAAGGTGAATCAGACAACACATACATGTATGCATGGATCTAAAAACGTGCGCAAGGAGCCTATGGATTAAAAATGGCCCAAAGGTAAACAATCTTCCACTGGCCACATGCATTTTCTTTGAATGTGGTTTTTGATGCCGTTTCAATGGATGTGAGTTTCAAGAGCAAAGAAGTTTACTGCTCATGCTAAGTCTGTTTTCATTGCAAGACTGTATTATTTGTTTAGCAAATGGCTATTCGTGTTTGTGCTATTTTATTTCAATATCTGTAATCATTGTAGAAGTAAATAAGAAAGCAATATGCACACTGACAGGTTTGAACAGTGTTTATGGTAACCGGAGAGAAATAACCAAGTAGCGAACACTGGAAATATGGGGAGGGGGCTGCTGCTGGGGCGTGGGGGGGCTGCTGCAGGAGGGGCTGCTGTAAGGGGGGGCCTCCAATTACCCTGCCTGGGGCCCCATTTGACCTTGATCCTGCTCTAGAGCCTGGAGTTTGAGTTCTGACCCTGAAATGTAAAACAAGAAAACTCCAAACATGGATTAGTTTAACTCTTTTTCCTTATCACAAATTAGTGGTCTTTTCCTTTAATCAAACTCAAGAGTAGTGCCACAAAGAATAAAAAAATATATATATTCATTTTATTCTCTTGATTTTCTATTAATATTTGATTTTATGTTTTTTTCCACAATGCATTTTCTGTAAATCTGCAAGTTAGGCTCCCTATTCTAATTCTAAGACTTTTAAGTGCGAGCCCTAGAATTACAAAAAATAACTACAAAAATTCAGAGGGGCAGCAAGCGTCAATCATCACTGTTCTCCTTTAATTTTTCATCCCAGGGTGGGCAAGCTCCTCGTACTCTCCAACATGGAAGGCAAGCCCAGAATGCCTCATGAACTTATATTTACCAGTTTCAGATCACTATACCACAGAGAAAAAAAAAAGAATATAGTTCAAAACAGAAATGTCAGACCTGAAGTACATAACCCCACATATTTTCAGTCATTTGATCTCACTGTTCTGGGATTCGCACTAAAGGAATGGTTACTGCATTTTACTTTTTATGTGCATTTGAACTGTTTGTGGTCTTTGTTACAATATTTTTGAATTATGTTTAACATTTGGTTGAAACAAATTAATGGGCTGGAAGAGGAATGATTAACATCAAAGGTATAAATTCTAATTAGAGTGTTAAAGTGCAAGTGCAACACATTAACAGCAAGGTTTTAATTTCATACACTTGAACACTGAATTACAGTTATTTGAAAAGAATGGCTAACTCCACTACTTTTTCAAGCCGAACACTATTCCTTAAAATGCCAGAATCTGAATGTATGATCTCTCTTGCTAAGCTTTCCCTAGTGGTCCCTAGTGGGGCATTATGGGTAAAGAGATGACCTCATGATGTGGGGATCCATGAGTCTAGTAAAAGTGGCCAAGCCGGATCTAAGGTCGGATCCTAGACCCATCAGTTGAGAAATGAATGAAAATGACAATGTTAGATCCTTCCATTGTGGCTCGTCAGGCTCTACCAGAGACGTACGCAGAGACCTGTGGATAAGACTTTTCAGTCAGTTTCAAGAAATGTAGGCACTACAATATAAAAAGAGGGGAGGGGAGAGGTCTAGTTAAGAAAACATGGCAAAAGAAAAATCAGTGAACTTTTTCCCATGCTTGCAAAGGGCAATGACTGGGTTAAGACCCTAGGCTTTAACCAGTTACAAGTTTATTATAAAGCATGTAAATGGAAAAGAATATTGAATATTATATTAAGTTTTTTTTCTAGTAAACAAGGTAGCCTTAATAGGTTTGTGTCTGGTTTGCATGTCACTAGAAGACAATCTGATAAAGAGAAATGGCTTGGAGAAAGTGTTTACTGAAAGCATTCAAGTGTTTTCTCAGCTGGGAGAGCTATAAAGACAAAATCAGACAGCGCTCACTAAAAGGACAGGCTGTACCATGCGTCTTAGCATGCCTAACCTTTCTTTTTGGTTAACTCTAGCCTGTCTGTGCGGCTATCAGTTTAGAAGTTTTGATCTGATGATGTCAATTTTCATTTTATCCTCAATATAGGTTCAGATCTGATCACTCGGATCCCACTCAGCTGCTGCAAAAGTTTGCGTCAACCAAGAAGCTCTCGATCTCCCTACCCTACCCACAAAGTCTCTCTCCTAATCTCCTTAGATCTCGTTTGCCACTTTGTAAAGATGTGGTCATTCCTGACAACTCTCGAGCAGCAAATGTTTTTCTACCGTTTATATTACCCTTTCTTCATAGTTTTAGTCATACATTTGCCCTATTATTTCCATTAAGCTGATTCCTCTTCTCTGATTCCTTCCCCAGAATTTTACTTAGATTTTATAAAGTAAAACTTACTTCTCTACCCCTTTTCCCACTCTATCTTTCACTATTGTTACAATACTATAAAAAAGTAGTATCAGTCTTTTTCTTTAATAATTATAATAGGAAGTTTTCTTTCTAGTTGTTTTGGTTGTAGTTGCTGTGCTGCTGTTGTTCTTGTCTTGGCCTTGATAGCTGTGCTCTGTCTTACTTTATGGCACAGAAAGCAGACAGGACAGCTGGCTTAAAAAAATGCTCCAAATGAGGTCTCAACATCCCATTAAGTGACTTGCACAGTGTACGTGTCTACTGCCTTGGTCCATCCCATCATCAGGACGGTGACATTTGCAAAGCATTTAACTATATACCTCTAGCTGAGCAGAAGAATAAATAAAGTTTGAAAGGCATGTTGCCCTGCTCATTTGGGGATGCCATTTCTGGTGCAGACAAAAAGAAAATGGATTCTTCCTCTAAATCTGGACACTCCAGCACAAATTCCTCCTTGCCCTCCAGAGATTAGACAAAGGAAGGAAAATACCTTTGTCAGCATCAAAAAGTTTGATGGCGCAGACTTCAAAACTTGTTAAATACTCGGATCCAAAGGAAGTTCTTTGGATCCCACTACTTCAAGGAATCCCCATTGGATCTGACTCCTTTGGATCCAAATCTCTCTGCATCTAAGGATCGGTCAGATCTATCACTGTTAGATCTGAAGGCAAGTCCATTTAAGCCAGTTTTGACCAGGACTTGGTACTCCACCTCCATAGATGCAGTATGATCTAGGGTCCCATCCCTGTTCTTGGAGAGACCAAGGTCACTGTCGGCGTCTTCGACACGCTCCACTAGAAGCCTTACAGAAGATGATGTGGACAGGATGGTCAAGAAGATCCTCTGGGTGCAAGGTAGCTCAATGCCTCCTATGGCTCCTATGCACAAGGGTCAGGAGTACCGAAGTTCTTCACCCCGCTTCATGTTCCTCCTCCAACTACCCAGGAAGTTTTGTAGTTGTCAGATCCAATTTGCCTAGTTCTGTTGACACCAGAGCTAAGGATCCTTCTTTCCCCGGCTCCAACCCCTGCTTTGAGTTCCTTGGCTCAATCAGAGCTGAGGACCTCTTGAGGTTGTGGAGGCTTAGTGGGATCCCAGATGATGGGTACAGGGCTGAAGTTTTCAGAACCTTCCCCCTCCATCTTGGAGTTTCGGCTTAGATCAGCCCAGCCCCGATATCAACACTGCTGTCACCTGAATTTGAGGGGATAGAGACCCAAGGACATCGGCTTTTGGGTCTCTTTTCCATCATTTCTCTGGGAAAGTCAGGTTTTGAGGCTCTTAAGAGAGCTATGTCTGCTTCAGCAGTTCAGACAGACTCTGCTCCATTGGATCTGCAGTCCTCTACTTTGCAGATATTGCGCCAACCAGACCTCCCACAGGGACGGGGGTCTATAAGCCCCAGGCTACTCACCAGGGTTCCCCCGTCCTCCTCTGATTCCCCTGGAACACCCTACAGAGGAGGTTCCTTGGAAGAGGAGGTGCAAGATGAAGCACCTGGACTCCATGGAGGAGTCCATCACTGAAGACACTGACCTCAAGTTAGGCAAGGGATCCTCTTGTTCACCCTCTGACAAAGCTACCTTCGGGGACATCCTTGAGATCGTGAAGCAGAGGGGTGGCTCTAAGTCCAGCAATCCGTCATCTGAGGAGTCGGTGTGCCTGGCAGCATTTGGATCCTACCCGTCTACCTCCTGGGTGTCCCTGCCCACCAACAAACTCATTGAATTGATTTCTTGGTGGGGGTGGGAGGATCCAGACTCCACAGAACAAATCCCTCGGAGACCAAACAAGATTATTTCTGCTCAGGGGGATAAACACTTCTGGTTGAAGGATGTTCCTGTAGATGCCATGGTTGCGGCATTGGCCATGAAGAAAGAACTTCTGAAAAGTTCCACTATCCATCCTAAGAGGGATTCCAAGATAATGGATAGATGTGGGAAGCATGTCTTCTCTTCAATGACCTTCACCTTGAGGTCCCTGAATCACTTGTCCTATTTTACCAAATTACAGAAGGATCTGATCAAGGAGCCGTCAGATATCCTCTCAGAAGCTGTGTATGATGAGTTAAAAGATTCAGTCATCTCTCAGCTGGCCACACTAACATGCTATTACAAATTCCTCCATGAGGCTGATCTCACATGCAGCCAAAGGGACAAGTTGAGTGGCAGGTTCAAGCATCTCTATGAGACGACAAACCTGTATGCACACCTCCAACTCTGTGGCACCTTTCAAGTCTATATTTATCAACTTTACATTTGACAGCACTTCCGTTTTTGGCCCAAAAGTCAAAGAAATGCTATCCAGGTGTGAAGAATGGAAAGACCCTTTCTGACATGGGCATTTGTTATTCCACTTCTCACAGACCTTACTCAAAGAATCAGAGGAACAGTGGAAAGATGTGGTTCAGAAAATCACAAGGGCCTTTTCCTCATGCATGTGGAGAACGTTCTCCCAGAGGCGGGGGGGACAGTGATGGAAGACACTGCCTTTGTGGTAGGGGGGCTCAGCATCAAGGGTCCAGAGATGCCTCATTTAGTAAACCCTTTCAACACTCCTGAAAGGAGAACTGATTGCTCTTCTTTGGAGACAATCTGCAGTTGACTATCTCTGCAACAGACAGCCTGGCTAAAAATAACAAACAATACCTGGGTGCAAAGGAATATATCCAGAGGATACTTTATACATTTTTCCCATCCACCTCCCCAAAGAAAAAAAATCTCCCCCAACATTCCACCCAGTCAGAGGGAGCAAGCAGCCATACAGATACAAAGACTGTTAGACAAGAGTCATCCAAGAAGTCCCCCCAGACCAGAAAGTATCTGGAACTTACTAAAGCTTCTTTTTGGTAAAAAAAAAAAAACGGGACTGGAGGCTTATTTTGGATCTCAGCAAATTGAGCAAATCAGTTCAGCATAGCAAGTTCCTGTTGGTCAGAGTTCAGTCCATTCTTCCATTCTTGGAAAAGGATGACTGGATGTGCTCAACAGACTTTCAGGATGCATACTACCATATCAAGATGGAGAGGCACTCCAGAAGGCATTTACGCTTACGGCTGGGAGCCAGTCATTATCAATTCAGAGTACTGTCGTTTGGTCTCAAAACAGCCCCTAGAGTGTTTACCAAATGTAATGGCAGAAGTGGCAGCTCATTTGAGACAGTGTGGATTCTGGGTGTTTCCATACTTGGACTGAATTATCTCCTCCTAAACCACACATCTACTCTTAGAAATAAGATACGTGGTCATGTAAAATGTGTTATCTGCTGGGGATTACAATAAACTACGAAAAGTCACATCTAGAGTCCACTCAAGAACTGGAATTCATAGGAGAGAACTTAAACACAGTCAGAATGGTAGCATGTCTTCCACCCTCAAGAGTGATAACCACAAGAGATCAGGTCAAGAAACTTCTTCACAGCTCAAGAGTATTTGCGCAAATGGTACAAGCCCTGGTTTCAATGGCAGCAGCGATAATAATAGTTCCGCTAGCCAGATTTTATATGAGAATCTTATAATGGCTATTCAGAGTATAGTGGTTGATCCTTCACCAACCCATGTCAGTCCCGATATCTCCTTCACCAATCCACGTCAGTCCCGATACCTATCGCAAATACTTACAAGAAGGGTCTTTCATGGTGGGTTCACTCAGATCAACTTATACAAGGTCACCCATTTCTTCCCCCCATCCCAAGGCCACAGTGACTATGGATGCTTTCCAGATAAGGTGTGTGTGTGGGGGGGTATTATCTGGAAAAAACAGTCCAAGGAACATGGTCTACAGCAGAGGCCAACTCCCATATAAATGCCCTAGAGATGAAAGTGGTGTTACTAGTGTTGCACGCCTTTCAAAATACTCTACCTCTAGGAACGATTGCTATTCAATCAGATATGTCAGTGGTAAGGTACAACAACAAACAAGGGGGCACCAGATCTTATCCCATATGTCGAAAAGCACTCAGTGTGGAAGTGGGCAATATTTTCCAAACACCTTCTGGTGGCAAAGCACATTCTGGAACGTCGAACATGACAGCAGACAAGTTGAGCAGATCCATTATCATGTCTCACAAGTGGTCCCTCAATCAGAAAGTTGCGGAAATGATATTCCGTGAGTGGGGTCATCCTTGCTCCAACCTGTTTGCATCCCCTCTAAACAACAAATGCAGCAGCTACTTTGCCCTGATCCCCCAAAGCCAGAGTCCCCGAGGGACTCTTTCACTCACAATTAGCCGCCAGGTCTATTACATGCTTCTGCCCAATACCACTGATCTCAAAGTTTCTTCAGAAAACGAACAGGTTGAAGAGAGAAATAATACTCATTGCCCCATACTGGTGTCGACAAATCTGGTTTCCCTTTCTTTGGCCTTACCTATGGAAGAAGGCATGAATCCTGGATCCAACTCCAGACCTTCTGTCCCATCCAACAGGAATACCTCATCCAAACATTCACTCCAAGCTGACAGCTTGGTATCTCCAGTTCCGTCGATAGCCAGATAACCTATGCTCTCTTCTCCAGTGCGCCATTTTGGGTGTATATCAAAAGTTCGAATGCTGATAAGTTCGAATGCCAAAACCTCAAACTTGGAAGTCCAAAGACTGAAAATAACGAAGCAGTGGAACATCAAATTCTTTCCCAGGGAAAGAATTTGGTGGGCCGTTTCCATGGCTTCAATATTTTCTCCACTATAGAGCGATCTCGGAGTTGATATATTTAAGTAGGGGGGGGTGTGGGGGACAAAGCCCCCCACAATAGAAATAGTTTGTAGTGTTCGTATGTTTCGCGTTTTGTACTATAACAGTGATTTTTTTTCCCCTGGGAAAAAAATCGCTGTTCTCAGTCTTCGGAGTATTCAGCTTTCGAGGTTTTGGGTTTGATGTTTTCACATTCAAAGTTTTGACACTTCGATTATGTGATATAGAACCGTCATTTTCTACAATCATCTCTCAAGATGTCTACAAGGAAATTGTATAACAGTAAATGGGGGAGATTTGTACATTGGGCACAACAAAACAACATAGAGCCCTTTTCAACACCTATCCATGCTGTTGTGGAATTTTTGGCACAGATGTTCAGTGGGGGAGCTGCTCACTCTACAACCAAAGTACAGTTACCTGCAGTTTCTAATTTCTACATCAGATTTGACGGTTCCTCACTTGCATCACAAAGGCAAGGCTTTCTTGAGGGGAACTCTCTTACTGAAGCCCCCTATAAAGACCCTTCTCCACCTTGGGATCTAAATTTGGTTTTAGGAAAAATTATACAGCCTCCTTTCGAACTAGCAGCTACCTGTAAGCACAATTTTCTTGGTAGCCATCACTTCAGCAAGAATAATATCAGTGATACAGGCTTAGTCATCCAAGCCACCATACTTAGTCTTTCATAAAGACACAGTTACCTTATGGACCAATCTATCCTTTTTGTCGAAGATAGTTTCGGAGAGCACCATCAACCAGACAATTAATTTACTGGTTTTCTTCCCAAACTATCAAAAAAGGTGCATGTTTATTGCACTTGTTAGATGTTCACAGACAATTGCATTTTTACCTACACACAACTAAAGACATAAGAGAAGAAAGTCAACTGTTTATTTCCCTCTCAGAGACTAAACTGGGTCTTCCTGTCTCCAAGGTTACCTTAGCCAAATGGATCACTGACTGTATATCTTTTATTTATAAGAGTTAAGGCTTGGAAATGCCTAGAACTGTTCAAGTTCATTCCACTAGAGCAATGTCTACTTCCTCAGTCTTTTAATCAAGGGCATCCATGGATGATATTTATGCAGCAGCCACCTGGGCTACCCCCATATCTTTATTACTAATTACAAATTGGATTTAGTCTCCAGGGGGAGAGCCTCCTTTGGTTCGATGATTCTGAAGAATATCCTTCCATAACGCCACCCAGGAATAAGGTAGCTGGGGACTCTGTCCCATATGTTGAGGATAAAATGAAACTTGACAACATCAGATAAACAAGTTATGCACTAACCATAACATTCCATCTGTGTTATCGATTTTCATTTTTAACTGAACAACCCACCCCCATCCTCCTTTCCCTGTCTCTTATAAAGGATTGAGTTGAACCAAACTTTGTCAACTGACTAGCACTGGACGCCAGAAATGGTCTTTCCCTTTCGAAGGGAATTCTTTGACCTATTATTCTATATTATATTACAGTAGACTCCCTCTTATCTGGTCTCGCTGGGACCAGACCTAAGGCTGGCCATACAAATGGCTGGTTAATAAGCAAATGCACACAAAATAGCATTTATAGGTTACAAGTCAGCTGGGATAACAGGATTGGTGTGAATATGCATTTTTCTAATAAATATGAAGTCTAAAACTCAAATGACTGTCATTATTTAGCCTAGAGGAGGCAGAAGTGTTGTTCATCTCTGTTGTGTTTTGCTAGGGCTACAACAGAAATTTGATGGCTGGTTAAAGAGAAGGCCAGTTAAAGAAAGGCCGGATAAAAGGGAGTCTACTGTATATATGATATATACACACACAGATATATATATATATATATATATATATATATATATATATGTATATATATATATATATATATATGTATACATACATATATACACACACACAGACAGATATATATGGATATAGATATCTATATTTGCAGCAAACAAGAGCTGAGGATAGTAGGAGAGATGCATTGTGAGTAGGGTAGGGAGCTTGAAAGTTTTTTGGTTGACACAAGCTTTTGCAGTGGCATAGTCAAGTTCGAGGGACTGGATCTGAACCCACATGTTGAGGAAAAAATTACAACTGCCAAACAGTACATGCATGTAACATAAAAGTTGGAAGGAGATGTTTAACAAAAATTCAGTTCTACATAAAAGGTGGTAATAACTATATAAGAAAATTATTCTTTCTGTAATGTTTTTCAATCTAAACAGTCTTAAAGATAAGTACAAAAGGAAAGAGTAGTGAATTATATTAAAAAATGTAGAGAGCAAATAGCTATGCTACATAGGACACCTGGAAAAAAACTGAACATGTGAATTTGATAAAGAAAGGTTTTCAGGATGGTTATGCAGTGGTATATTTGGGAAAAAAGAAAAGAGGAGTACATATATTAATTGCAAGAGGAGTTCCAACAGTGACAGAAGAGGAAAAAGACAATAATAGAAGATATATAGTACTAACGGGCTACTGGCAAGGGAGGAGGATTATACTGGCATGCATCTATATTCCACCTAAAACTGCTATAACTGAGCTTAAGAAAATTCTGGGAGAAATAATCCGCTTTCAGCAAGGAATATTACTTGTAGGTGGGGACTGAATTTTGGATTGCAACAGTGAAGATGTGTCTGAGGCCCTAGAAGGGAAAATATAACAAAATAGGGTAGATTTTTTGAAGAAATATATGAAAATGTTTGGCATGGAAGATGAGAATTCAGTACTAGGAATTCTGAGTGAATTTACATATTATTCTCCAAGATAAAAAAAAACTGGGCTAGGCTAGACAGAATTTATATCTCACAGGAACATGTGCATTTAATTGAAGGTCTTGAAATGCACACTAATTATTTTCACATCATGTGCCAATAATAACTAAAATAAAAACACAAGGTAATAAACTAAAAATGAGACACTGGCGCTTTCCCACCTATCTGCTGAAAAGAGAAATTTCAGGAATGGGTTTTAGAAATAAATCAGGAGCTATTACAGAAGACAGAATTTCCGTCTGAAAATATAGCTAGGGAGTGGAATAAAATTTAATCTGAGTTTAAAGGCTAGGGTGGAAATAAAGGAAAAGGAGATATGGTTAAGAAGTAATAAGAATTATTTAGAGGGACTAACAAAGTATTGCAAAATAAGGGGAATCTATCACAAGAAGAAGAGCAAAGTACAGTTGTATACACACTTACCATAAAAGTAGATGCGTGAGTGCATTCACTGTTGCAGTCATTACATTTGGGTAATCTGCTGGCAGGTTGCCCTCAGTCGGCCTGAATTCCAAAGTCTTGGGGCCTGCGTCGGTTGATGTCTCCTCTTCCATGACGTCAAGTCATCAGGGGTATAAAACATGCAGCCGACGCCTTTTTCTTTAGTTATTCTTTCCCCCGATGTCAGGTGCCCCCAAAAAGGTAGCAAAAAAAAAAATATATATATATATATATATATATATATATATATATATATATATATATGCAACAATATAAACTTTACCTTCATCTACAAGCAAATACACCACATAGGTTATAGAAGATAGAGAAGGAAAGATAAACTCCAGAATGACAGGGAGATGGGCAGGAGGTAACCTGGACTGCAACAGTGAATACACTCGAACGTCTACATTTATGGTAAGTGTACACAACTGTACTATATTCTTCGTGTTTCACTGTTGCAGTCATTACATTCGGGCAGAATCCCGAAGCTATGGTTGGGAGGCTGGAGCTAAACAGCATTAGGTGTGGCTAAAAGGCCCTGCAGAACTGCAGTGGCAAAGCCTGCACTGGACTTGGAGTAGAGAGGCAAATGATAATGCTTTGTAAAGGTGTGAACAGAACTCCAAGTAGCAGCCTCTAGAATGTCTTTGGTTGGTACTCCTCTGAGAAAGGCTGCTGAAGTTGCTGCAGCTCTGGTGAAATGAGACCTAATGCCCTTGGGCACAGGTTTACCATGGTGTAAGTAGCAGAAACGGATGCAGTGGCTTATCCACTTTGAAATTGTCTGCTTTGAAATAGCCTTTCCTTCTGATCCTGCAGCATATGACACTAGTAATTGCTCAGTTTTTCTTAGAGCTTTAGTCCTGCTCAAGTAGAATCTTAGCTGTCTGTGTACGTCCAAGGAATACAGAATTCTCTCCCCCTTGTTCTGCGGATTTGGATAAAAGGTTGGCAGATGAATTGTTTGGTTAAGAGCCACACTGGAAACCACCTTTGGCATAAATTTAGGATTTGTCCTGAGAGACACCCTGTCTGGGTAACATATGGTAAAAGGCTCTACAGCCATGAGGGCCTGCAGCTCAAACTCTTCTTGCTGAAGTAATTGCTAGTAGCAGAATTGTTTTCCATGATAAGAACTTTATATCAGCGGTAGCAGCTGGTTCAAATGGAGGCAGGGTGAGCTTTTCCAACACATAATTGAGGTCCCATGCAGGTAATGGTGATCTTATAGGAGGCCTTAAATTTTTGGCTCCTCTAAGATACTGCTTTAGTAATGGATGAGAGAAGATTGGTGGCTCTGTATTGTAATGAGCCAAAATGGCAGAGGCATGGATTTTAACTGATGAGAAAGATAGGCCTTTGTCAAGCATCTCAGTTAAGTATTGTAATATTGGAAGAATATTTGGGTCTGCTGTATCAGTTCCTTGTGCTTGATTCCAAGCACAGAATCTCTTCCATTTGTCAGCATAAGATTTTCTAGTACTAGGCCTTCTGGCTTCCAAAATGACATTCATCACAGCTTTACTGAGAAGTGTTGTTTGTATAACTACATGATCAGCCATGCTGCCAGGTTCAGTGTCTGCAGTTGATTGTGCAGGATCTGATTGTTTTGCTGGGACAGTAGTGGAGGTCTTTGAGGTAAGGTCCAAGCTGGGTATTGAGACAAGTTCCTTAGGATTGGGTACCAGTATTGGCGGGGCCAGTCCGGGGCAATTAGTATCTTTGGTTTCTCTTGTCTGACTTTAAGGAGACATTGGGGAGAAGAGGCAGAGGAGGAAAGGCGTAAACTGATGTTTCTTTCCAACTGAAGGATAGGGTGTCCACTTTCCATGCTTGTCTGTGACAAGTCCTTGTGCAGAATCTTTTTAATTGATAATTTTGAGGAGAGGCAAAAAGTTCTATGTCTGGGCTCCCCCATTTCTCTGTTATCATGCTAAAAAAGACTTGTGGATTTAGTTTCCAATCGTGAGGATCCATAAGGTTTCTGCTTAAATCGTCTTCCAGTGTATTTTGCTTTCCTGGAAGGAATTGAGCTTGAAGATGTATTTGGTAGGTCAAAGCTGTGTCCCACAGTGCCATGGCTAATCTGCAAAGGGGGTATAAGTGTGTGCCCCCTTGCTTGTTTACATACCACATGACCGTGGTGTTGTCCGTCTATCATTAGTTGTCCTGGATGAAGTAAGTCCTTGAAGGCTGTTAGGGCATTTAGAACAGCTAGCATCTCTTTCTGGTTGCTATGTAGATGCATTTGTTTTGGGGTCCATATGCCCTGAATTCATCTTCCTGCCATGTGGGCCCCCAGGCATAATCTGATGTGTCTGTTGTTATGGTTTGGCTGGCAGGGGGTAGAGTGAAGGCCCGTTCCTGACATGCCTTTGCCCACCATAGAAACTCCTTTTGTAGGCAGGGAATGAGAGGAATCACTGCTTACAGACTGTGAGAATGTGGACTCCATAAACTTTTTAGGTACAATTGAAGTTTCCTCATATGCAGTCTTGCATATGGAATCAGTAGGATGCAGGATGCCATGAAGCCCAGAACCTGCAGAGTTTGTCTTGCAGATAACTGGGTTTTTGTTGCCATCAGTTTGAAGTAAGTAGTCAGTTGCCTTTGCTTGTCTGGTGTGAGGTAAGCCATCTGGGCAGTTGTATTCAAGCTTGCACCCAGAAATGTAATCTTTTGAAAGGGTACCAGTTGTGATTTATTTTCGTTTATTGTGTACCCTAGGCATGTTAGAAGCCTTTTCACAAATGCCAGGTGTCGAAGTGTGTCCTTGTTCTCTGCTTGAATGAGACAGTCGTCCAAGTAAGGGTATATTTGTATACTTCTTTGTCTGCAAAATACAATTACTGGTGCCAGGCACTTTGTAAAGACCCTGGGCGCAGTAGATAAGCCAAAGGGCAGTGCAGAGAATTGGTAATGCATTACGCCAGCCATGAATCTGAGGTATTTTCTACACAAATGTCTTATTGGGACATGCAGGTATGCCTCTTTTAGGTCTAATGTGACCAGCCAAGCATTCTTGCCCAGCATGGGCAGAAGCTGCTGCAAAGTCAGCATTTTGAAATTTGGAATGTCCAGGTATGTGTTCAAAATCGATAAATCCAGTACTGGCCACCAGGCCTTGTCCTTTCTGGGTACCAAGAACAGTCTTTTGTAAAAACCTTGTCCTTTTTCCTGTTCTGGTACTGGCTGAATGGCCCCCATATCCATGAGGGACGTAACCTGTTTCTGTGCCTCTGTCCACTGATTTTTTGGCAGATCTGGCCAACCATTTGCCATTGGCAGAGTGTGGAAATGGAATTTGTATCCTTGTGATAATATGTTTAGTACCCACTTGTCCTGGACTATTAACTGCCAATTTTGAGCAAAAAGTGCTAATTTTCCCACTAAGGGTGCTGCCAAAGATAAGTGCCTGGTGTAGGCAGAGGGAAGTCATTGGGATGGTTTTCTGTAAGTTTGCGCTTTATCTCCTCCAGCTTTGGAGGTAGAAGAGCACCATTGCTTTGACCTGTATGAATCTTGCACCTGGTATCTGAAACCCTTAGGGCATCTGGATTTACCCCTTTGAGCTCTGTCTGACACAGGAAAGGACCAATTTTTTTTAGGCCAGTGTCTACTGACTCTTGGTGGCTGCACTTGCAAGAAGTCTTTAACAGTTTGCAGAGACTTAGCTTTGTCTTCCATTTTCTTTAAAACCTCTTCTGCCTTAATACCAAACAGAGTATCATGCTGTAAAGGTGCATCTAGCAATTTAGCTTTAACATGATCAGGCAAATTTTGTTCGTTTAGCCAGGCATGCCTCCTAATCACAGATCCAGTAACTGCGGCCCTGCAGGAGGCCTCTAAGGAATCAAAACCACATTGCAAAGTATGCTTTCCAACCTGTTCAGCTGCATGCAATAATTCCTGCAATTCTTTATTTTCTGCACATTCAGAAATCAACATCATTTTCTGTTTCAGCAATCCCATAAAGTACAGTTTTGTACCTACCATAAATGTAGATGTTCGAGTGGGCATACAGCTGCGGTCATCACACTTGGGTTATCTGCTGTCAGGCGGGTCCTCGGTCGGCCAAATTCCAAAGTCTAGGTCCGGCATCGGTTGTCGTCGCTTCTTCCCTGACGTCAGTGCGGCAGGGGTATAAAAGAGCCAGCCGATGCCATTTTCTTCAGTTTTTCTTGCCCCAGATGTCAGGTGCCCCCAGAAAGGAAGGCAAAACATGATGTTATGCAAACATACACAAGTAGATAAATTAAAACAGTAGTTTCAAGCAAATACACCATAAAGGAATACCCCAAATAGGTTGTATGATAAAGGTGTTTGGCATAAGCCCTGTCCTAAGAGGGGATGGAGGGAGGGTAACCTGGATTGCAGCTGTATGCGCACTCGAACATCTACATTTATGGTAGGTACAAAACTGTACTATGTTCATCGTGCATACAGCTGCAGTCATCACACTTGGGCAGAATCCCAAAGCTAAGTAAGGGTGGCTAGTACTAAGCGGAATTAGGAGGGGCTAGAATGCCCTGCAGGACTGCTGTGGCAAAGCCCGCTCTAGATTTTGAGTATAGTGGAAGGTGGTAGTGCTTGGAGAAAGTGTGCACTGAACTCCAAGTTGCCGCTTCCAAAATGTCCTTGGTAGGGACTCCCCTGAGGAAAGTTGCTGAGGTAGCTGTAGCCCTGGTGGAGTGGGATCTGATGTATACAGGCACTGATTTTCCATGCAATGAATAACAATAGCGTATGCAGTGAGCTATCCATTTTGAAATAGTCTGTTTGGAAATAGCCTTTCCTTGAGCACCTGTAGCATAGGACACAAAGAGCTGCTCAGATTTTCTGAATGACTTTGTTCTGTCCAGGTAATAACGAAGTTGCCTGTGAATGTCCAAGGAATGTAGAAGCCTCTCTCCTTTGTTCTGTGGATTTGGATAAAAGGTAGGTAAATGAATAGTCTGATTCAAAGCCACACTGGATACTACCTTTGGCATGAAGGTAGGGTTGGTTCGTAAGGAAACCCTGTCCTGATGGAAAATGATGAATGGTTGCACAGCCATGAGGGCCTGTAGCTCCGAAACCCTATGTGCTGAGGTAATAGCCAGAAGGAAGGCTGTTTTCCATGACAAGTATTGTAGCTCTGCTGTAGCAGCCGGCTCAAAAGGAGGCAGTGTCAGCTTCTCCAATACGAAGTTGAGGTCCCAAGCTGGAGCTGGTGGTTTCCATGGGGGTTGTATATTTTTTGCCCCTCTGAGGAACTGCCTTAAAAGAGGATGTGAGAATAAAGGAGGATCCGTATTGTACTGTGCTGAAATGGCTGAAGCGTGGATCTTGATGGAAGAGAAGGAAAGGCCACTGTTTAACATCTCAGCTAGGTACTGTAAAATCTGAGGTATATTCATCACCCAAGGATTCTGACCCTTAGCTTGATTCCAGGAACAAAATAGTTTCCATTTGGCGGAGTAGGTTTTTCTAGTAGAGGGTCTCCTGGCCTCCAAGATGACATCCTGTACCTCCTTGGAGAGGAGAGTCTATTGGCAAATTAAGGTATTCTCCATGCAGCTAGATTTAGAGTTCTGAGCTGGCTGTGAAGGGTCTTGTAATTGAGCTGAGACAAAAGAAGAGGAACTTGTGGAAGGATCCATGGTGGTGAGTGTGACAGGCTCTTTAGGAGAGGATACCAGTGCTGTCGTGGCCAGTCTGGAGCAATGAGAATCATTTGTGGCCTCTCTGCTCTGGTTTTTAATAGGACTTTGGCCAGTAGAGGTAGAGGTAGAGGCGGGAAGGCATAAACTGTCAATGTTGTCCAATTGAAAGAGAGTGTGCCCACTTTCCAGGCCTGTGGATGATAGGTCCTTGAGCAGAATTTTTCCAACTGGTAATTTCTGTGGGTAGCAAATAGATCTATGTCTGGCGGTCCCCATGCCTGAGTTATCTTTGAGAAGACTTGAGGATGCAACTTCCACTCGTGTGGGTCTGTCATAGTTCTGCTTAAGTTGTCTGCCAGTGTGTTTTCCTTCCCTGGCAGGAATTGTGCCTGTAGTTGAATTTGTAATTCCAGTGCTGTGTTCCACAGGGTCATGGCTTGTCTGCACAGGAGGTATGAATGCGTTCCCCCCTGTTTGTTTATGTACCACATGGCTGTGCTGTTGTCTGTCCTTATTAATAGCTGGCCTGGATGCAGTAGGTCTTTGAAGGTCATAAGAGCATTTTGCACGGCTAGCATCTCCTTTTGGTTGATGTGTAGGTGCATCTCTTTTTGGGACCATTTTCCCTGAATACACTGACCTGCCATGTGTGCTCCCTAGGCGTAGTCTGAGGCATCTGTTGTGATGATTTGAGTTGCTTGTGGTAAGCAGAAAGGAAGACCCGTGTTTCTTTGGCATGCTTGAGCCCACCACAAAAATTCCTTTTGAAGGCATGGAATGAGTGGTATAATTGTTTCCAAGCTGTGGCTGTGTTGAGACCATAAGTTTTTTAGGTACCATTGTAGTTTCCTCATATGCAACTTTGCAAATGATATTAGTAGGATACAAGATGCCATAAACCCCAGAGCCTGCAGGATTTTCCTTGCAGTTAGCCTGGTTAAAGTTGCCATTCTGTTGAAGTATTGAGACAGTTGCCCTTGTTTGTCTGGCGTGAGGTAGGCCATCTGGGTCGTTGTGTTTAAGCTGGCACCCAGGAAAATTATCTGTTGAGAAGGTATTAGTTTTGATTTCTTTTTGTTCACTGTGTACCCCAGGCAGTTTAACAGTTTAAACGCCAGATGTTGCAATAGAATGACCTTGCTGTCTGCTTGGATCAGGCAGTCGTCCAGATATGGGTAGATTTGGATTCCTCGTTGTCTGCAGAAGGCAATTACTGATGCCAGGCATTTCATAAACACTCTGGGCGCAGTACATAAGCCAAAGGGCAATGCAGAAAATTGGTAATGGGTTGAACCTGCAAGAAATCTGAGGTATCTTCTGCAATCTTGTCTGATAGGGACATGCAGGTATGCCTCCTTGAGGTCCAACGTTACCAGCCAAGACTCCTTGCCCAGCATGGGAAGAAGCTGCTGTAATGTGAGCATCTTGAATTTTGGTACCTCTAGATATGTGTTTAGAATAGATAGGTCTAAGATGGGTCTCCAATCTTTGTCCTTCCTTGGTACCAGAAATAGCCTTGAATAAAAACCTTGGCCTTGTTCTTTTGCAGGTACCTCTTGAATTGCTGTCATATCCACGAGAGCGGTAATTTGCCTTTGTGCCTCTGCCCATTGATTTAGTGGCAGGTTTGGCATGCCTCTCATTTTTGGAAGGGTGTGAAAGTGGAACCTGTAGCCTCTGTCTATAATATCCAGAATCCATTTGTCCTTTGTAACAATGTGCCAGTGTTTTGAAAATAAAACCGGTTTTCCGCCCAAAGGTGCTGCCATTGTAGCTTTGCTTGGCAGGCATAGGGGAAAGTCATTGCGTCTGTTTTCTAAATGACTGTGGACTATCTTCTCCACCTCTTGGGGCTGGTGTTTGCCACTGTCTAGCTCTGTAAGATCCTTGAGGTTGTCCTCTACCCCTTGGGCGTCTGTATCTGCCCCTTTGGGGTCTGTCCGTGGCTGGAAAGGACCAATTTTTTGAAGGCCAGTTTCTGATGAAGCGTGGAGGCTGCACCTGCAAGAAATCTTAACTGTCTGCATACATTTCGCTTTTTCCTCCATTTTCTTTAGTACCTCCTCAGCTTTAACACCGAACAATACATCTTTTTGTAGTGGTGCATCTAATAACTTTGCTTTGACATGATCTGGTAAAGTTTGCTCTTTGAGCCAAGCATGTCTACGTATGACAGACCCCGTGAATGCAGCTCTACATGAGGCCTCTAAAGCATCAAAACCATACTGCAAGGTATGTTTCCCCACTTGTTCTGCTCCATGCAACAAATCCTGCAACTCTTTCAAGTCTGGTTGTTCTGTTTGCGTCATTTTGCTTTTCAGCTGAGATAGCAAGAACTGTTGGTATTTTAACATATGAAATTGACAGTTTAATGCCCTCATGGTTAAAGTGGCTGATGCATACACCTTTTTCCCCCACCTTTCTAATGCTCTGGAATCTCTCTCTGAAGGTAAAGGGTTTTTAGCAGTAGAGGCCTTAATCCCCTTGGGACCCTGTGAAATTGTTTCTGGGTCAGCAGTATGGCTTTTATAAAGGAACTGGTGAGAATCAGGAACCCGGTAATATCTGTCTAGTTTAACAGGGGCTGGAGGTAATGAGTCTGGATTAAGACTGGCTTCTGCGTACACATCATCCAAAATATCTAAGACAGGAGGAATAGCCAGGGGCCTATGCTGGGGAAGTAGTAGAAATTCCCTGAGCCTTTTCTTGGAATCTGAGTAATCTTGGCCTTCCCAGTGGAAGTGCTCTCTCAATGTATGCAGGGTTTCCCCAAAAGAGTAGTCCTCAGGGGAGGAGACCAAGGGAATAGACTCCTCAGCATCAGGGGCGGCACAGTGGTGCAGTGGTTAACACTGTCACCTTACAGCAAGAGGTTCTCTGGTTCGATTCTCGGCTAGGGTGCCTTCTGTGTGGAGTTTGCATGTTCTCCCTGTGTTTGCGTGGGTTTCCTCCGGGTACTCCGGTTTCCTCCCACATTCCAAAGACATGCATCTGGAGCATTTCTCCCCGGACCTCCGCTGAAAACAGGCTCTGTGGAACCTAGTCGGACATTCCCAGTCAACAAATGTTAAATAAAATAAATAAATAAAAATGGGGAAAAGGCACAATCCTGGTCCTCAGAATGGTCTGAGGAAATAGAAGCCTGGTCTGAGGAAGGGTAGTCTTCCTCCAACCTGGGTCTTTTGTCTGGGGGGGGTTGAGAACCCCTGATGAGAGTAATCAAATCCTCAGCCATTTTAAGCATCTGTTTCTTAGGCATGGGGCCTTGAGAGGGGGTCTGAGGACCATGTTTTTTAATTTTCATTGCAGCTTTAGATTTAGTGAACAATTTAATAGAGGAGGTGATAGGCCTGAAAACGCCTTCAGAAATGGCAGGCCTCGCTAAATTTTCGGTTTCCCTGCCAAGAGTGGCGTCGGTATCTGCAGAGGGAATGTAGACAGAGGATCCTGCGACTTCGGGTAATGAAATCAACAGTAAAGTAGTTTCATCGGTAGTCAGGAGCTGTGTAGGCGCCTCGTTGAGAACCGGAGAACCGGTAGTCGGCCTAAGCGTGATCTCAGTACTCGGAGCAGGCCTCGGATGTCTGTCCTTATCCTTGCATTTTTTGCCTAAAACTGGCGTCGGTGCATCCAACGACATGATATAATTACATTTTTTGCCAAAATAATGAAGGGCGAACTCCGCCCGGCGCTTAATAGTGCGCTTGTTAAACCTAGCACAAAAACGGCAGGCCGAGACGTCATGGTCTGGCCCTAAGCAAGGTATACAGTAAGAGTGAAAATTCTTATGCGGCATTTGCTTCCCACAAGAAATGCAATTATTAACATTGTCTGACATCGGTCTGAGGCAAGAAAAGTTTCCCCAACGGGGTACTTGGCTTTAAAGAAGACTTCGGCTGAAATATTATTCGTAAATCTCAGGAGCTGGCCGACCGGCACTTGCGAACTGCTTCTGCTTCGGGCACCGCGCGGCAAGAAAGACTAAAGAAAATGGCGTCGGCTGCCTCTTTTATACCCCTGCCGCAGTGACGTCAGGGAAGAAGTGACGACAACAGACGCCGGACCTAGACTTTGGAATTCGGCCGACCGAGGGCCCGCCTGACGGCAGATAACCCAAGTGTGATGACTGCAGCTGTATGCACGATGAACATCTTGTTGTTGATACTTAAGCATATGAAATTGACAGTTTAAGGCCCTGATTACCAAGGTTGCAGATGTATAAACCTTTTTTCCCCATCTGTCCAGTGCCCTTGAATCTCTGTCAGAGGGGGTAGGATTTTTTGCTGTTCAGGCCTTAACTCCATTTGGACCCTGTGAAATAGTTTCAGGATCAGCAGCAGGGTTTCTAAATAAAAATGTATGTGAGTCAGGGACCCTGTAATATCTGTCAGGCTTACTGAGAGCTGGAGGTAAGGAGTCAGGGGTCAAGCTTGACTCCGAAAACACATCATCCACAATGTCTAAAACAGGGGGGAATGGCTAAAAGCCTGTGCTGATGGAGAAGGAGGAAATCCCTGAGCCTCTTTTTTGATTCTGAGAAATCTTGACTCTCCCACTGAAAATGCTCTCTCAAAGTATGCAAGGTTTCTCCAAAAGAATAATCCTCCGGAGGAGATGCAGACGGTATAGACTCCTCTGCATCAGAAACCTCATAGGGAGGTATAGATAATTCCTGATCAGAAGAGGACTCAGAAGAAACAGAAACCTGATCTGAAGATTCATAATCAGTGTCTTGCCTAGGTCTCTTATCTGGAGGGGGATGGGTACCCCTGATCAAGGTAATAAGGTCTTCAGCCATTTTAATCATCTGTTTTTTAAGCATAGCGGCCTGTGCATGTGGCTCATGCGTCGTTTTTTTAGATTTTAGATTTAGAAGTTGCTTTTGTCCTTGGTTTTGCAGCTGTCATCGGTTTGATATACAAATGTTGAGGTCTGAATACACCCTCAGAAGCCAGTGCCTGCTCAGCAGCTCCGGACCCATCCGAGGGAGATACATCCGTCAGTCCAATACCTTGAGTATCTTGCAGCATGCCGGACTCCACATGGGTGTCGGTAGAGGCCTGCGACTCGAAGATAGTGGGTATCGGGGTCTGCGAAAGCACCTCACTGAGTACCGGCGACTGGCTTAGAAACTTTGTCGGTTTTGGATCTCGACTGCCTATCTCTGTCCTTTTCTTTGCGTTTTTTGTGTACTCCGGTAGTCGGGATTGCTATCCAACAACATTTCTGGGTAATTAAATCTGTTTCCAAAATACTTAGAGGCAAAGATATACCGACGCTTAATAGTGCGTTGATTAAATCTAGCACAAAACAGACAGCCAGGCACGTTGTGATCAGGGCCTAGGCAAGGAGTACAGTATAAATGGAAATCCTTATGAGGTATATGCTTCCCACAAGTAATACAATTATTAACTTTTTCTGACATCGGTAAGCAGCAAGAAAAAAAAGTTTCCCCAACAGGGTACTTAGCTTTAGTGAAGACTTCGGTTCTGAAACTCAAACTCGAATATTTCAGTAGTCGGCCGACCGGTACTTGTGAAATGCTTCTGTGTCGGGCACCGCGCAGCAAGAAAGACTAAAGAAAATGGTGTCGGCTGCATGTTTTATACCCCTGACGACCTGACGTCATGGAAGAGGAGACCGCAACTGACGCAGGACCCAAGACTTTGGAATTCAGGCCGACTGAGGGCAACCTGCCAGCAGATTCCCCAAATGTAATGACTGCAACAGTGAAACACGAAGAACATCTGCAGAATGTTAAACAGAAAATAAGGGATTACCTCAATAATATGCATGGATTTAGAAAGACTGCTGTTAAGCAAATGTTTTTTGATAACAAAACTACAGCACAAAAGCTTTTAGCACAAAGACTCAGGAAAAAAAGTGAAAAGGGCTGTTACCAAGTTTAGGGAGCTCATAACAAGGAAGATAACAAGAGAACCTGTAGAAGTATTAGAAATATTTTCAAAATTTTATAAAAGTTTGTATAAATCAGAGAAATATGGAAATCAAGAAAAGGTACAAATGCAAATGTTTATGGAAGAATTAAATATGCCAAGGTTAGAGGTAGATGAGGCTCAATTATTAATACTTAGGATAGGAGGAGATGAGATAAAAAATGACTATGTATTAACCAATCTACAGAAAAGTCCCCAGGAATAGATGGCATTCCCATGGAAGTTTGGAAGCTAGAAGGGGAAAAATATGATCTGGAAGGTTTTGTTTAACAGTATTTTAAGAGAAGAAGTATCAGCATCCTAGAAGAAAGTGGTGGTCGCTGTAAAACCTAAACAAGGCAAACATCCATCAGATGCAGCTTCATATAGGCCCATTTTAATCCTAAACCATGACTATAAAGTGTTTATGTCTATAATGTCTAAAAGAATGGCAAATGTGATACCAAAATTGAAAGATATGGATCAGTGGAGGGGAGACAAACATTTGACAACATTACGAGAACATTGATGATGCAGAGAGAAGCTAAATGAAAGCAATAGGTTCACAGGTTCATAGGTAGGTAATAGACAATCTGCCCGAAGGCATTTATAAGCCAAGCCGGAATGTGTTAGCTTTCGACGCCCCCTTAGATTAGTTCCCTGTGCCTCTGTCCAGCAGAGCCATTGAAGTGATCCCTGGGATAAACTTTCTGTTTCCCATCCACTCGTCAAGGTTTCTCTTGAAGAGGGTTAGTGAGGAGCTCTGCTTAATGTAGATTGGAATCGAGCATGGGAAGTCTCTGGGACAGAAATCTATCCTTCCAGCACGTCCTATTTATTGTTGTGGTGAGGTTTAGATCCCTGGAGCATGTGGCTCGAGAGGATATGGTTTTCTTTAGGTGGAGCATGACAATAAATTCTGAGTTGGACATGGCCTTGTATGTCAGGCAGAGTTCACCTCTGAGTAGGCGGTATGCAACCAAGTACAGCTGGAGTTTCTTCAGTAGAGCTGCATAGGGCATCTGCTTCAGGCCAGTGATCCTCTTGTGAGGTACTTCTGTGGTCTTTCCAGTTGTTGCAGGTGTCTTGTAAGGTACATCCCAAATGGGGCAATGTACTCTATGATGGGTCTGATGAGTACTCTATGATGGGTCTGATGAGTGATGCATAGAGGGGCCCAATGACCTCTTTCGATCTGGATGCAAACCATTTTGTGATTAGGTGGGCCACATAGAAGGATTTTCTAACCACTTTGGCAATGTGATTATCAAAGCAGAGGTTACTATCAACTTAGGTCCCCAGATCCCTTATTACATATTCCGTATTTAGGGGGCTACCACCTATGTGATAGTTGGTGGATACTTTGTTTTTTCCAAAGGGGATGACTAGGCACTTTTTGGCATTTAGCTTGAGGCCATGGTTTTTGACACCCAGTATCTGTCTCAGTGAGACCCTTTTGGAGGATGTCTGTGTCAGCCGGAGAGTCAATTATAGCCCCTAGTTTGCAGTCGTCTGCGAACTTGGTCATCCATAGTCCTCCTGTGCTTGCCTGTACCACTGAGAAGAATATGCCGAACAGGAGGGGTCCTAGGACTGAGCACTGGGAAACACCACTTGTAACCAATTTAGAGTCAGACCTAGCTCCCGCAACTCTTACCATGTGGGTTCTGTCCGTGAGCCAGTTGGCAAACCATCTCGTGATGTAGGGGTTTATGTTCAGGCTGGTAAGCTTGTCTATAATACCTGATTGGGGAATGGTGACGAAGGCCTTTGTGAGGCCTAGGTAGGCTGTGTGGACCACCTCTCCCCGTCTATAGCCTTGATAACTGCCTCAAAGAAGTCCACCAGGTTTAGGAGGCATGATCTGCCCTTAAAGTCAAACTGGGTAGGGTCCAGTGTTTAGAGGTCCCCAATGTCTCTGTTAATAAGATCCATGATGATGTGCTCCATAGCTTTGCAGACCAGGCTAGTCGGGCTTATAGGGCGATAGTTTCTGGGGTCTGTTGTGGCTCAACCTTTGTGCAGCGGAATAACCATTGCTGTGCGCCACTCTGTGGGCACATAACTTGTGGAGAGGCTGAGTTTAAACAGTGTGTTTAGGTGAGGGGTTAGTTCGTCTTTGAGCTCATGTAGGATGCAGCCTAGGACACCGTCTGTTCCCATTGATGATGTGTTTTTGGCTTTGGAGAGGGCCGTTTTAACCTGAGTGTCTGTGATTTCAGGGGCACTACATTCTACTGGTATAGTTGTGAGCCCTTTTGGGGGTGAGAGGGGGTGAAGTCTGCACTGAACCTGTCTGCAAGGATGTTGGCTATATCAGTCAGTTTGGTGTATTTTGTGCCATTCTGCACCAACTCCGAGCAGATCTGAGAATTGCCACTTAGATTCTTGACATAGCTAAAGAATGCCTTGTGGTTATCTTTGGAGTCCATGGCAATTTTTCTTTCGAAGCTAGGCTTGGATGATTATATGAGGGAACATAGTTTCTTGCTGATACTGATCAGAGATGTCTTCCCTTCTTGGGATTTTACTCTTTTCTGTACTAGTTTCCTCCTCCTATTGTACAGCTTGTTTATGGCAGGAGTCCACCAGACTGGTTTCCTTTTCTTGGAGGAGTGAGTCTTGGTTTTGTTTGGGAAAGCACGATTCATGCATTTTTG
Source organism: Protopterus annectens (assembly GCF_019279795.1). NCBI lineage: Eukaryota > Metazoa > Chordata > Ceratodontiformes > Protopteridae > Protopterus > Protopterus annectens. The sequence goes on from NC_056732.1 coordinate 1,010,644,392, forward strand.
TAGGTGCCCGCAGAGTGCATAAAGTTAAGGATTTTGCAACTTGGACAGCTTTATCCTTTAGCATGAGGGTTTTGAAACTTCCCACCTCGGTCTTAAGTAACGTGAAGTTTGCTTTTGAAAAGTTTTTCACAGTGGTTTCTTTGACCGGGGGTCGTGGCGGAATGTGGATATCCAGAGTGATTAGCTTATGGTCAGATCTAACCAACAAGGGGTTGACGTCTGGTGTGGAACACCGGTCGCCCCTGTTGGTGATGACCAGGTCCAATATGTTGTCACCTCTGGAGGGGGTGTTGACCAGTTGATCCAGGGCGTTTGAGTTTATAAATTCTAGGAAATGTTGTGGAAGGGAGTTTGTACTTGAGTAGTTCTCCCAGTTAATGTTTGGGTAATTGAAATCACCCAATATCAGGATGTTTGGTAGGACCTTTATGTTTCCCAGTGTTTCCAGGAATGCGGAGTGGGGGTCCCGGGACATGGTGGGTGATCTGTAGCAAGCTATAATTTGAATAGCAGTTTTGCCCATTGTTAGTTGCACGTGGATTATCTCTGAAACAGCGTGCTGTGCCACTAACCTGGAGGTGTGGGTATCCTTGATGAATATGGATACTCCCCCGTCTTTTGTATTTCAGTCCGGGTTTTGTGGCCGAAATGTATGGTATGAGTTGTAGACTGGTAGTGCTGGGGTGCTCTCTGGAGCCTTAAACCAGGTTTCTGTTACTGCACATATATCGATTTTCTCCATACTGAGGAGTGCCTCGAGTGCATGCATTTTCAGGTTTAGACTTCTGGCATTGAGTAGCATTACCCTCAGTTTTTTGTTACTTGTGATATTTACGGCAGTGGGTTTTTATCTTTTGAGCCTTGCCTAAAAAAGGCACTATGGGGGTGGCAAGAGCCTTGGCCAGTATTCGAAAGCCTAAGGGTGACAGGGGCAAGCCATCTCTAGCGAAGCAGCGTGGCTTGTCGAGCATATCATCCCAGGCTGACAGACACTGGATCCCCTTTGAATGATACCAGAAGCTTAGCCAATTGTTGAAATTGATAATTTTCGCCTCTATACGGTGGTATCATCCTTGATGAGGGCAGGATGCTACTCAGGGTCAGGGTCATACCGGCCTAGGCTACGTGATCAGAGAGCTCCTCCATGTCTCTTTTCATGTAGTCCAGGGAGGTACGGCTCAGGTCATTCACACTAACATGGACAATGACAGAGTCACATTTGTACTTGTTCTGGAGTGACCCGAGTGCTTGTGTTATGTGGCGGATCCTGGCACTAGACAGGCAGCTAACAATAACCTTCTCCTTGTTCAGACTAGTGATCAGGACGTCAATGTGCTTGACTATAGAGTCACCTATTACTAGTGTGTTGGGTATGTTATTTTAGCTTAAGGGCTGTGATTGCATGGCACACTGGTTTTGTGAAGTATGTATTTCATGGTTTGTGTTGGGGGGGTGGTTGCTTGGATGTCTGCTTTGGAGGTCTCTGTTGCTTTTGCAGATTTTTTAGAGCCTCTGAGTATCTTTTCGTGTATTTATGTGTGGTTTTGCCGGTGCTGGTTTCATAGGTCTATGTGAGACTGGTGGCGTGATACAAGTAATTCCCTTCTCCTCCTGACTGCCTGATCCAGTCTTGGGTTGAGAGAGCTTAGCCTCCAGTATGGCTGTATAATTGCATCTGTCGCATGTATTAGTGTTTGGTGGAAGGAGGAGAGGGCTGTCTGTGTATATGAGGCAATTGTAACATTGCCTCAAAATGGCCAGATTCACCAGTTGGACCGGAGAGTACACCTGAAACTGTCCTTTGGACATGCCTGGATAGGTACAGTGAACTGTTTTACTGATTGGCTGGGTAAGGTCGAATAGAGAGCCTTGTAATTCTCTACAGTATGGGGGGGGGTCTAGTGCTATGGTTTATTAGTGCTTGCTATGAGTTTTGAGCAAGTGCCAGGGTGAGAAGTGAATGGTTTGAGTGCTTAAGTTGAAAGTTTGTCTAGTTCCAAGGGAAAAATTGAACAGCAGATTTTGTGGAGCCGGGAATAGTTATACCCTAGCTACCTGGCGAGCAAAACTGCCCAAATTCGGGTTTTATAGCACGGAAATGAGAGAGAAATTAGCCCAAAATGGCCAATAAACTACTAATTTCTGGGCTGAAACCACTCCTCCAGGGACAGATAAGCTGCTCAAAGCTCCCTCTCTCACAGTGAACAGAGAAACTTCCTTCTATCCAAGTAAGGTATGGGCAAACACAGAAACTTGTAACAGCCTTGAATTAAGCACTAACCTGAAAACTGGACTATACTAGCTTAGAAAGGCAGGAAAAAAAGTATTTTTTTTGGGGGGGGTTTAGAAAATAAAGCAGATACAATAAAAAAACACTAACTGCACAGAAATGGCTATCACACTTGAGTGTGTAGCCTACAACAGTTAAACAGGTAATTTAAACACAAAAACAACTTTGTTAAAGTGCAGACAGTAAAATAAGTACAATATGTAGCTGAAACCAGCTTTTTAAATCACAGAAACTCTAGAAAATCTGTGTTTTAGGCGGAATTAGCTAAAGGCAACAATAAAATGCAGAAAAATTATACTTAATCACTCCAAAATCTCTCTTTTGTCTCTCTGCTGCTGTAGAACTCTGCAGGGCACCAGGCAAGAGCTTGCTGAGCTGTATTCTGAAATGCCATGGTTATTGGTGGGTTTTGATGCACAGAAAACATATGACAGAGCAGACTGGGACTTCAGCAGGGCAATGGACGCATTTTTTTAAAGTACATATGCGGGATCTGAGGTGAAAATCAGAATGTGTGGGATCCTCTCTGATAATTCCTGCTCGAGTAGAGGAACCAGGCAGGGGTATCCTCTTTCCCCTTTGTTGTTTGCATTACATTTGGAACCATTGGCAAAGAAAATAAGGGACTCATAAATTCAAGGATGTAATTGGTATGGCAGTGGAGAAAAGCTGGCTCTATTTGCAAATTATATTTTCTACACGACAAAAACAGAAAATGGCATTATAGTTTTGTGGAACATTTTAATGCAGTTTCACATCATTTCAGGATGCAAAATTAACAAAGTTAAAACAAAGTTGACAGCGGTAAATTATGTACCCATACATGAATTGGTCCAGCAATATCCATATTTATGGAGATATGATAAAATGAAGTACTTAGAAGAATGGATTAGAAATAATTCTGTTGTGGCAGCTAAGGATATGCGGAAAGAGACTAAAAAGAAGATAATACAAAAACTGAGAAAATGGAGGCTTTGTTGTATGGAAATGGATAGTAAGATACAAGCAATTAAAAAGTTTCAAGTCCCTTTAATCTTATACACAAGATCAGGCATATTTTTATCAATCAGAGGAGAAGCTGTGGATAGCAAGTAAAAAAGAGCTGAAGGATTTTATCTGAGAGGGGAAGATAGCAAGGGTCAAGTGAGATAAGTTGATTCTTCCAATAGAACAAGGTGGAATAGGATTACCCAATTTGGGGGGATATTTTACAGCAACACAGTTAAAGCTCTTGTACATAGCACAAGCAGAAAACTATCAAAGTGGAAAGGGATGATGATGATACAGTGGGGAAAGCTCAAGAAACAAGCAGAGAATGGGATTTTTGATGCAGACTCTTAAGGAAAATGACAACAATCATACAGAATATTATATTCATAAAATGTCGGAGTATTTTTAGAATTAAACCAGCACATGAATAGAGAAATGAGACTCTGCCAATAAGGGATGACTGCAGTCAGGGATACAGACAATAGGCAAGAGGAGACTGGAATTTATTGGAGAAAACTGGCAAAGGAACCAAGGTACTGTGAGCAAATATGGGAATATGCCAAAAATGTATTCGGACTGCAGTTTAGAGATTGCCTTCCCTATCAAGGATTGATATCAGAGTATAGGCAAAGAGAAAGAAATAGCGGGATCTTAAAGGAAAGACCAGCACTGGTAGAGTTTTAAGAGAATTTAGAATAGAAGCTGCCATTAAAAAATGAATAATTAGTACAGCGTATAAAATACTGCAAGATAAGTAGGAGACTCAATCAGTGGAGCTTAAAAAGGATTGGGAAGGCAGCCTGGATAAGCAATTCATAAAGAGCCAATGGGAGATATATGTATATCTCCCAAATATGCAACAATGTCTAGATTTAGGAGCTTTGCCTGGTGTTTGCATAGGTTTTTTCATACCCCAAGTAAACTCAAAAGATTTTTTCCTCAGGTGGATAGCAAATGTTGGAGGTGTGACGTGGAAGAAAGATGTGGTTGGCAACATATTTATGGGAATGTAATTATTTGGCAGACTATAAAGATTCCCTGTGGACCACTCTGTCAGGGATGCTGGCTGAGCAGACTGGATTGACTGGAAAGATGATTTTTTGAGCAATGATACAGAATTAGAATTGCCTAGACATAGTAAAGCCTTGCTAAGTCTAATTATGGTGGCTGCCAAAACAAGATTTACTAGAAAATGGAAATCAAAGTCTAAAGCAACTTTGCTAGTAGTAGTAAATATTACTAACAGAGATAAAACAAATGGAATTGGGATCTTTAGAAAAGGGAAGGAGCAAACTACATAGGAAAAATGGGAATTGTGGGAACAATAAATGCACAGAATGGAATAGGTTTAAAAGAAGTCAGGATTTGAATGAGCTGTATAATGTTTAACTGACAATAACTGGTTAGATTATTAGTGATATATAATTGTTTGCAACTACAGTTGTTCCAGTGGTGTCTGTGGTGCATAATGTTTGCAGCTGAAGTGGTGTCCATACTTGTTTTTCATTTATAGAAATGTAAGACTGGCTATGTGATATGTGATTTAATAAAGATTTTTTTTGTTAAAAAAAAAAAAAAAAAAGAGGATAAAGAAAAAAACATAAAAAAATAAGTGATACTACCAGAAAAAAAAATGGGAGCTTCCAGGAATTAGTTCAGCTAGAGGTGTAGTCTGATTGACAGATCACACAAAAGGAGGTGGCTACAAACCTAGAATCACCCACTCTACAGTGAGGAACCAAAAGTTAATCTCCTCTAGGCCCCTCATCATCCTCAAACGTGGAAGGTGCATGTACATGTGAACTGCTCCTGGTAGATGGTGAAAATGCAATATGCAAGGACGACAGTTTTTTTTTTCCCTCCAAGAACTACACTTGTAGCATACTGAGATTGAAGACTACAATTGTTTCATTGTCTTTTTAAAGCTACTCAATCAGTGACATGGGGCTGTGTGCAACACCTTCCACCAATTCTTCCCTTGGCAATTTCAACTGCTGCAATCCTTCTGATCATGTTGAAGGTCTGGAGTTGGCATGGCTGAACAACAGGCACCTTTAGCACTGCCTCACTTTGAGCTCCTCTTCAAGATGGTAGAAATTCTGTTAGCGTGAATCCTGGCTCATTAACTGGAAATCACATGATCAGTCTGAAAACTTTATTACTAAAAATAGTTACGACAACTTTTTTATGATATATGTCAGGCTCAAATTCCAAATTGTTCAAGTGTTAGAAAAGAAAAGAAATGGTGTTTCAGGGGCTAAAGATACTCTCCAGCTGTGTGGTACGGGATGACATTGCATGTGCCTGCATATGATACACGTCCCCAAGCACAAAATCATCACAGAAAAGTAAACCTGAAGCGAAAGGCAGGATGAGCCAGCCATGTTGCAGACTAATCAAGGACAGCTTCTAATTCAAGATCATTTGTTACATTTTTTTTTGGGGGGGGGGTGCAAATGACAGATAAAAATCAAAAGATAAAAGAATGGGGACAGATTAAATGCTGCTACAAGACTTGTATGACTCAATCATGTTGCATCCCTTCACATAACAGTAAAATGCAACCATTTACAAACACATCAAATTGTAACTATTTACTTATATTATTTTGACTTTGCTGACTAGGTATACTATAGCAAATAAATGCCCAGAGTATGGTTCCTGAAGTAAAGAAAAGACAAAAAAAGAATAGAGAAATCAGAACAAGAATTAGAACTTAACAAGCAGCAGAATTAGTCAATGCAAATTGTAGAAACATCAAAAATACAGTAAAATAAGCTTAAATATATCATTAATGTATGTGATAATACAGCAAGTTAACATAAAAATATGGGAACACAGTTTTAGTAGTAAGTTGTGAGCTGTGACAAAATACAGTATGCTTTTGCAGATGACCCATGAAAGGTGAGATAAGTGATCAAGCAAGAAAAAAGTGGCAGAAGGAGCATCATTTGATCAGCAGGTTGGAACTATCTTTACACACAGCAACATTCTAAGACAAGACATTGCTTTGACTGACTTCTCAAGCCTGAGAGATGGCTTTACGATTCTTGGCTCCTGGTGATACTGCAGCCAACTGAAAAGTATAAGGGTGGGGTCCAGCCAGGTTGCCAGAAGTCCCTATTTGAGAGGGACTGTCCCAGAATCAGCTCTGCCAGTTAAAATCCTGGCGAAATAGCCTCCACTTTTTTTTTGATTGGCCCGTATACTAGCCAATCAAAAAAAAAAAAAAATCGCAAAATGGAGCTACTTCTATTTAATGTGGAACTGCCAGGCAATTCCGCATTAAACAGAAGTAGCTCCGTTTTGCGATTTTTTTTGACTGGCTCATATACCAGCATATGGGCCAATCCAAAATCACAAAACACGGAGCTACCTGTGTTTAATGTGATCTGCGATGTTCCGCATTAAAGACATTTTTTTTTTCGGTTTTCACTTAGTGTGAAAGACTTTTTTTTTTTTGTCCCTATCTGGCCAGACAGAAATCTGGCAACCCTGGGTCAAGCAGAAGGCATCCTTTTGAAGATGATGGTTAACACTCAAATATTTCAGGCAAATAAACCATACCAACAGTTTCTAGCAACCTAAAGACTTATTCAGCTGCTTACAAAAACTCCACTTTAAAAGTAGACATACTGTAGTGTACAGTAGAGCACTGGGACAGATAATTTGAATGAAAATGGCTTACAGTTATAGTCTTACCATGTGCACGCAACTGATTCCTTCTTGCAGGGACTGGAGGAGACTGTGATCTTGACTGTGAGGAATCCTAGCAAAAATAATCACTGTTAGTGTGAAAAAAATAAAGAACTGTATCAACACTTTTCTTTATATTAAATAAATCCCAAATCAGTACTGACTATTGATTCCAAACTGTAGTCAAGTTCAATGCCTTACAAAACTAATTCAATACATCTTACCTGGCAAGAGAAATGCAGCCGTCCCAGTTAAAGGATCATAGGCTCATAGGTATGTACCAGGCTAACGGCCTTGGAGCCGTTACAAGTCTAGCCCATAGGATTAACCTGGCATTGTGCCACCCAATCTTAGTTCCCAATGCTTCTGTCGAGTACAGCCACTGGAGTGATCTTCAGGGTGAATTTTCTATTTCCCATTCACTCATCAAGATTTCTCTTGAAGAGGGCCAGTGAGGTGCTCTGTTTGACATGTATGGGCAGTCTATTCCATAGCATGGGCAGTCTCTGGGTTATGAACCTGTTCTTCCAGCACGTTCTGTTGACTGCGGTGAGGTTGAGGTCTCTGGAGCATGTGGTACAGAAGAATTGGGACTTTTTTAGATGTAGCACTTCTAACAGAGCTGGGTCAGACATGGCTTTGTAATTCAAGCAGAGGTCGCCTCAAAGTAGGCAAATGAGACAGAGAATAGTTGGGAGTTTTTTTTAATCTGTTCCTATAGGACAAGTGTTTAAGGTCTAGGACCTTCTTTGTTTGGAACTTTTGTGGCCTCTTCAGTTGTTGCAGGTGTCTAGTGAGGTACATGCCAAATGAGGCATTGTACTCGATGATTGGCCTAATGAGGGAAGAGTAGAGGGAGTCAATGACCTCTCACTTCCTGGATGAAAAAAACCTTAGTAATGAGATGTGCTACATACGACTTTCTGACCACAGTGGCAATGTGGTGGTCAAAACAGAGGTTGCCATCAACTTATGTTCCCAGATCTCTTATAATGCCTTCTGTGTTCAGTGGACTACCGTTGATGTGGTAATTCATGGTTAAACATTTTTTTTTCTCCAAAGGGGATGAAATTTTTTGGCATTGAGCTTACGGCCATGGTTCTGACACCAGCCATTGAGGCCTTTCTGTAGGATGTCAACATCACTTGGGGAGTTAATAATGGCTCCCAACTTCCAATCGTCTGCAAAAGTTGTCAACCAGAGTCCCTTTGTGTTGGCCTGGACTTCAGAGAAGTAGATACTAAACAGAAGAGTACCCAGGATCAAACCCTCTGGGACTCCACTTGTGACTGGTCAGCAGTCTGACTTGGAGTCAGCTACTTTCACACTGTGGGTTCTGTCTGTGAGCCAGTTTGCAACCCACCTAGTGACATAGGGGTTGATGCCTAGCTTAGTGAGTTTTTCTACGATTCCTGAGTGGAAAATAGTATCAAAGGCCTTGGCCAGATTAAGGTAGGCTGTATAAACTACCTTGCCTTCATCCATAGCTCTGGTGACTGACTCAAAGTCGTCAACCAAGTTGAGCAGGCATGATCTACCCTTCACAAAACCAAACTGTGGGGGGGATACAGAGTTTGGTGATTCCCTATATCCTTGTTTATTAGGTCCATAATGATGCGTTCCACAGCTTTGCATATCAGACTCATCAGGCTAATGGAGCAATAGTTCCCAGGGTCTGTAGTCACTCCTGCTTTGTGGAGAGGGATGACTGCAGCAGTACGCCATTCGGTAGGGACAAAGCCTGAAGTGAGGCTGTGATTGAACAGGGCACACAGGTGAGGTGCCAGTTCACTCTGTAGTTCATGCAGAACACAGCCAGGGACATTGTCAGGTCCCACAGAAGCTGTATTCTTGGTTTTGGGCAGTGCTGTTTTAACCTGTGCAGCAGTAATACTGGGTGCCTGGCAATCTACTGGTATTGTGATTGGTCCTTTGGGGGAGAGGGGTAAAGCTGGCAGTGAATCTGTCGGCCATTATACTAGCAACATCTGTTGGCTCGATATAGGAGGTACCATTGTGCAGTAGCTCAGAGCAAATCTGGGTATTGCCATGGAGATTCTTTACATAACTACAGAAGGCCTTGTGGTTGTCTTTACTATCTGCTGCAATTCTGTTTTCATAGCTAGCCTTAAATGATTTGATGAGGGATCTCATCTTTTTGTTGAGGCTGATAAGGGAGTTTTTCCAGTCTTGGAACTTCACCTTATTCTGCATCAGTTTCCTCCTTCTGTTGTAGAGTTTGTTTATGACAGGGGACCACCAGATTGGCTTCCTTTTTTGGATGAGAGCGTCTTGGTTCTACTGGGTATGGCGAGATCCGTGCATGTGTGTATGTGTTCGTACAGTGCATTGGTGTATGATTCGGTGGCCATGCAACTATTCTTCATTTGCTTGGGTGCCGTGAAGTTAGCCACCTCTGTTTTTAGGAGCCCAAAGTTAGCTTTGGAGAAGTTTTTCATGGTGGTTACCTTTGGGGGGGGGTGGATTTCCAAGGTGATTGGATTTATCCAGGGAGGAGAGTTGACTATCGAGTAGAGCAACAGTCACCCATGTTAGCAACGACCAGGTCAAGGATGTTGCTACTTCTAGTGGGGGTAAGAATGAGTTGGTCCAGGGCATTAGAATTAATGAAGTTGAAGTTGGCCAGTATGAGAGTGTTAGGTTGGACGGTGAGATTTAAGCTGCTGCAATTAGGTGTCTTCAGATTATTTTTTTTCCATGTAGGACTGAGAACATTTTGATACAGAACAGGCTAAGGAGGAAATAGAAAATTAAATTCATCCAACAAATAGTGATCCAAGCAAGCAGAAGACGACCTGATTCTCATTCTGCTGACAGTAAGGCTCAGAGAGAGACTTAGCCAGTGAAACCTTTTTCCAATGTTCGAAAGGAAAATGTTTCAGAAAAAACAAAGAAATTGTCTAGGAGAATATGGAGTCTTGAACTTGAATCAAAGTCTAGTGTTGGGGTTGGATATGATTAGGAAGAAGACCAGCAACACAAATTAGTGAATAAATGTGACATCATAAAGCATGAATCACATCTGTGAACTATAGCTTTGCAAACAAAAGCTCAGAGAAAAGACTGGATATTTGTTAACTTTGTTAAACTTGTAGACGGTAGTGCATATGTTCCACATTGTATTTAATGTTTAGATTATCACTAAAGGGAAAAGAGAAGTAACTGTAAGTAAATCAATATTGTTCTTATAAATATTTGTAAAAAAAAATTATGATATAAAATGCATGTTATTGTACAGCAGTTTTGTATAGTGTGCAGTCAAGGGAATTTTGAAATGTGTGTGGAGGAAGTCTTTTCAGTAATGGTTCTGTGTGTAAAACATATTAAAGTAAACACGCACTTTTCTTACTTGAAAGAAATAGATTTTACAGTATAAATAAGAGAAGAAAAGCTGATGACAGAAACACGTTTAATTTAACATAATGCTGTCATCAGGGCTGCTGGGCTGAGGGTGTAAAAATGTGCTGAGTATATTATGTATCGAATCAAGATGATAATTTTTTAAAGGGTTAATGTCTGGATTAAAGTCCCTGGTTTATGTTCCGAACACCTTTTTGTAAACAAACAGGCTTGAAAAACTGAGACATGATAAAAGCCGAGATGCTAATCTTCTTGCACCTTTAAAGATATTAGCTTTTTTTTTTTTTCACTAGCAAATGTTCTCAGTGACAGACAAGAGATCTGCAGCTGAAGTTAGATAGCCAGGGAGGAATTGGGTACATTCTGTTCAGAGTGATATTTACAAAATTCCTTAAAGGATCTGCAAGTTATTAGCTGTTTTTTTCCATTGCTAATTTACATGGAACAAGCTGTCTGCATGTGCAAACAATCTTGAGAATTCTTAGTGTTCTTTGCTGAGGTAAATATAAACTTTACAGGTACAATGACAAGCAGTTTAGTAAAAATTAAAGTTTGAAATTATGGGAGGAGAGTCAGAAATAGTAGCCACCACAGCAGCCTTAATACTTAATGCATTTAACAGAACAGTGAAAATTTAGTTTTATTTAAAGATAGCCAATGCACTTTTTCTTAGGGCTAAGAGTTAGTGTTTTCTGAAAGCATACAAGCTGGTTGTTTTTTTCTATATATATCTGGGAGGGGAATATAGATAACTACAGAACAGAGGTCAATTGGTGTAAGTAGGAACACAGGCTGTAATGGTCTTTAGCATGAGTAATATGTGGGCATTGCTGTCAATTACAGACAACTGTCCCTTTCTGGAGGGTTAAACTTAATTTGTTATAAATGTACATCATTTTGTGTGTTTGTTCTAAGTTAATAAGGGATGGGGTGATCTGAATGTATTTAGTTTTTTTTTTGAGGGTTTTCATTAAAACAAGAAATCTTGAGAAATGTGGCAGGTTCAGATGGAGATAAGAACAAACCACTGTTTAATATATCTGCCTACCAAACATTAGTACATGCACTGCATGTAAGAACAAAGTTATAAATACACATTCAAGAAAATGTATAATAAGTGAGGAAATAGCTTTTTTACAAGTTCACTAAAACAAGGCTATTCAATAACTGGTTGAGTAACTTTTATTTAAAAAACATAGATTTAATAAGAACTAGGGACGAATTTTGCGTGAAGGATAACCTATTTGATACGAACAGGTTTTACTTCAACTACCACTGGGCTTAAACAGTAGAGTAAGAATATACTGACATTGTGAAACATTTTTTGTTCTCTACTCAAAATTACAGTCAGAAACACTGAGGGAAGATTAAGTAATTTAAATGCAAGAAGTTTAAAATAGAAAATGAATGAATCACGACTAATTTGTAGGGAGAATAAATATGACACGAGAGTGATTACTGAATCTTGGAATCTTGGAGTCTCACTGCTAGGGTGTGAACTGTACAGACATTTGAGTAGTAGTAGAAGTGGAGGAGGAGTTGTAGTTTTTGTAACTTACCTGGTATTAGTCAGGGTGCTTGAAGTGAACTACAGTTGGGAAATTATATTTTTATAATTAACTGTTTATAAAGCAACAAGGCCTATTAATTTGTTGGTTTGCTATAAGGTCCCTCTTTGTCAACATCAGATCATCACTTGAACATAGAGGGGTTAAACAAGTTTATGAATAACAAGAATTTGATAATATTGGGTGATTTTAATATTCCCAAGATAAACTATATAAAAGGAACAACTGGGATTTCTCAGGAAGTTGAAATTTCTGATCTTTCTTTAATTTATAGTTTATCAGAAAATATACCAAATAAGATAATTAATGTAAAACAGTTGTATCCACATGGCAGTTCAGACCATACAGCTTCTGACTTTGTGGTAATGATACATAAATATTCTGAGCACAAGCAAAATTTGTACTTCATAAGGCATTCATTTTTAATAATTCAACAAGTTATCTCTAGAGACTTAGGAACTATAGGCTCCAATGAAGTTTTTACTACTTGGAATACCTTTGAGAACATTTGAGATGGACATTGATTTAGACAAGTGCAAAAAACTGTTAATAGAACATTTGATAGGTTTACACACAAAATTATTGAGGAAGAAAAAAGTCAGTTTAATATTTGGAAGAGTTTTAAGAGCAACAATTCTAAAACAGCCTATAAGAATGAATCTTCAAGAACTGCCAAATGTAAACAGGAATGGCACTTACTGTCCACAGTATCTACAAATAAATTTTATTCTTACATTATCAGCCTAAGGCAAAGATTAAAACATTAGATCCAAAAGTTCATAAAATCATAAAATAATGATACTATATATGCAGGAGAACACTGAGTCAATGAATTTAATAAGTACTTTTTAGCAGGGCATATCACAGGTGTACAAGATATTTTTGACCTGAGATTAATAGTAAGTGATGAATGTCTGTGCCTTAATATTAGTTTGAATATGGTGATATCTTTTTTTGGGCCATACAAGAAAGGATAGTGGAATAGGCCCTGATAACATCTCAGGGTCATTCTGGGCTGTTTTGTAACTCCAGTGCACACAAACTTTAAGCAAGGTGACTTGGACAGCAGCAAGCAGAAGAGGCTATCATCAAACTTAAGGAGCCTTTGACAAGAGAAAAAAAAAACAGGGCTCCTATAAAGTTATTAACAGTTATTTCAGAAATTCTATGAAAATTTGTTTAAAGTAGAGGAATGCAGAAGCCATGATAGGGCACAAATGCAAATAGTTATGGAAGACTTAATTATGCCAAGTGGAAGAACAGTCTCAAAAATTAATAATTAAGGTAAGGAGAGATAAGATAAAAAATGGTGATGTATAATCAATATGCAGAGAATTCTCCACAAACAAATGGTATTCCAGTGGAAGTCAGAATTTAGGAGGGAGGAAAGTAATACAGATCTGGAAGATTTTGTTTAATAGTATTTTAAAAGGAGGGGATGCACCAGTATCTTGGAAGAAAGCTGTGTTGGCTGTATTAACCAAAAAGAGTAAATACCCATCAGACTCGGCCTGATATGCAATACTTTTTGCATATTTAACAACTTTACTGAATTATCACTTAAGACAAACAAACACACATTTACATAAAAAATATCATATTCCCAGTTGCAGATATTATACATCACATATATTTTGTGGTATAATTATTATCAATCCAACATTACATAAACTGATCAATTCATGCCTTCCCTTCATAGGTTGGTACTAGGCTATCTGCCCAAAGGCATTTATAAGCCTAGCCAGAATTTGTTGGCTTTCGCCACCCCCTAAGATTAGTTCCCTGTGCCTCTGGCCAGCAGAGCCACTGAAGTGATCCCAGAGGTAAACTTTCTGTTTCCCATCCACTCGTCAGGGTTTCTTTTGAAGAGTGTTAGTGAGGAGCTCTGCCTAATGTAGATTGGGATCTTGTTCCAAAGCATGGGAAGTATCTGTGACAGAAATCTATCCCTCCAGCATGTCCTATTTATTGTTGTGGTGAGTTTTAGATCCCAAGAGCATGTGGCTCGAGGGGATAAGGTTTTCTTTAGGTGGAGCATGTCCGTCAATTCTGGGTTGGACATGGCCTTGTATGTCAGGCAGAGATCACCTCTGAGTATGCGGTATGCAACTGAGTACAACTGGAGTTTCTTCAGTCGAGCTGCATAGGGCATCTGTTTGAGGCCAGTGATCCTCTTGGTGAGGTACTTCTGTGGTCTTTTCCAGCTGTTGCAGGTACTTCTGTTGTTTTTCCAGCTGTTGCAGGTGTCTTGTAAGGTACATACAAAATAGGGTGTTATGGGTCTGATGAGAAGAGGGGCACAATGACCTCTTTTGATCTGGATGTGAACCCTTTTGTGATTAGGTGGGCCACGTAGAAGGATTTCCTAACCACTTTGGCAATGTGATTATCAAAGGTGAGATTACTATCTACTTGGGTCCCTTGATCCCTTATTATGTCTTCCATATTTAGGGGACTACCACCTATGTGGTAGTTTGTGTGTACTTTATTTTTTCCAAAGGGGATGACTATGCACTTTTTGGCATTTAGCTTGAGGCCATGATTTTGACACCAGGTATCCGTCTCAGTGAGACCCTTTTGGAGGATGTCTGTGTCAGCCAGAGAGTCAATTATAGCCCCTAGTTTGCAGTTGTCTACGAACGTGGTCAGCCATAGTCCTCCTGTGCTTGCCTGTACCTCTGAGAAGTATATGCCGAACAGGAGGAGTCCTAGGACTGAGCCCTGGGGAATGCCACTTGTAACCGGTTTAGAGTCGGACCTAGCTCCCGCAACTCTCACCATGTGGGCTCTGTCCATGAGCCAGTTGGCAACCCATGTTGTGATGTAGGGGTTTATGTTCAGGCTGGGGAGCTTGTCTATAATACCAGAATGGGGAATGGTGTTGAAGGCCTTATCGAGGTCTAGGTAGGCTTTGTGGACCACCTTTCCCTCATCTATAGCCTTGGTAATTGTCTCAAAGTCGTCCACCAGGTTTAGGAGGCATGATCTGCCCTTAACAAAGCCAAACTGGGTAGGGTTTAGTGTTTGGAGGTTCCCAATGTCTCTGTTAATAAGTTCCATGATGATGTGCTCCATAGCCTTGCAGACCAAGCTAGTCAGGTGTATAGGGTGACAGTTCCCAGGGTCTGTTGTGGCTCCACCTTTGTGGAGTGGAATAACCGTTGCTGTGCGCCACTCTATGGGTATGTAGCCTGTGGAGAGGCTGAGTTTGAACAGTGTGTTTAGGTCAGGGGTTAGTTCATCTTTGAGCTCATGCAGGACGCAGCCTGGGACACCGTCCAGTCCCATTGATGCTGTGTTTTTGGCTTTGGAGAGGGAGGTTTTAAACTGAGTGTCTGTGATTTCAGGGACTCTACATTATTCTGTTATGGTTATGGGCCCTTTTGGAGGTGAGAGGGGGGTGAAGTTTGCGCTGAGCCTGTCTGCCAGGATGTTGGCGATATCTGTCGGTTCAGTGTATTTTGTGCCATTCTGCACTAACTCCGAGAAGATCTGAGCATTGCCACTTAGATTCTTGACATAGCTAAAGAATGCCTTGTGGTGTGCCATTCTGCACTAACTATGAGCAGATCTGAGCATTGCCACTTAGATTCTTGACATAGCTAAAGAATGCCTTGTGGTTATCTTTGGAGTCCTTGGCAATTTTTCTTTCAAAGCTCGCCTTGGATCATTTTATGAGGGATTGTAGTTTCTTGCCGATACTGATCAGGGATGTCTTCCCTTCTTGAGATTTTACTCTTTTCTGTACTAGTTTACTCCTTCAATTGTATAGCTTGTTTACAGCAGGAGTCCACCAGACTGGTTTCCTTTTCTTGGAGGAGTGAGTCTTGGTTTTACTTGGGATGGCACGATCCATGCATTCCTGTAGCTGCCCGTAGAATGCTTTATTAATGGATTTTGCAGCTTGGACAGTGTTATCCTTCAGCATGGGGGCTTTGAAACTTTCCATCTCAGTCTTAAGTAACTTGAGGTTTGCTTTTGAAAAGTTTTTCATGGTGGTTTTCTTGTCCGGGGGTGGGGGCAGAATATGGATATCCAAAGTGATTTGTTTATGGTCAGATCTAACCAGCGAGTAGTTGACCTCTGGTGTGGAACACCGGTCGCCCATGCTGGTGATGACCAGGTCCAATATGTTGTCACCTCTGGTGGGAGTGTTGACCAGTTGAACCAGGGTGTTTGAGTTTATAAATTCTAGGAAAAGTTGGGCAACGGAGTTAGTACTTGAGTAGTTCTCCCAGTTGATGTTTGGGTAATTGAAATCACTCAATATTAGGGCATTTGATAGGACCTTTATGTTTCCCAGTGTTTCTAGAAACGCGGAATGGGGGTCCAGGGAACACGGTGGGTGATCTGTAGCAAGCTATAATTTGAATTGCCATTTTGCCCATTGTTAGTTGCATGTGGATGATCTCTGAAGTATTGTGCTGTGCTACTAACCCGGAGCTGTGGGTATCCTTGATGAATATGGATATGCCCCCACCTTTTGTATTTCGGTTTGGGTTCTGTGGCTGAAATGTATGGTATTGCTACGGTACTCTCTGGAGCCTTAAACCAGGTTTCTGTTACTGCACATATATCGATTTTCTCCATACTGGGGAGTGCCTCGAGTGCATACATTTTGAGGTTTAGACGTCTGGCATTGAGTAGCATTACCCTCAGTTTTTTGTTGCTTGTGCTGTTTATGGCAGTGGGTTTGTCTTTTCAGCCTTGCCTAAAAAAGACACTATGGGGGTGACAAGAGCCTTGGCCAGTATTCAAAAGCCTAAGGGTGACAGGTGCAAGCAGTCTCTAGTGAAGCAGCGTGGCTTGTCGAGCATGTCATCCCAGGCAGACAGACACTGGATCCCCTTTGAATGACACCAGAAACTTAGCCAATTGTTGAAATCGAGATTTTTTTCTTTATACCGTGGTATCATTCTTGGCGAGGGCAGGATGCTACTCAGGGACTGGGTCATACGGCCTGGGCTACGTGATCAGAGAGCTCTTCCATGTCTCTCTTCATGTAGTCCAGGGAGGTACGGCTCAGGTCATTCACACCAACATGGACAATGACAGGGTCATATTAGTACTTGTTCTGGAGTGACCTGAGTGCTTGTGTTATGTGGCGGATCCTGGCACCCGACAGGCAGCTAACAGTAACCTTCTCCTTATTCAGCCTAGTGAGTGGGATGTCAGTGTGCCTGACTATACAGTCACCTACTACTGGTATGTTATTTTGCCTTAAGGGCTGTGATTGCATGGCACACTTGTTTTGTGAAGTGTGTGTTTCATGGTTTGTGCTGGGGAGGAGGTTGCTTGGATGTTTGCTTTGGAGGTCTCTGTTGGTTTTGCAGATTTTTATTTAGAGCCTCCGAGTATGTTTTCATGTATTTATGTGTGTTTTTTGACTGGTGGTGTGATGCAAGTATTTCCCTTCCCCTCCTGACTGTCTGATCCAGTCTTGGGTTGAGAGAGCTTAGCCTCTAGTTTGGATGTATAACTGCATCTCTCACATGTATTAGTATTTGGTGGTAGGAGGAGGGGGCTTTCTGTGTACATTGCCTCAAAATGCCCAGATTCACTAGTTGGACTGGAGAGTACACCTGAAACTGCCCTTTGGACATGCCTGGATAGGTACAGTGAACTGTTTTACTGGATGGCTGGTAAGGTCGAATAGAGAGTCTTGTTCTTCTTTACAGTACAGGAGAGTGTAGTGCTAGGGCTTATAAGTGCTTGCTATAAGTTTTGAGCAAGTGCCGGGCTGAGAAATGAAGGCTTGAGTGCTTAAGTTGAAAGTTTGTCTAGTTCCAAGGGAAAAATTGAAGAGGAGACTTTATGGAACCGGGAATAGTTTTACCCTAGCTAACCAGCGCTGCCCAGTGCGCAAAACCAGGCAAATATGGTATTTATAGCAGGGAAATGAAAGAGATAGAAATTAGCCCAAAATGGCCAATAAACTACTAATTTCTGGGCTGAAACCACTCCTCCAGGGACAGATAGGCTGCTCAAAGCTCCTCTCCCTCACAGGTGAGCAGAGAAACTTCCTTCTATCCAAGTAAGGTATGGGCAAACACAGAGATTTGTAACACAGCACTAACCTGAAAACTGGACCATACTAGCTTAGAAAGGCAGTAAGCAAGTATGTGTGTGTATATATATATATATATATATATATATATATATATATATATATATATATATATATATATATATTTGTTGTTGTTTTTTCCCAGAAAATAAAGCAGATACACTCAAAAAAACAGTTTAAAAGCACAGAAAAGGATACTTAGTTATATATCGCAGATCAGAGTTGTAGTCAATGCCCCCAGTAATAAAGTAGGAAGAATCACAAATACAGTGAAAGCAGATGAATAAAGTGCAATTTATTATATATATATATATATATATATATATATATATATATATATATATATATATATATATATATATATAAATAAAGCAATAGAAAACGAACAAACTAACAAACAAGTTACCCAATTAACCAGAAAAAAGCTCAAAACTGAGCCCTGTTCCAGCAGTCTTCAATCAGACAAGTTCTAACTGCACACCCCTGCTTACTACAGTGCAGGAAAGATGGCCTGGATCAGTGCTCAAGTTATAAAAACAAAGCTAGATTCAGCAGGCTTGAATCTGGTCTATGCTACAGCAACAAGGCGCACCAATTTCAGAAAGAAACAGTTCAAATAAGCAGTCACAATAAGCCTGTGACCAGAAATTCCCAGCTCAGAAGGGCAGAATCCAGCCTCTCCTCCCACAAGAGTGCAGATCACAAACCTTCTTAATGTAGAATAACTGGCCTGAAGCCCAAGTGCTTAAGACAGAACTAATACACTTTTAGAATAGCAGACAATGGGCCTTCAATCAGCAATTCCCAGCTTAGAAGGGTGTAAGCTACCTGTCCTGCCACAACAGTGCAGACCACAAACCTTCTTAATGTAAAACAGCCTGTATGAAGCCCAAGTGCTTAAACCAAAAGACTTATAACAGTTGCAATTTAATCAGGCTATGACCAAGCAGTAATAAATGCAGCAGAATAAATAAAATTGAGTACTTTTAAGAAAAGCAACATAAAGTAGGAGGAAACATAAATACAGTATAAGCAAATGAATAAAGTGCAAACATTTTTTTTGTTTTTGTGCAAGAAGAGAGGAAGGAAGAACCTAATTGGTCTGGCCTTCTCAAATCTTCTCTCTGTATTAAGCAGAGTGAACACAAGACTCAGAATATGATCTAGCTGCACTGGGTTAAGTGAGCAAATGAGATGCTCCCAGGAGTGTTCTAATGCAAACTTACAGGAGGGGCGGGCAATTCCAGAGCCACGAACACAGGAAAAGGGAGGGAGGGCAAGTAACTAACTGCAGTGAGAGATGCAACACACTGTTCAGAAACACACAATAAGGAAACAGAAAAAATTAAAATACAGTATTTTTAAAACTGAATATAAAGAACCAACTGATATTGCCAACATCCTAGCAGACAGGTTCAGTGCTAACTTTACCCCCCTCTCACCCCCTAGAGGGCCCATCTCTATACAGGAAGAATGCAAAGTTCCTATAATCACAGCTGCACAGGTGAAAAACACACTCTCCAAAGCCAAGAACACAGCATCCATGGGATCTGACAATATCCCAGGCTGCGTTCTACACGAACTACAGAATGAACTGGCACCCTACCTAAGTACCATGTTCAATCATAGCCTCACCTCAGGCTTTGTACCCACTGAATGGCTTATCCTACTCCACAAAGGGGAACTACCGCCCCATTAACCTGACGAGCCTGGTCTGCAAGGCCATGGAACGTATCCTCATGGAACTCCTAAACAAAGACATTGGTAATCTCCAAACTCTGGACCCTACCCAGTTTGGATTTGTAAAAGGCAGATCATGTCTCCTAAACCTGATTGACTTCTTTGAAGCAGTCACCAAAGCCATAGATGAGGGTAAAATGGTTCACACAGCTTATCTAGATCTCGCCAAGTCTTTTGACTCCATCCCCCACTCTGGAATTATAGATAAGCTCACTAAACTAGGTATAAATCCCTATGTCACAAGATGGCTCACGGACAGAACCCGCACTGTGAAAGTAGCGTATTCCAAATCTGACATCAGACCAGTGACAAGTGGAGTACCACAGGGTTCAGTCCTGGGTCCTCTCCTGTTTGATATCTACTTCTCTGAAGTGCAGGCCAACACAGAAGGTCTTTGGCTAACAATGTTTGCAGATGACTGCAAACTAGGAGCCATAATCGAAACTCCTAACGATGTGGACAAACTACAAAAGGGCCTCACTGAGACAGATACCTGGTGTCAAAGCCATGGCCTGAAGCTCAATGCCAAAAAGTGTATTGTCATCCCCTTTGGTAAAAACTCTGTACCCATGAACTACCACATAGCTGGTAGCCTACTTAATGCCAAAAATGTGATGAGACCTTGGGACACAGGTGGACAGTAGTCTCTCCTTTGATAATCACATCGCCACAGTGGTCAGGAAATCCTTCTACATGGCTCATCTCATCACAAAAGGATTCTCATCCAGAAAAAGAGGTCATTGTTCCCCTCTACTCATCACTCATTAGACCCATTATAGAGTACAACGCCACTTTTGGTATGTACCTCACAAGACATCTACAACAACTGGAAAGACCACAGAAATACCTCACAAAGAGGATTACTGGCCTCAAACAGATGCCCTATGCAGACCGTCTCAAAAAACTACAGCTTTACTCCATCGCTTATCGCCTACTCAGGGGCGATCTCTGCCTAACATACAAAGCTATGTCAAACCCAAAGCTGTTGGACATGCTCCACTTAAAGAAATCCCAATCCCTCCGAGCTACACACTCTTGTCACCGCAATAAACAGAACATGCTGGAGGGATAGATTCCTGTCCCACAGACTTCCCATACTCTGGAACAGACTACCTATCTATGTCAAACAGAGCTCCTCATTAGCACTCTTCAAGAAAAATCTTGATGATTGGATGGGAAATGGGAAATTCACCCCAGGGATCACTTCTGTGGCTCTGCTTGACAGGGGCAAAGGAAAATAACTTTCTTGGGTGGCGAAAGCCAGGGTACATTTGTTGGCTAGGCTTGTATGGGCCCTAGGGCCGGTAGCCTAGTACCTACCTATGAATCTATGAACTGCAAGTTTGTACTTAACTGAAGACTAAAATTCACTACAGCAACTTTCACTTAGCTTCTGCTTGTAATGCAGATGTTTGTAGCCAAGCAAGTCTCTCAGGAGTTGAACATAAAATGATTTCTCAAACTTTGTGGCTAGCACTTAAAGTACAGAGGAATCCCTCTAGGCTATTAAATATCAGATAAAGAAGTGATAACACCACCCGCTCTTATGGCAAAATAACTGCAGAGAGATGCACAGCACACTGTTCAGACACGCACAATTAGGAAACAGAAAAAATGAAAATACAGTACTTTTAAAACTGCAAGTTTGTACTTAACAGAAGACTAAAATTCACTACAGCAAGTTTCACTTAGCTTCAGCTTGTAATGCAGATGTTTGTAGCCAAGCAAGTCTCTCAGGAGTTGAGCATATAATGATTTCTCAAACTTTGTGGCTAGCACTTAAAGTAAACCTCATTCCTCCTCCAAAACATTACCTCGCATGTATTGTTCCACAATTTCTATTTTTTTCTATGTAATTTGCTTCTACCCTTCCTACAAATTCCCCTTTCAGTTCTTTTTTCTGTTACAATATATAATACTTTAAAGTTTAGTTTAGACTTTGATTTCCATTTTCTAATAATTGTTTTTTTGGCAGCCACGAGAATTAAACTTAACAAGGCTTACTATATACGTAATTCAGATTTCATATCCAAGTATAAAAATAATTTTCTTAGTTATAACCATTTGCTCACCCAATATTTATAACAGAGTATTCTGTCTACCAACTCATTACACTCGCAAAACATATGTTACCAATAACCTCTTCTCCATCACATCTACAATGTTCACCATCTACCCGAGGAAAAATTCTTTGGAGCCTGCTTGGTGTATAAAAGTACCTATACAAAACTTCCAAGCAAACATGCTAACTCATCTAGACTTTTGGGAGCCATGCATATACCCTCCCATTGTCTCCTTGTGAAGTGCTTATGCAACACTTCTTCCCAATCTTTTCTTATCTCCTCTGATTCCTATAGTTGTGCAAACGTTTATATGCCCTACTAATTATCCCTTTTTAACAACAGCTTCTGTTCTAGAGTCAACTAAAACTCTAACAGAGCAGGTCTTTCATGTTTCCCCGTATCCCTTTCTCTTTGCCTATACTCTGATATCAATCCCTGATAGGGAAGGCAGTCTTCTAGCCTGTAATCTAAATGCCTTCTTGGCCTCTTCCAATTTTAATACCTTTTCCTCTCTAGTTTACTCTCAATACCTTGGTTCCTTTCCCAGTTTTCTCCATTAAATTCCAATCCCATCTTTCCTATTCTCTGTACTCCAAATTGCAGTCATTCCTGACAACAAAATCTTCATTCTCATGTTGGCTTAGTTCTTGGAATACTTTCTGCCTATTTGGAACACAATATTCTGTATAACTGTTATTCTCCTTAAGGCTCTGCATCCATGACCTAACTCCCTCCTTATTTCTTGAACACCCCATTCATCTTCATGCCTTGTCACTTTGAATTATAACTTTCTACTTCTTGTTATGCATATGAGTCTTAACTATGTAGCTCTAAAATATCACTTCAAATTAGATCATCCTAAACCACCTTGTTCTATTGGAAGGATAAGCTTACCTCACTTGACACTTTGCCCATTTCCCCTCCCAGATAATAAAGAGTTGAAGGATTTTCATTACTGTCCACAACTTCTCCTCCGGTTCATAAAAATATGCCTGACCTGTATATAAAACTACAGGGAATAAAAGCATTTTCATTGTTTGTAGCTTATTATCCATAGCCAAGAAAAAGAAGTTATGTACTCACCATAATGTTCCATGCGAGTTGTTCATCTCGCCTTCATTCTTACTGACGGATTCGGAGCTGATCTTCAGCTCCGACTCAGCCAAATGCTAAAGCTCGAGGTCTTCAACCAGCTCATGGCCTACTCCCTATCCCATGATGTACTGGTGCTTCCCTCAGATTTTGTTTGCTGCCAACTAACTGACTAGATAAGCTCCCCCCTAAAAAATTGGTATCCAAGGATACACTAGATAAGGGCTAAAGACAACACAACTTATTTCAACGTCTCATTCCACAAGACACTGGTAGAGGGTAGAAGGGTGGAACGTAAGAATGAAGGCGAGATGAACAACTCACATAGACTGTTATAGTGAGTACATAACTTCTTTATGTGAAGTTGTTCTACCTCGCCTCCATTCTCACTGATGGGTTAGCTTCCCAAGCACCATCTTTCTCGGGTAGCTCACGGGAGTATATTCCTCAGGACAGTCGAACCAAAGCCCCGTCCCTGGAGGCCTTGTCCAATTTGTAATGACTGACAAAGGTATGAGGTCTAGACCATGTGGCTGCTGCAAACATGGAATCTACTCGTAGTTTGGCCAGAAAGGCTGAAGATGTGGAAACAGCTGTAGTTGAATGGGCCTTTTTTTATGTAATGGTGAAAGTACAGAATTGTATGTAAAAGAGATACAATCTGATAACCAAGGTGGTTTTTACCACAGGAGCACCTTTATTTGAGTCTGAAAATGAAACTAAGAGCTGTTCTGATTTTCTGAAGTCCTCGGTTCTATGTAAATAGAATCGAAGCTGCCTGTGGACATCCAACTTCTGCAGCGTATGTTCCATCTTATTAGAATAATTAGGCAAAAAAACAAGTAATTCTATATAGTCTGGTTGAGATTTGTCTCTGAACATACCTTAGGTAAAAAAAGATGGATTTGTCCTAAGAAAAACTCTGTCATTATGAAATACTAAATACGGAGGTTTATGTACAAGGCACACAACTCTGAAACCCTCCAAGCTGATGTAACAGCTACTAGAAAAATGGTTTTCCATGATAGATATTTCAGGTCAAAAGATGAGGCCAATTCGAATGGGGGTAAAATGATATGAGAAAGGACAAAATTTAGATTTTGTGGTGTTAGTGGGGACTGAATGGGGGTCTCAAATGAGAGGTGCCCTTAAGAAAGGCTTTGGAGAGTCTGTGGGACATATCAGACCCTTGATCACCAAGGTGAAAGTTAGAGACTGTTGCTAACTGAACCCTAATGGTTGCAGCGGCTGCTCCTTTATTGAAAATTTGGTCAAAAACTCTAAAATGGATGAAATTGAGGCTAGACATCAGTCAATATTGTTTTGGGATGCCCATATAAAAATCTCTTCCATTTGCTAAGGCATAGCTTCCTGGTTGATGATTTATGGGAGGATATTATAATGCGCTGAGCTGCAGCTGACAGAATTTGAAACCTGGCTATTCTGGGAAGTGGAGCAGCCAAGCTGTCAATTTGAGGGTGTGAAGTCTGGGATGAAGAGCCCCCTGATGAATGAGTCAGAAGATTTGGAACTGGGTCCAGGATCCAAGGTTGAAGAAAAGGGAACCAAAGCTGACGAGGCCAGTAGGGTGCTATTAGAATAATGGTCCTTCCCAGGGGGCCTTTGCTTTCTGTAAAACTTTGGGTATCAGTGGAAAAGGTAGAAATGCATAAAGGACACCTGGGGGCCAACTGTGTACAAGCGCTTCATTTGGGGAACCTCCCGTAGAGGAGATCAGGGCAAAATAGATGATGCATTTTGTGTTCATTAGGGTTGCAGAGAGGTCGCAGCAAGGCTGGCCCCATCTGCAAAATATCCTTTTCGCTACTTCTTGTTTCAGGGACCATGCGTGAGGCAACAGAATTGCTCTGCTCAATTTGTCTATCACATTGGACTTCCCCGGAATGTGCATTGCTATCAGAAAGCTCTGGGTGGAAGTTGCCCATTGCCATTGGCTCAGGGCCTTTCGATATAGGGGGGTAAGATCTGGTTCCTCCTTGTTTATGTACCAGACCACTGACATATTGTCCGTCTGAACTGCAATAGTTCCTAGAGGAAGGAAGTCTCGAAAGGACTGAAACACTAGAAGTACCGCTGTCATCTTTAGGACAATGATATGCAGATGAGCCTCGTGTTGTTTCCACGTACCTTGGGCTGTTCTTCCCTAATAATGCCACCCCACCATATCAGGGAGGCATCCGTGGTCACAGCAGCAATGGCAGCAGGTAGAACAAAGGGGCGACCTATTGTTACTTGACAAGATGCTAGCTACCAGCAAAGGTCGTTCTTGCATGAGTTCATTATCAGGATTTGATGAGACATTGAAAGTCCCTGAAAGGACCACTGTCTGAACAAAAGCCATTGTAGTATACACATGTGCATTCGACGTAAAGGAATCACAATGAGTGCTGCCACCATTGTCCTGAATAATTTGAGCACCACTGAAGCTGAGCTTTTTCTTTTGCTAGAACTAGGACCACTTTCCGTAAAACACAAACCCTTTCCAGTGGAAGTTTTACAGTAATAGAAATGGTATCTATATCTGCTTCTATAAAGACGGTACATTTAGATGGTGATAAGGCAGATTTTTCTGAGTTTATGGTAATCCCAAACTGACTGCAGAGGTTTAAGGTTGTGTCCCTTGCTAGTATGACTTAATGCCTGATGGTAGCGTTGAGGAGCCAATCATCTAGGTATGGAAACACCTGGAATCCTAAATGTCTAAGGTGAGCCATGACTGCCATACATTTGAACACACTGGGGGCTGTAGTGAGGCCAAATAGCAGAGCTTGAAACTGGTAGTGACTAGCTTCCAGCCAAAAGCACAGATGATCTCTGGATGGCCTGGCCATTTTGATATGATAGTACGCATCCTGGAGATCTATCAAGCACATCCAATTGTCTTTCCTGAGAAAAGGAAGTATTGACTGTAGCGAGACCATCTGAAACTTTGTCTTTTTGACAGATTTGTTTAGTCTGCTGAGGTCCAAAATGGGTCTCCAGTCCCCTGTTTTCTTTGGAACTGAAAAGAACCTTGAGTAAGTTCCGGATCCTCTCTGGTCTGCCAGGACTGGTTGGATAACTTTTTTCTGGCAACCTCTGAATCTCTATGGTTGCTTGTTCCCTGTGACTGGGTGGGACATCTGGGATTTTTCTTACCAGGGGTGTCGGGGTGGCAAAGGGAATGGAGTATTCTCTGAATATTATGCTTTGTACCCAGTGCACTTTTATGTTTTGCCAGGAGTCTGGGTACAGAGATAAGCTTTCCCCAACTGCCTCCAGAGATGGACAGGTGGGCCTTCTTTCAGGAGTGCTGATAGGGTTTTCCAAAGGGATGATCTCTGCCGCTCCGATTCTGTGGACCCCCTCTGCCGCGTATGTGGCATCTTCCATTATTACCCCCCTCCTCTACCTCTAGAGGGGGGTTCACCACGAGTGTCCTGGAAAACTCCTTGAGTTTTACATACCCACATCTTCCCTTCTGACCATTGGGGTAAGGTCTGGTAGGGGTGGAAAAATGGACTCCAACAGCAGACAGAGTCTTCCCATCCTGCTCACTCCTGTTAAGCGTTTCCTTCACTTTGGGTCCAAACAGGGAGGAGCCATAGAAAGGGGTGTTCACAGAGGATGACTTAAAGGGCTCTGCAAAGGAACATAAGTGCATCCAGGAATGTTTCCTAAGAGCAATTCCTGTACCCGCTGCCCTGCTTGTTCCATCAGCTGCATACGAAACCAGACGCATGGAAGAGTTTACAAGGGAATATAGGGTAGCAAGCTTGGAAGTTACTTCACCTGAAACTCCTGCAGCTACTGCACCCTGTAAACTATCTCCCAACTCTTTAAGGAAATCTCTGTGCAGTCTAGTAAAATGGGCGAGATAGTTCAGGGATCGAGGAGCAAAGGCTGCTGAACTAAACATGTGCTTACCATATCTGTCCATAATCCTAGAATCCCTGTTAGGAGGATGAACAGATGTAGAGGTCTCTGACAACTCCTTATTAGTGGCTGCTGCCACCACCACCATAGCATCAACGGGTACTCCTTTGGTTAGGAAAGCCTCGTCCCGGGGGGGGGGGGGTAGTCATAAATTTGTTAGGCCTCCGAGGGCCAGGTTCCATGGTATCTGGGGACTCCCACACTTTGAGAGATAAGGTTCATCAGCTCATCAAAAGGAGGAGACACCCAAGAGGTAGAGAGTTGAGACCTGAAAGCCTTCAGGAGAACTGGCTCATCATCAGTAAGGTTAATGGGCTTCCAGCCAACCCGCTGTTTGAAAATTTCCAAGATATCTCCGAACGAGATATCATCAGAGGGGGACTGTGGGGACCCTTCAGACTCATCCAAATCAGTATCTGATGTGACAGATTCCTGTGGGGAGTCCAGATGCTTCCTCTTGAAAGTGTTTTCCTGGGAACTGCCCCCCCGTCTCCGATGAGAGGAAACCCCTGGATCCGAAGAAACAGGTGATCTTCCCGGCACTGAAATGGAGGGATCTGAGCCCGAGGTAGGAGCAGAGCTCAGCCGCACTGAAGCCCCGAGAGGTAAAGTCAGAAACAAGAGGTCGGTTTGACTATCCTCCTCGTACTCGACCGGCGAGTGTCGGCTCCTAGACTCCACAGTCAGCACCAAGGAAGTCAGAGTAGTCAGAACCGACAGGCCTGAGACATATTAACAATCCTACAAAAAACAGTAATCACACTATGAACAATCCTTAAAGCCTTCTAATTTAACCAGACTGTATTTTAAAGAAGAAATAGCCCTAAATAAAAAATGGGCTCACAAAAAAACTGTATCTAAGCTTTTTATACAAGAAACACACACCACAAAGATATATTTGTATATAAGTGAAAGCTATAACTATCAGCGTTTAGAATAAATAGGAAAAGGGAGTTAAACTTGGCCTAATGAAAATTGGCCACAAAAGAGAAAGAAAGGTATGCTATTCACTATACTAACTCAGTTAAACTAACCTCTAACTACTATATAAAAGATGAAATGTTTAGAAAAAATATTAAACTTGAGGAAAATACTTATATTCACTGGCCAGAGCTGGTGAAATGTCCAATCTGTTGCAGTGGCAAAAAAGATGGGGGGAAGCACCAGTGCATCATGGGATAGGGAGTAGGCCATGAGCTGGTTGAAGACCTCGAGCTTTAGCATTTGGCAGAGTCGGAGCCGAGGATCGGCTCCGAACCAGTCAGTGAGAATGAGAGACAGAACAACTTCATATCAAGAGCTTCTAGTTTCTTAGTTTTTATATTATGTTCTGCTCAAGTCTCTTCACTCTTATCCTTAGCTGCCATAACACAGTCGTTTTTAATTCATACTCCTAAATACTTCATTTTTATCATGTCCCCCATAAATAAAGGTATTGCTGAACCAATTCATGTGTAGGGTACATAGTTTACAGCTCTAAGCTTTGTTTTATCTTCATTAATTTTACAAAGACATGCAACTGCAGCGTTTCTCCCCGGGCGTTCGCTGAAAGTTGGCTCGTTCCAAGTCGGACTTTCCAAATAAACAAATGTTAAATAAATATATTCCAAAAAGATCCCTCACTAATGTTCCACAACACTGAGATGCCCTTTTCTGACTATCAGGAACAAAATAATACCATCTCCAAATAAAGCCAACCTTTCTTGAACACCATAACAATTACATGTGTGAATTTCTAGGTCTCTTATTTTCTCTACCAATGGCTCTAAATACAACACAAACAACAAAGGGAAAGACGACACCCCTGCTTAGTTTCTCTAGTCAGACAGAACATATAGATAGGTATACTCCCACTTGAATTTTTGTCTCTGAACTTTCATATATTCTACTTGGATTCCATTATACAATAATAAGGTTAATTAGCAAGATATATAAAGGATTAGAGGCATGAAAAACAAATGAAGTAGGATTTCTCTCCCAAGTTGTGTAACAGAGAAAATAGGCAGGGATGACATCCTCCTTTTTTTTGCTTTATATTTAGAGTGAATGGCAAAGAAAATAAAGGACTCAGAAATTCAAAGATAAAATTACTACTGTAATAAAGAAAAGTTGGCTTTAATTGCAGATTATATTATTTTGCACTTGCTAAATCCAGAAAGGGACATCTTGGTGTTGCGGAACCTTTTGAGCCAATTTAAGGTCATCTTTATAATATAAAATGAATGAAGATAAAACACAAAGTCTATAGCTGTATATCATGTACCTCCCAAGACTTGATTCTGCAATACCCGTATTCACAGGAATATGACAGGATGAAGTATTTAAGAGTATAGATTAAAAAGACTTCTGTTATGGATGTTAAGGAGATGTGGGAAGAGACTAAACAAAAGATAATACAAAAACTGGGAAACTAGAGTTCTTGTTTATTCATATGGATAGTAAGATACAAGCAGTGAAAATGTTTTTCTTCTCTTAAGTTTTCTATAGAGGTCAGACGTATTATCAACCACCATGGGAAAAGTTGTGGACAATAATAAAGAGTTGAAAATATTTATTTGGGATGGAGAGAGACCAAGAGTTAAGTGGGATAAGTTGATACTTTCAACAGAACAAGGTTATTTAGACTTACCTGATTTGAAGGGATAGCTTAGAGCTACATAGTTAAGGCTCATATACATAAAACAAGCAGAAGGTTATAATTCAGAGTGGAAAGGGATGATTATGAAGCAGGGAGAGAGTTCAAGAAATAAGGAAAGAGTGCAATTTTTGATGCAGATCCTTAAGGAGAATAACTTTTATTTTATTTGTATGTATTTAGTGCACTGAGCTCAATGGACGACTTGCAGGCACTGCCTGGAAATAATAACCACCATAGAGAATATTCAAAGTTGCCGAAAGTTTTTTAAGAACCAAGCCAACACGTGAATGGAGAAAGAAGATTTTGCTTATGGGGATGACTCTAAATTGAGGTACAAGAAAATAGGTAAGAGGAAAGGGGGGCCGGAATTTACTAAAGAAAAAAAAGTTATGTACTCACCATAACTAGGCATCTGTGTTTTCCTGTTTCATTCTTCCTCAATGTATGGGTTATGGATCCAAGGCTACAGACTTTGAATCCAACTCTCGAGCTCCTCCCTCTACCCATAATGCCCTAGTCCATTCTCAATAACCAAGATGGAGTTTGCTGGCATAAACCATTCATTAAGTGACAGAATAAGAGAAAAGAAACTAGAGCAGGGATCAAACCTAGAACTGTAGGTTCCAACACAAAAAATCCATCAGGACACTCCAGAAGATGACGGGAAGGGGGAAGGAGGTGGGGCAGTTGAGGAAGAATGAAAATGGACAACACACATGCTTAGTTATGATGAATACATAACTTTATATGTGATGTTCTTTTCATTCCTCCTCAACATATGGGACAGCCTCTCAAGCTACGTAAATCTTGGGTGTCCCTCATGGAAGGATATTCAAGAGAACTGCTGAACCAAAGGCAGCTCTACTTCTGGAAATTAAGTCCAATTTGTAAGGAGTAACAACTGTATGAGCATTGGACCATGTGGCTGGTGCACAAATACCATTGATGGAAGTTCTTGACCAAAACTCAAATGACGTGGCCATTGATCTAGTTGAATGGGACTTGGGTAAGTTTTGGTAGAGAAAGGCTTTGCTGAGAATAAATCCTGGAAAAGCAGTTAGTTATCCATTTGGCCAATGTGACTGTAGAAATTGGAGATACCAGTCTGCTACATGAAAGAGCGACAAAAAAAATGGTTTGTTTTGCTGAATTCTTTTGTTTTATGTAAGTACAAATGTATTTGTCTATACACATCCAAAACATGTAGCATGTAATCTCCTTTGTTTGAAAATTCTGGCAAAATAAATGTTTTGGTTAACATTAGATTCAGATGCCATTTTTGATAGAAGGGATGGATTGGTTCATAAAGTAACCCTGTCTTTATGAAAAACAATGTAAGGAGGCTGAAAGAGTCTAGAGTTTGGAAATGAAAAACAATGTAAGGCGGCTGAAAGAGCCTAGAGTTCGGAAATTCTTTAGCTGAAGTAATAGCCATTAAAAAGGCTGTTTTGCAAGACAGATACTTTGTCAGTTTTCACTGAAGATTCAAATGTTTTTGAGTCAAGCCTTGAAGCACTACTGTTAATCCCGGGGAGTGATGGATCTTTCACTGTAGGTCTAAGTGGGAAGGTGCCTTTTAAAAGGGCCTTACATAACCTGGAAGCAGCCAAACAACACGTGTTGTCCCCTGAATGAAAAGTAGATATGGCAGTTAATTGCACTTAGTGGAAAACGAGCACCTTCTTGAAAGAAGGAAGCTAAAAAGACTAGTACAGCAGAGACAGGGGCAGTAAATGGATCATTATTATTCTTTAGACCCAAAATGAAACTCTTTTCGATTTACTTTTGTAAATCCTTCTGGTGAAGCCTTTTTGTGAGGATAAAGGTATGGCACATACAGGGGAAGAAAGCCTAGGTTGTCTGGTTATTAATGGAATTGTAGAAACCATGCTGTTAGCTTGAGGGCTGGAATATTGGGATGTTTCATCCCTGAGGGAAAAATCAGAAGGTCTGGACTTGGGTCCAGTATCCAAGGAGGATAAGGAAGATGAGACCAGATAAAGGGGTACCACATCTGGTGAGGTCAATAAGGGGCACGGAGGATGACCAAGCTTTTCCACCGACTTTTTCGGCAAGAATTCTGGAACCAGAGGTACTGGGGGATAGGTGTAAAGCAAACGTGAGGGCCAAACATGGACTAGAATTTCTCTTGGTGATTCTCCCTGAGGGAGAGGATCATGGCAAAATACCTGCTGTACTTGTGGGGAGGTGCAAAAAGACCACAGCATAGTTGGCTCCAATGATGGAAGATTTTTTTCGGCCACTGAATGATTGCGAGACCACTTATGAGGTATAATAATGGATCTGCTGAGTTTTCCACAGGTATGTTGGATTTTCCCAGAATGTGCACAGCAACTAGAAATTGGTTGGAAAAGATTCGCCCATTGCCACACTCTCATAGCTTCTCGATAGACAGGGTAAGATCGAGTTCCCCCTTGTTGATGATGTACCAGGCTACAGACATGTTGTCTGTTTGAACTGCAGTGGTCCCTAGGGGAGAGCACCTTGAAATGCCTGAAACACTGAAAGGCCTGCCCTTACCTCCAGGACACTGATATGCAAATTGGTCTCTTGGAGGGACCAAGTGCCTTGGAACATCCTTCCCATGTAATGTCCCCCTCCATCCCAGTTGGGAGGCATCCATGGTCACTGTGGCCAATGGAGGAGATAGAATGAAAGATCGACCAAGGTAAAAGTCTGACTGTATCCACCAGTAAATGTGTTTTTTGTATATCAAAGTAAATTTGACTGGTAAGGATAGGGGCTGTTGAAGAAGTCCAATGAAGAACACGCAAGGTAGCATGCTAATGGAACTAATACTATGGATGGTGTCATGGATCCTAAAGCTTGAAGAATAAGTTTGGCAGGAGGAGCAGGGTGAGAAAGAATTTGATAAACCTGAGATCTGAGTGTGCATACACTATGAGTTGGTAAGGAAGCAATCTGATTTCTTGTGTTTAGATGGGCACCAATAAACTTGGGGCTCTGTACTGGTATCAATTTGAATTTGGCAATATTGGCTGTTATACCTAGTGACTGACAAATCTGAAGGAAATAGTCCCTGTATTGTTCTAGGAGATGCATGGTTGGGGTAGTGAGAACCCAGTTGTCTAGATATGGAAACACTCAGAATACTTGTAGTCTCATGGGAGCTGCTACCACTGCCATACACTTTGTTGCTTGGCAAACACTCTGAGGGCTGTGGTGAGTCCAAAGGGCAGAGCATCGGTAGTGACTGCTTCTCAGCTGAAAGCGTAAATGTCTACAGGAGCATCTGTTTATTTT
This sequence comes from Protopterus annectens, assembly GCF_019279795.1. Classification (NCBI taxonomy): domain Eukaryota; kingdom Metazoa; phylum Chordata; order Ceratodontiformes; family Protopteridae; genus Protopterus; species Protopterus annectens. The sequence goes on from NC_056732.1 coordinate 1,010,677,138, forward strand.
GATGCAATAGTATGCTTCCTGAAGATCAGTTGAGCACATCCAATCATCCTTATGTAAAAGAGGTAGAATGGACTGAAATGTGACCATTCATAACTTTGATTTCTCCTCAAATTGGTTTAGACTGCTTAGATCCAAAACTGGTCCCAGGGTCCTGTCTTCTCTGGCACTGAAAAGAATTAGAAGGTATGGACTTACCATAACTTAGCATCTGTGCGGTCAATTTTCATTCTTCCTCATGACTGGGTCTAGGATCCAATCCTTGGATCTGACTCGGCCACATATACAAGACTTCAGATCCAAATCTCAAGCTCCTCCTCTATACCTAATGCTCTATTCCATCCCCAAGTCCTTAGACAGAGTTTTCTGTCCTATGGTCCACTTTTTTATAGAGACAGAACAGACACAAGAAAGACTGAGGTTTAAACCAAGAACATGAGTGTTCCAACATCATCCAAAGATCTTTCTAGGAGTGACAGGACCGGGGGATGGCTGGAAGGAAAGTGAGGAAGAATGAAAATGGACAGCACAGATTCCAAGTTATGGTAAGTACATAACTTCTAAATCTGATGTCCTTTTCATTCTTCCTCATGAATGGGTCAGAGTCCCCAGCTATGCAACTCTCGGGAGGCCCTGAAGGAAGGACATGCCAGAGCACTGTCGAACCAAAGGAAGCACTGCTTCTGGAGACTATTTCTAATTTTTAATGTGTAACAAAAGTATGAGTCTTTGACCTAGTGGCTATAGCGCAGACGTCGTCAATGGAAATTCTTGAAAAAGCAGATGAAGTAGAAATAAATCTAGTGGAATGTGCCCTAGGACGATAAGGCAATTCCAGACTTGTTTGAGAATAAATCAGTAATCCATTTGACCAGAATAATTTTGGAAACTGCCTGACCAAAGCGGTTATGGGAAAAGATACAAACAGCTGATCAGATTTCCTGTACTATTTTGTTCTGTGAAGATAAAATCATAATTGTCAGTGGACATCAAGAAGGTGCAGCTAATATTCACCTTTATTAGCAGTTTGTAAAGAAAACTGATAATTGTATGGAGTGGTTAATGTTAGCCTCTCTGGCCACTTTAGGCAGAAAAGAACGGTTGGTTCGTACAGACACCCTATCCTTATGGAAAATAATGTATGGAGGTCTAGCCGATATGGCCTGAAGCTCAGAAATTCTTTTTGTTGAAGTGATAGCTACTGAAAAGATCATTTTCCAGGAAAAAAACTTCATATTGCATTTGTCTACTGGTTCAAAAGGTTTCTGAGTTAAACCCTGAAGGACCACTGTCAGATCCCAAGGAGGAGAGCGATCATTTATTGGAGGTCTAAGGAGGAAAATTCCCTTCATGAAAGCTTTACATAATCTGGAAGATGTCAGACATAATTATTAGTTTCCAGCATGGAAGTTGGATATGGCTGCTAACTGAAGTATAATAGTAGAAAAACTAGCCCCTTCCTTAAAAACAGTAGTGAGAAAAAGAAGAATGACCAAAGCAGGTGCTTAAAAGTGTCAAGATTCTGCTTGGAAGCCCATATAGAAAATCTTTTCCATTTGCTTCTGCAGACTTTCTTGGTGGAGGCCTTCTGGGAGGCCAAGACAATGTCACGACCTGAGGAAGCGAGCTTGGACTGTCTTACTATCACTGAAGTGGAGAAACCATGAGGTCAGTTTGCGGGCATGGTGGCTGGGATGTTGAAATCCTGATGGATGAGATAAGAGATCCTGAGTGGGCTCCAATATCCATGGTAGGATATTTCAAAGAACTTTGGGATCAGAAGGAAGATGGGGGAGGGTAGGCAAAGAGGAGACTGGGGGGAGGGGCAATCGTGAATCAGCGCATCCCTTGGTGACTCCTCCAGAGGTGGAGTCAGAGCAAAGTACTTCCTACACTTGTTGAGGGGAGAAAAACAGGTCACAGCACGGCTGACCCCAGTGGGTGATGATCATATTCGCTATTGTTTGATTGAGGAACCACTTGTGAAGAATCAGAAGGTACCTGCCGAGTCTGTCTGCCAGTGCGTTGGCTTTCACCAGTATACTCAATGCAATGAGAAAGCAGTCTGAAGAGATAGCTCATTCCCAGACCCTCACAGCCTCTCTGCACAACAGGAAGGAATGGGTTTCTCCTTGTTTGTTGATGTACCAGACTACTGACATGTTGTCCATGTAGACTGCAACAGTCCCTAGAGGGAGAACGTCCTGTAAGGCTTGCAATGTTAGAAGGATTGCTCTAATTTCTAGGGCAGTAATATGCAACTTGGTCTCTAAGGGGGACCATGTGTCTTTGTTGGTTAAACAACCTGTTTCTGGGCAGGCCATTCTCCCTTCCTCCCCTCCCCCAAGTTAGGAAGTGTCTGTGGTCACTGTGGTGACTGGGGGAGGAAGGGAGAATGGCCTGCCCAGAAACAGGGTTTTTGACTGGATCCACCAGCAAATATGACATTTGCAAAGTGGAGTCAGTTTTACTGGAAATGAGAGAGGCTGGTAAAGAATAGACCGCATTACCGCCAGGTGTCCACTGAAGGAATCACATCAAGAATCTTGGTGGAGGAACTAGAAGAATGGCAGCTGACACTGACCAAAGAACTTGTAGAACTAGTTTTTCTAGAGGGAACTGACGAGACAGTATGGCCCACACCTGACTTCTCAATGATGTAATGCAATAAAGAGGCAATGACGCCACTTGAGTCTTAGTATTCAGTTGAGTTCTTAGAAATTCCAAAGTCTGTACAGGAGTTGGACTCAATTTGGTATGGTTTATTGAAATGCCTAAGGAGTTGGAAATCTGAAGCAAGTAATCCCTGGTTTGTGGAAGTCGATGCTTAGTTGGAGTGATGAGGAGCCAAACGTCGAGGTAAGGAAACACCTGGAATCCTTTGAGTCTCAAGTGAACTGCCATGCATTTGGTGAACACCCTGGAGGCTGTGGTGAGTCCAATGGGCAGTGATCTGAATTGGTAGTGATTGGCTCCTGGAGTGCCTGTCTAGTTTGATGTGACAGTACGCATCCTGGAAATCTACAGAGCACATCCAATCATTCTTGCACAGAAGAGACAGGATGGACTGAACTGTAACCATTCAGAACTTTGACTTTTCTACATATTGATTCAAACTGCTTAGAACCAAAACTGGTCTCAGGTCCCCTGTTTTCTTTGGCACTAAAAAGAAACAGGAGTAAGTTCCGAATCTTGTCTGTTGGTGGGACCTCCTGAATGACTCTTTTGTAGCAGTTTTGGAATTTCTTGAGCTGCGTATTCCCTCTGAATGGGTGGAATGTCCAGATTTTTTTCTTTGGACAGGAGGTGGAAGGGAAAAGGGTATGCAGTAACCTCTGGATAGGATTCGTAGCACCCATGCATTTTTCATGATATTTGTCCAGCTGCAAGGAAAAATGACCCCTGACTGCCTCCAGAGGTGGACAGTCGGGCAACGCTTCAAGAGCACTGATAGGGCCTATCAGAGGAGGAGTCTCTGAAGTCCTGATTTTGAAGACCCCCCTCTCTGCCTCTGGGGCAACATCTGCCATTGAAACCTCCTCCTCTGCCTCGGAAGTATCGCAGCACAAGTCCTAAAAAGGTCCCCGAGATTCCCAGAACCACATTCTCTTACCACCTCCACTGGTTCCTAGAGTATGTCACTGAGGGGTATAAAATTTGATTCCTTCCAATGGTAGAGAGGGTCTTTCCTTCCTCCTCGCTGTGGGTAAGCCTATCTTTCACTGATGGCCTGAACAAGGATGAACCAAAGAGGGCATTAACAAATGACACCTTGAAGGGTTCCGAGAAGTTGCATAGCCTCACCAAAGCATGTCTCCTCTAAAGGCTATGCCTGAACCAGCTGCTCATAAGGCGCACTCTGTTGTAGAGGCGATCAGCCTCATCAAAGAATTGGCAATGGACGAAAGAGTAGCCAGTTGAGGAGAAACCTTCTTGAGAGCCTATGCACACATGGACTCAGGGAAAGAGAGAGTTTGAAAAGCTCCTTGATCAAATCTCTCTAAGCCAGTAAAATGTACAAGGTAGTTCAATGACCTCAGCATGAATCATGAATGTAGCTGAGGTGTACATGAGCTTTTCATAACTGTCAATTGCTCTGGACGCTGTGTTCATGGACAGACAGATGAGCTAGCTCCTTCTTAGTGGCTGCCACCACAACTATGGCATCAATGGGGTTTCCCTTGCTCCAGAGGGGTCTGTCTAAAGGAGGAACTCCGAATTTATCTAGATGCTTCGGGATGGGCTTGACAGTGTCCAGTTTCTTCCAAGCCCAGCGGGAACCCAGATCAGTAAGTTCATCTGCTTGGGGGGGCACCCAAGAAGTAGACGGGACAGCCCCAAAAGCCTCTAGGAACACCAATTCCTCAGGAGGAGGAGCTTGGGAAGTCTAGCCATCCTTCTGTTTGAGGAATTCCAGGATGTCCCCAAAGTAGACATCTTCGGGTGGTGATCGGGGGGATCCTTCTCCTTCATCAAAATTGGTGTCTTCTGTGAGATACTCCATAAGGGAGTCACACCACATTCTTTTCTGAGGTGTTACTTCCATGGGGTGTTCGGGAGAGGTGTTGGAAGAAGGGAGGAATCCCTCTGGGAAACAAATGTGTAGGCTCCCCGAAGCTGGCCAACCTTGAGGAGCAGAAATGAAGGGCTCAGAGCTTGGACTTGAAGGGCAAGGGGTAGGATATGAGATTTGAGAGGATGGCTCTCTATGCAAAGAGAAAGCCCCCTCTACAACCTGGAAGGCTGACAGACCCAGGGACACCTCTTCCCCCTGCCTCCTCGGAGCCAAGGTAGAAGAGGACAGGAGGTCGAGGCCAACCCCTGATCTGAGCCCTCTGGGGAGAACTGGATTTGAGTTGCCAAGAGCCGAGGCACCAAAGGGAAGGGATGGATCTGACAAAGTAGGAACTGAACACAACCCTTTGGACCCAGCACTGACTTCCCTGATCAGAGACCTGCCCTGCTCCAAAGGTACTGGTGCAGGGCTAGTTAAGGAAACAGAGTCGAGGAAGAGAGATCCGACAGACTCTCTAAGGGATCTTGGATCCTGAGACTCCAAGACCACAGGTTGGATCAAAGGAGGATACATTATTGGCTGGGCAGAAGCACTCATGGATCCAAGATGGGATGAGTTGGCAAGGCCCACATCTGGATCTCTAACCTGAGAAATTTCCACATCATCCTGAACACACCTGCCTCTGTCAAGTTCCTTGAAGATCTGGATGATGCTGAGGATGCAGACCTAGAATGTTTCCTTGGGGTTTGAAATAATTGTGAGGACAGAGCCAGAGAAACAGGCTTTAACACAAACTTCAGTGATGGTAATCATGTCTGTTGGATCCAACGAGGCCTGTGGCTTTACTAGAAAGGCTCACTCGGACTCTGCTACACTTTACTGTGAGGGAAATAAGAAGTTATGTACTCACCATAACGTTCCATCTGAGTAGGTATCTTCATTTGTCTGCAACCTGTGGGATACGGATCCGATCTCGGATCCGAGCCGGCAACTTCTAACATAGCATAGATCCGAGCTCCTAGCTCCTCCCCTTACCCATAACCCCCTGCCTGCCCTAACTGACCTCAGATCAAGTTTGCCCCATAGCACAACAGATAACAGGTGTCCCAATGGGAACATATGCTAATAACACAAGAGCGATCCAATCGGTCAGGGGGAAGGAGGGGGGGGATGGTTGCAGACAAATGAAGATACCTACTCAGATGGAACGTTATGGTGAGTACATAACTTCTTAATCTGAAGTAGGAACTTCATTTGTCAGCAACCTGTGGGACAGAGTCCCCAGCTACCTAAGTCTTGGGTGGCCTTCATGGAAGGATATTCCGGAGCACCGCAGAGCCAAAGGACGCTCTACCTTGGGAAACAACATCTATTTTATAATGGCTGATAAAGGTGTGAGATGAAGCCCAAGTGGCTGCGGAACAAATGTCATCCAGTGGAACCCTAGCTTGAAAGGCCACAGAAGTGGCAACAGCCCTAGTAGAATGAGCACAGACTCCTTGAGGTGCAGGTCTTCCCGAACTCTGATATGCTAACAGAATACAACTCGAGATCCATCTAGAGAGAGAAACCTTAGAAACTGATTTTCCGAAATTATTTTTGGCAAAGGAGATAAACAACTGATTGGATTGCCTATGACCAGCAGTTCTGTGGATATAAAAACGTAATTGTCTGTGTACGTCCAAGGAATGAAGCTTGTACTCTCCTTTGTTATGAAAGTTGGGGAAAAACACTGGGAGATTGATGGATTGATTGATGTTCGCTTCTGAAGATACCTTAGGTAGAAAGGACGGGTTGATTCTGAGGTAAACCCTATCCAGGTGAAAAACCAAATATGGTGGTTTGACACAAAGGGCTTGCAATTCCGATACCCATTTGGCTGAAGTTATGGCCACCAAAAAGGCTGTTTTCCAAGAGAGAAATTTGAGATCAACCGTGGCAGCCGGTTCGAATGGGGGACCAGTCAAGGCCTGCAAGACTAAGGATAAATCCCATGGGGGTACCACCTCTTTAACTGGAGGCCTAAGGAGGAAGGTACCCTTGAGGAAGGTCTTAAACAGTTTGGAATTGATAATAGGACCAGACTCTTGCCCCACATGGTAGTATGAGATTGCTGCAAGCTGTACCTTGACTGTGGAAGAACTAGCCCCCTGGTGAAAGAGAGAGGTTAGAAAATCTAGAATCGATGATATCGGGGCTGTAAACGGGTCTAAACGACGGTGTTTTGCCCAAATGGTGAAGCGTTTCCACTTACTCCGATAACCCTTCCTGGTGGAAGGCTTGTGAGCTGCTACAAGAATGGCTTTGACCGGTGATGAGATCCCGGGTGTCCTTATGAGGAGTGGAACTGGAGCAACCAAGCCGTCAGCTTGAGGTTGACCAGGTTCGGAGTCGGAAGACTGAGAGGATGAGAGATGAGATCCGGAATGGGATCCAGAATCCATGGTGGATACACTAGGTGAGACCATAGGTAAGGGAACCACGTCTGACGAGGCCAGAATGGGGCAATGAGGATCATTCTGCTCCCCAGCTGCCTGGCTTTCTGTAACAATTTCAACATCAGGGGTAGAGGAGGGTAAGCATAAAGCAGACCGGGAGGCCAAGCATGAACTACAGTCTCTCTCGGGGACTTCCCCGGAGGGGGCATCAGAGCGAAGTAATCGTTGCATTTCGTGTTTGACGGAGAGGCAAAAAGATCGCAACAAGGTCGCCCCCATCGGGCAAATACTTGCTCTGCCACTCGGTGGTTGAGAGACCACTCGTAAGGAGTCAGGATAGTACGACTGAGCCTGTCCGCTAAAATGTTGGACCGTCCCGGAATGTGCGTTGCTATGAGAAAGCGGTTGGTGGAAATCGCCCATACCCACACTCTCATGGCCTCGCGGCAAAGGGGGTAAGACCTGGTTCCCCCCTGTTTGTTGATGTATCAGACTACTGACATGTTGTCTGTCTGTACCGCAACTGTCCCTACCGGAGAGAGTTGTGTAGTGCTTGCAACGTCAAAAGCACCGCTCTCATCTCTAGGACGTTGATATGCAAAGAGGTCTCTACGTCGTTCCAAGTGCCTTGGACTGTTCTGCCTGAAAAATGCCCCCCCACCCCAGGCGAGAAGCGTCCGTGGTCACTGTGTCGACTGGTGGACGTAGTGAGAAGGGACGGCCCGTGTGGAGGTTGGGAGACTGGAGCCACCACAGGAGCGATTTTCTGCAAACCTTGCTTAAGGAAATGGGGTGAGACAGAGGGTTGCAAGACAGGGACCATTGTACCTGGAGGGTCCACTGTAGAACCCTCATGTTCAACCGGGCCAATGGTAGCAGAGGGATTGCAGCCGCCATAGATCCTAGGGCCCTCAGAATCAATTCCGCCGAAGGAGTTTGCAGATGAAGAATGGCCTGCACGTGTAACATCAGGTTCCGAAGTCGATCTGGAGTCAAGAACGCAAGCATCTGTCTGGAATCCAGTCTTGCCCCTATAAAATCTAGCATCTGTGTAGGGATGAGAGAGGATTTGGTCATGTTGATGGTTAATCCTAATAGTGGAGCCAGACCGAGAAAATAGCCCCTGCCTGAGCAAAGTAGATGCCTTGTTGGGGCTGTGAGGAGCCAGTCGTCTAGGTATGGAAAGACCTGAATTCCCTGGAGTCTCAGGTGGGCCGCTACTACCACTAGGACCTTGGTGAACACCCTGGGGGCTGAGGTGAGACCGAAGGGGAGGACCCTGAATTGAAAGTGACTGGCTCCCAGCCGGAAGCGGAGGAACTTCCTGGAACGCCTGTCCACTAGAATGTGATACACGCATCCTTGAGGTCTATAGAGCACATCCAGTCATCCTCCCGCAATAAGGGGAGGACGGATTGCAACGTGACCATTCGGAACTTTTGTTTGGGTACCGCCAGGTTTAGGAAAGAGGGGTCGAGGATGGACCTCAAGTCCCCCGTCTTTTTTGGCACCAGAAAGAACCTGGAGTAAAACCCTGATCCGACTTGATCTGGGGGGACGGGCTGGATGGCTCTTTTTTGTAGAAGCTGCTGAATTTCTGAAGCGGCCGCCTTCTTTTGACTGGGTGGGACGTCGGGAAGGCTTCTGATTCTGGGGTTGGCTATGAAGGGAATTAGGTAACCTCTGGATATAATGCGAAGCACCCAGCGATCTGTTGTTATGGACTCCCATTTTGCAAGGTGCTTTGAAAAACGCCCCCTGACTGCCTCCAGAGTGGAGCAGTCGGGAAACCCCTCAAGGGTTCTGCGTGGGCCTCTCAGAGAAAGGTTGTCTGGACCCAAAATTCCTCGGACCCCTCTGCCTCTGGGGCAGCGTCCTCCCTGTCCTCCTCTGCCACGAGAGGACTGGTTGTCCTGAGCAGACTGAGATTGATGCGATTTTTGGAACAACATCTTCTTCTGACCCTTTTGGTTCTTGGAAAAGGACCTCTGGGGCGCAGAGAAGCGGACTCCGACGGCAGACAAGGTCTTCCCGTCTTTCTCGTTCTGGACAAGAGTGTCGCGAATGGTTTTGCCGAACAGTGCAGAACCATCAAAAGGGGCATTCGTGAATGACGCCTTAAAGGGTTCCGAGAAGTCACAGTGACGGAGCCAGGCCTGTCTCCTCATGACAAGCCCGACTCCGCCTGCTCTAGCGGCTCCCTCTGTAGCATGAGACAATAGCCGCATAGAGGTATTACAGATAGAGCGGAGGGTGGCCATTCGGGAAGAGTACAAATCCTTATCTCCCTCCGACATGGACCCCTGGGGGGAAGCAGCGTATTCCTTAATTAGGTCCCGCTGCATCCTAATAACGTGTACCATATAGTTCAAGGCCCTCAAAGAGAAGGTCGCTGAACTGAAGGCCAGCTTCCCAAGACGGTCCATCGCGCGAGACTCCTTGCTCGGAGGATGAACCGTGGGGCTCTCCTGAGCCAACTCTTTCTTAGTGGCTGCAGCCACCAACATGGCATCCACAGGGGGACCTCTGCTCCAATGTGATCGCTCTGCAGGGGGGCTCAAAATTTTGTCTGGGCGCTTGGGGATCGGCTCTACGGTGTCCAGTTCCTTCCAAGCCCTAGAGGATATGAGATCCACCAGGGGGTCGGGTGGAGGGGACACCCAAGAGGTAGATGGTCCTGCATCGAACGCCTCAAGGAATACGGACTCGTCAGAGGAAGCCTTGGGGGCAGACCACCCACCTCTGATTTTGAGCATTTCCATGAATGTCTCCAAAGGAGACATCCTCAGGGGGTGATCTCGGGGAGCCTTCCCCTTCATCCAAGACCGTATCTTCTGTGAGACTCTCAGGGGAGTCTATGTGCCTCCTTTTGCACTTTGCCTTGTGGGGAATCTCCTCGGGGGGGCTGTCAGAGGAGTCCTCACGGGCTGTAACCTGTTCCACTGGAACTCCTAAAGGCACTGAGGCAGGCTGCCCAGAGGGCCGGATAAGGGGAGCCAGGACCAAATGAGAAGGAGTGCAGGAGGGAGCCTAAGCCAGGACTGGAGGCCTGGAAGCACTCAACAGTGCCCTCTCCACCGCAGCGAAAGCCGAGGGGGAGCCACTCTCAGACGGATCCGAGATCCGACTACCACTCGGATCCGAAGCGGGGATCGGACCCGGCACAGAGAACGTCGGATCCGAAGGACCAGTGTGCCCCGACCGGGACGGAGCCGAAAGCACACCAAATCCCTCGGATCCGAAGCTCGGCCCACGGCTCCGAGAGGTCGGATCCGACAGACTCGAGGGAATAGTCGGAGCCGACGTGCCCAGTCGGCTCCGACCTACCCCCGGATCCAACGTGGCTTGGCTCCAAGCCCGGAATGCGGGTCAGAGAAGGAGCTATAGGAGCGAAAAAAGGGGTCGAGCTCCCCCTCAGAGGGGGGGAGGCAAGAGCACTCCCATCTGCATCTGGGCCTGGATGAATCTCCTCATCATCCGGTCCATGTCCGCATCAGACATGCTAAAAGTGGACCTCGACAAGGCCACTGAGGCAGACCTGGAGTGTCGCCTCGATGACCTCGACGGGGACCGGATCACCTCCTCCTCGGGTCCCGGGGAGAAACAAGGGGATCGGATCCGAGGAGGAGGAGATCGAGAAGACTTGGACGGGGAAGCCCTCTTGGTGGGCGGAGCCGATGAGTCCTCGGCCCGCCGCTTAAGGTACTTCTCCCACCGCTTCTCTTTCCTGGCCTCCCTATCCTCCGGAGCTGAAGCGGGAGGTTGAGACCCGGTTGGAGGAAGGGAGGCAGGGGTGACCGCTACCGGGGGTTAGCGGGCACCGAAGCACCGGAGGCCAAAGCAGAGTCTGGGGGTAGAAGGCCCACCAGAACTAGCTTCGACCTTCGATCCTTAAGTGCCCTGGGGTTGAACGCCATGCAAATCGCGCACCCCGAAGAGAGGTGTTCAACCCCAAGGCACCTAACGCACCAAGTGTGGCCATCAGCCGGTGAAAGCTTGTGACCACACTCGGTGCATTTCGAAAAAATTGCCTTGGGGGCCTCCGACATACTGTAGGAAAGCACACTCACTAGGCCCCTAATTCAGTCACACACACACGCTACAACCAGCGGGGGAGGGAGAATTATACTTAAATTAAAACAAGTATGTTATATATATAAAAAGGAGAAAGGGTAAACCTATCACACACACAACCAGTCACTCAGAAGAAAAAAATACAAAAACTTTTTTTCTCACAAAACGCCAAGAGCTCTGAACCTAGCTGTTGCTTGAAGAGCGGCAAACTAGATCTGGGGTCAGTTAGGGCAGGCAGGGGATTATGGGTAAGGGGAGGCGCTAGGAGCTCGGATCTATGCTATGTTAGAAGTTGCCGGCTCGGATTCGAGATTGGATCCATATCCCACAGGTTGCTGACAAATGAAGTTCCTACTTCAGATGTTTAGTTTGCTTTTTATTTGTTGTATTTTGTATTACTTTATTGCCTTTTTCTATTTTGAATACTGTGATTTGTTTTCTTTACCATGTGTTTTACTTGTATTCTGCTTTTAACTGCATATTAAAACGCGAAGAGACCACAGCTCTGTCTCTTGTGAGTTGGGCGGAAATAATTTTTTCCCTGTCCTTCAACCCAGTTACTGTTGTGTTCTTAAACACCACTGTCTTTCTAGATGCCTGCCCCTTATGTTAATTTGACCATATATCTCGTTTCCTCTCTGCTTTTACTGGCTTGTGTGAGTAAGCCCAAAGTCATCATTTTGTGAAATCACTCCCCTTCAACTATTTAAAATTTGTTGGCCATCCTACTGTATTAGATAGTACCAGAATACAAAAATGACCACCCCTTTCAATCTATCTTGCTATTTTAAAAATAGTGACTCTCCACTAAAACTTAACTTTTTGGACAGGTAAAACTTAAGTTACCTACTTTCACATCTAACTCCTCCAGTGCCCACTGCAGTGTTTAGGATAAACATTTTTTTATCTTACCTTTAACCATCCCTGTGACTATCACTTGCTCTAAAACCTGCTAGAAAGCACTAGGAAGCCTTAAACTGATACTAGCACTCAACTCTCCTTTTTAATAAGGAGAAATTAATCGTAGGCACTAAACAGCCTATAATTGCAAAGTACCTTGCTAAGGTAAGGGAAAATAGAAGTTATGTACTTACCATAACGTTCCATGTGAGTTGTTTATCTCGCCTTTATTCTCACTGATAGGTTCGGAGCCGATCCTCGGCTCCGACATGGCCGATAGCAAGCTCAAGGTTTGCCAGTAGCTCGAGACCAAGCCCCTTATCCCACAATGCACTGCTGGAATTACCTCAGATCTTGTTTGCTGCGAATAACAGTATATACATATATATATATATATATATATATATATATATATATATATATATATATATATATATACATATATGCAACATATACATACCCTCATATATATCTACGAAGAACAATTCCCAAAGGGGAAGAAGAAATACCGAATAACCAGGATGGTACTAGCCTCTAAGTCAACAGTCAACCAGGAGGGGAGGGACGTGAGAATAAAGGTGAGATAAACAACTCATATGGAATGTAATGGTAAGTACATAACTTCTATATGTGAAGTTGTTAGATCTCGCCGTTTATTCTCACTGATGTGTAGCGTAGCGTCCCTAGAACCCTCAACCTTGGGTGGCTCATGGGAGTATGTTCTTCAGTACCGTAGAACCAAAGGAAGACCTGTCCCTTGAAGCCCTATCTACTTTGTAATGTGTGATAAAGGTATGAGGCTTAGACCAAGTGGCTGCAGCGCAAATATTGTCAAGGGGCAATTTAGCTTGAAAAGCAGAAGAGGTAGAGACAGCTCTGGTAGAATGAGCTTTTGGTTTGTGCGTTAAAGGCATGCTCGCATTCTCATAAAGGATATACAATTGGATAACCATTTAGATAAAGTTGTTTTAGCCACTGGATTGCCTTTTCTTGCTTCTGAGAAGGATACAAAAAGTTGGTCTGATTTCCTAATATCCTTAGTTCTGTCAAGATAAAATCTGAGCTGTCTGTGAACATCAAGTTTGTGCAGCATATATTCCAATTTGCTAGAGTGGTTGGGGAAAAAGACTGGCAGTTCAATGACCTGATTGATATTTGACTCAGAACAGACTTTAGGTAAAAATGAGGGGTTTGTTCTGAGAGATACTCTATCAGCATGGAAGATCATGTAGGGTGGTCTGATAGATAATGCTTGAATTTCTGACACTCTACGGGCAGACGTAATGGCCACAAGAAATATTGTTTTCCAAGATAAAAATTTTAAATCACAAGAAGATGCTGGTTCAAAACGGGGAAGAATAATTTGAGACAGCATAAGGTTTAAATTCCAGGGAGAAAAGGGAATTTTGATCGGAGGTCTCATATGAAGAACGCCTTTAAGGAAGGTTTTAGATAATTTATGGCTCATAATATTTGAGCCACCAAGACCAAGGTGAAAATTTGAGATAGCAGCTAACTGAACTCGAACTGTAGCAGCTGCTGCCCCTTCCTTAAAAATTTTTGTTAAAAATTCTAAAATCGAAGATAGCGGAGCTCGGAAAGGGTCAATGTTTTGCGAGTTGGCCCAAATTGAGAACCTTTTCCATTTACTGCCATATAATTTCCTGGTAGATGGCTTGTGAGAAGACAAGAAAATCTGTCTTGTATCTTCTGAAATTGAATGAAGCCTGGCAATTAGGGGAAGTGGATTAGCCAAGCAGTCAGTTTCAGGGACTGCAGAGAAGGATGAAAATCCCCTGACGGGTGAGTCAGCAGGTCCAGAATTGGTTCCAGGATCCATGGATCTTCCAACAGATGATGGTGGAGAAACGGAAACCAAATCTGTCCAGGCCAGTAGGGGGCTATAAGTATAACAGTCCTTCCCAGCGATTTTGCTCTCTGTAAAAATCTGGGTATTAATAGGAAGGGTGGAAATGCATAAAGGAGACCCGGGGGCCAATCGTGTAAAAGTGCGTCTCTCGGGGGATGACTGGGAGGTGGTATTAGGGCAAAGTAGCTTCTGCATTTTGAATTGATGTGGCTGGCAAAAAGGTCACAGCAAGGCTGGCCCCATTTGCGGAAAATCAACTCCGCAACCTGTTGTTTGAGAGACCACTCATGGAGTAATACTGCCCTGCTTAGATTATCTGCTATGATGTTGGATTTCCCTGGGATGTGCGTTGCTAACAGAAAATACTGGGACGACGCAGCCCATTGCCAGACCCTGAGGGCTTCTCGACAAAGGGGGTAAGATTTGGTTCTGCTCTGCTTGTTCAAGTACCAGACTACTGACATGTTGTCGGTCTGAATTGCAATAGTCTCTAGAGGGAGAGTGTCCTGAATGTACTGCAACGCCAGAAGTACAGCTCTCAACTCTTAAAACATTGATGTGTAGATGTGATTCCTGAACTGTCCATGTGCCTTGGACAGTCTTTCCCTGAAAATGCCTCCCCTACCCTATCAGGGAAGCGTCCGTGGTCACAGTGGCTACTGGGGAGGAGAACAAAGGGTCTTCCGATTGTGACGAAGAGATGTCAACCACCACCGAAGGTCTCTCCTGCAAGAATCCGTGATAAGAATCGTGTGGTGCATCGGTAGTTTCTGGTAAGACCACTGAGCGAAGAGAAGCCATAGAAGAATTTGCATATGCATCCTTGCGAGTGGTATAGCCAGGATTGCTGCCACCATCAAACCTAGTACTTTCAATACCTCCGCTGCTGTAGCTTTGTTCTTCAACACCAGTGAGCTGACGTTTTGACGGAGAAGAGAGACTCTTTTGATAGGGAGACGTAGAGTGGTAGTTGAGGTATCCAACTCTGCTCCTATAAAAATGGTATGCTGTGATGGTGATAAGGCAGACTTTTCGAAGTTGATTGTAATGCCTAATTGATGGCTGAGTGTCAGAGTGTATTGTGTTGCCTGAGTCAATTGATATCTGGTGGTAGCGGTGAGGAGCCAATCGTCTAGGTATGGAAACACCTGGAATCCTAGACGTCTCAGGTGAGCCGTGACCACTGCCATACATTTGGTGAACACTCTGGGGGCTGTAGTGAGACCAAAGGGCAGGGCTTGAAACTGGTAATGATTGGCTCCCAGCCGGAAGCGCAGATGATCTCTGGAGCGTCTGTTCATCTTTATCTGATAGTACGGGTACTTGAGATCTATGGAGCACATCCAATTGCCTTTCCCTAAGAAGGGAAGAATGGACTGAAGCATGATCATTCGGAACTTCTCTTTCTTTACGAACTGGTTGAGTCTGTTGAGGTCCAAGATAGGTCTCCAGTCCTCTGTTTTCTTTGGTACCAAAAAGAATCTCGAGTAAGTTCCGAATCCGACTTGGTCTGCTGGGACTGGTTGGATGACTCTTTTTCTAGTCATCTGCGGACCTCTACGATTGCTTGTTCCCTGAGATACGGTGGAACATCTGGGATTCTTTTTATAGGAATGGGAGGGGAAAAGAACGGTATGAAATATCCTCTGGAAATGATGCTTTGTACCCAAGTATCCGATGTTATGTTTAGCCAGGCTTCTGTGAACAAAGACAAGCGACCCCCGACTGCCTCCTGAGCTGAAGTTGGGCCCCCTTTCAGGAGCGCTGGTAGGACTGACCAGAGAACTGACCCCTGTCACCCTGTTGCTGCAGACCCTCTCTGCCATGGGGGCGACATCTTCTGTTATAACCCCCTCCTCTGCCTCTAGAGGGGGTTTCACCACGTGTGTCTTGAAAGGCTGCCAGAGTTTTTTGGAACCACATTTTTCCTCCCCTAGGGCCCTTGGGGTAGGGCCGAGTAGGGGTTGAAAAACGGACTCCAATGGCAGATAAGGTCTTGCCTTCCTGCTCACACCTGGTTAAAGTTTCCTTTACTTTGGGCCCAAACAACGATGAGCCATTGAATGGGGTATTAATAAAGGAAGACTTAACGGGTTCTGCAAAGGAACAGAGACGCATCCAGGCTTGTCTTCGAAGAGCAATGCCCGAACTAGCGGCTCTACTCGAACCATCAGCTGCATAGGATATGAGAAGCACTGACAAGTTCACCACTGAGTTTAGGGTAGCGAGCTGGGCGTTGACTTTGTTGGCCACTCCTGCAGCTACCATACCCTGAGGAGTATCTCCTAGCTCTTTCAGGAGGTCTCTCTGTAGTCTTGTAAAATGGGTTAAGTAGTTCAGTGATCGCAGAGAAAAAGATGCTGAACTAAACATACGCTTCCCATAGCTATCCATAACCCTAGAATCTCTGTTAGGGGGATGGATAGAAGAGGATGTCTCAGATACTTCCTTTTTGGTGGCTGCAGCTACCACCATGGCATCAACAGGCACTCCTTTTGTCAAAAATGGCTTATCCACTGGGGCAGATATGAATTTATTGGGTCTACGAGGGACAGGTTTCCATGGCCTCCGGTGACTCCCATGCCTTACGAGAGATCAGTTCCATGAGCTCGTCGTAAGGTGGAGACACCCAAGAAGTGGAAGGTTGAGACCCAAAAGCCTTCAAAAGCACGGACTCATCCTCAGTAGGGGTCTTGGATTGCCAATCGCCCCTCTGACTAAGGATCTCTAGTATCTCTGCAAAGGAGATATCCTCAGAGGTGGATCGAGGGGACCCTTCTGACTCATCTAAGTCCGTGTCAGATGTCAAAGACTCCTGTGGGGAGTCTAAGTGCCTCCTCTTGCACAGTCTCTTCCTGGGCACCTCCTCAGTGGGGGGATCTAGGGAGGTCTCAGAAGAGCAGGTGACGCCCTGTGGGGGTACTTGAGGCTCGGGGTCTCTACGCTTACAGGGATCGGTAGATGAAGAAGCAGACAAAGGAGCTTGAGGGAAAAGGGAAAGCTGAACCGATGCTGACATTGTCATTGGAGACAAAACTCTCCTCATAGCATTGAAGGCACCATGGCTCCGATGAGGAGTGGACGGACCAGAGAGTACCGTCCAATCCTCCGGCACCGAAACCCTGGGCTCAGAGCCCGAGTAGGAGCTGAGCTCTTCCAAGCTGAAGCCCCGAGAGGAAGAGTCAGCACAGACAAGTCGGTGCGACTATCCTCCCCGAACCCGACGGGAGAGCGTCTGCTCCTAGAGCCCACGGTCAGAGGCGAGGACATCCAAGTAGATGGAGCCGATAACACCAGTGCGGATATCGGCTCCAAGGGTTCGACCACCATCGGTTCAATTTCATTCGGCTCCGAGACTCCAGTACGGCTCGAAGGAGGAGTAGACAAATCTGGTTCCATGGTCTTCGGTACCGACGAGCTGGTTGGGGCCGACAACAATTTGGCAAGTCCTGGTGCCTGTAAAAGCTTCTGCACTAGCCGATCCATGTCCAAATCTGAAAGGCTAACTGAAGACTTAGCTGAATGCACCGAAGGTGCTGACTGGAGCAGAGGTGAAGAAGGAACTTCAGAGACAGGCTCCAATACTGAGAGCTGGCTGCGAATCAAAGGTACACTTGGAACTGATGACCCTCCTTCTGAAATCTTAGCCTTTTTTGAGACCTTATCTGAAGACTTGGATTTGGAGGACGTACTAGTACCCTCATGGCTACTCAAAACTTCCGAAAAAGATTGCTGTAGCAATCCCCTGTCTATAAGTTTCCTCCTCCTCTCCAAGAGGACTCTTGAAGAAAAGGAGTGGCAAATGCTGCAGGTGTCTTGTAGGTGTTTAACCCCCAGACAGTAGACACATTGAATGTGTCCGTCAGTGACGGACATTTTCTGCCCACAATCTGGGCATTTTTTGAATCCCGATTTAGGATGGGATTTCTCCTTATCATTTGACATATTTAAATGAAAAAACAGTAAATTAGATCCACAAACAACTAAGCCCAATCCGGGCACTATCTATAACAGTATTATATATATATATATATATATATATATATATATATATATATATATATATATATATATACACAAATATAGATACAAATATAGGGCTAAGAGACCCACAGAAAAAGCCTGACTATTATAAAGATTAATAGTAGAGAAAAAGGGCTTAAGGCCCACACAAACAAAGAAGCCAACAAGGCCCTAACTTTTAAACTATTTATACTATCGATAAGTATTTAACTATAGAGTAATTATAACAGTACTAATACACACTATATTTTTTAAACAAAAAAGAAAACTTTTTATAGACTTGCTGTTAATTTTTTTCAAAAATGGTCCGAGCTAGCTGGATCACCGAGATCTCTCTTGCTGCGGCAAACTAGATCTGGGGTAATTCCAGCAGTGCATTGTGGGATAAGGGGCTTGGTCTCGAGCTACTGGCAAACCTTGAGCTTGCTATCGGCCATGTCGGAGCAGAGGATCGGCTCTGGACCCATCAGTGAGAATAAACGACGAGATTTAACAACTTCACATCAGCTCTTGTACTTTACAATAAAAGCACCACACCAGGCATGTCCAAGGGTCAGCTTCTGGTGATTTCTCTTGTCCACCTGGTGAATCTGGGCATACTGGGGCAATGCAGCAATTGCCTCATGCACAGACAACCCTCTCCTCCTACCACTCAACATTACAACCTGCGAGAGATGCACTTACATAGCCAAACTGGAAGCAAAGCTCTCTCCACCCAAGACTGTGCTAGGCAGTCAAGAAGAGAAGGTTAACACCCATACTACACCTCAAGCAACACACAGACCTTCTAAACCCACAACACCAATACCCTCACATAGCAACACTAAACCCTCATATGCAGAGGCCCTTAACAGTAACCTGGCCAAGCAACAATGACCTCAGAAGCTGAAATGCAAACAATCACCAATCACAAGCAAAGGGTCACACAGCTCACAACACCAGTGTGCCACCCAACAACAGCCCCTAAGGCAAGACAACATACCCAATACTTTAGTCACAGGTGACTCTATAGTCAGGCACACTGATGTCCCACTCACCAGGCTGAACAAGGAGAAAATTACAGTCAGCTGCCTGTCGGGTGCCAGGATCCGCCACGTAACACATGCACTCAAGTTATTCCACAACATCTACAAATAGGACTGTCATTGTTCATGTTCAAGTGAATGACTTGAGACATACCTCCCTGGACTACATGAAGAGAGCCATGGAAGAGCTCTCAGATCATGTGGCCCAGGCAGGTATGACCCTAGCCATGAGTAGCATCCTGCCTTCACCCAGAATGACACCACAGTATAAGGACACAATGACTGACTTCAACAACTGGCTAAGCTTCTGGTGTCATGCAAAGGAGATTCAGTATCTGTCTGCCTGGGACGACATGATCGACAGACCACGATGCTTTGCCAGAGATGGTCTGCACCTGTCACCCCTGGGATTCAGGTTACTGGCTAAGGCTCTTGCCATCCCTATAGTGCCTTTTGTAGGCAAAGGTCAAAGGACAAAACCACCACTGTAACAGGTACAAGCATGCAAAACCTGAAGGCAATGCTACTCAATGCTAGTAGTCTAAACCTCAAAATGCACTCTCTCGAGGCACTAAAATGGAGAACATAGACATCTGTGCAGTAAATTAGACCTAATTCAAGGCTCCAGGGAGCACCCTTGCAATACCAGGCTACAACTCCTACCACACTTTTTGGCCACCAAACCAGGACCAAAACACTAAAGGTGGAGGAGTGGCCATATTCACCAAGGATATTCGCACCACCAGAGTAGTTGCCCAACACAATGCGTCTGAAATTCTCCAGGTGCAACTAACACTAGGTAAGACTGCAATCCAAAATGTAGCTTGCTACAGATCCCCCAGCATGCCCCAAGATTCTCACTACACCTTTCTAAACATATTGGAAATAAAGATACAACCAAACACCCTAATACTGGGTGACTTCAACTACCCTGCCATTAACTGTTAAAACTACTCACATACCAAGACCTTTGCCCAATGGTTCATGGAATTCATAAATTCCAATGCCCTGGATCAACTAATTCATAGTCCCACCAGGGGCTCCAGTATCCTAGACCTGGTCATTACCAATATGGGAAATCAATGCTCCACACCTATGGCCACCCCCTCGTTGGTCAGATCTGACCATAAGCTAATCACCCTTGACATCCACATTTCTCCCCCATCCCCCAGTAAGGAAACCTCCATAAAAAAATTCTCCAAAGCCAACTTCATGCTACTGAAGTCAGAAGTGACAAACGTCACGACACCCATGCAGATGGGAACTGAAAGTTCAACTGCTGAATCTTATACTAAGGCACTGTATGAGCACATCCACTCATGCATGAATTGTGCCATCCCAAAAAAACCCAAGAGGCTCTCCTCCAAACAAAAGGAAGCCAATCTGGTGGTGCCCTGCCATAAACAACCTTTACAACATAAGGAAGAAACTGTTGCAGAAAAGAGGAAAATCCCAGGATGCAAAAAAACTCCCTTACCAGCCTCAGTAAGAAGCTGAGATCCCTCATAAAATCTTCCAAAGCTAGTTAAGAAAATAAAATTACCAAAGATTCCAAAGGCAATCACAAGGCATTCTACAGCTATGTCAAGAATCTAAATGGCAATACTCAGATCTGCTCTGGCATTAAATATACTGATCCCAAGGATAGTGCCAACTTCACCCTCCTCTCACCCCCTAAAGGGCCCATCTCAATACCGAAAGATTGCCAAATTCCGGTAGTAATGGCCACACAGCTAAAAACAGCACTCTCCAAAGCTAAGAATACATCATACATGGGACCAGATGACATCCTGGACTGTGTACGACAAACTACAAAATTAACTGGGACCTCACTTCAGTGTCATGTTTAATCATAGCTTCGCCTCAGGCTTCATGCCCACTGAGTGTCGCACAGCTACAGTTATCCCACTCCACAAGGTGGGATCCAACTTGGATCCTGGGAACTACCACCCCCATCAGTCTGACGAGCCTGATCTGCAAGGCCATGGAATGTATTATCATGGAACTTATAAACAAAGACATTGGCAACCTTCAAACACTGGACCCCACCCAGTCTGTGTTCGTGAAGGGCCGATTTTGTCTCCTGAACCTGAGTGACTTCTTCAAATCAGTCAACAGAGCTGTGGACAAGGGTAGGGCAGTTCACACAGCCTATCTGGATCTCGCCAAGGTTTTTGACACCATCCCCCACTCTGGAATCATTGATAAAGTTACTAAGCTGGGCATTAATCCCTACGTCACTCGATGGGTTACCAACTGGCTTACTGACAGAACCCACACTGTAAAAGTAGTCGACTCCAAATCCAGCTCCAGACAAGTGGAGAACCTCAGGGTTCAGTCCTGGGACCGCTCTTGTTTGGCATCTACTTCTCTGAAGTACAGGCCAACACTAAGGGACTCTGACTAGCAAAGTTTGTAGATGACTGCAAACTGGGAGCCATTATTGAATCCCCAAATGATGTGGATATTCTACAAAAGGGCCTTATAGAAACAAATGCTTGGTGCCAGAGCCATGGGCTCAAGCTCAATGCCAAGAAATGTACAGTTCTCAACTTTGGGAAAAAAACATGTAACCGTGAATTACCACATAGGTGGCAGTATACTAAACACCAAAAGTGTGATGAGACTTAGGGACACAGGTGGACGGTGGTCTCACCTTCGATAACCACATCGCCACAAGAGTCAGGAAATCCTTCTATGTGGCGCACCTCATCACTAAGGGCTTTTCATCCAGAAAAAAGGAGGTCATTGTCCCACTGTACTCATTCCTCATTAGACCCATTATAGAATACAACGCCCCGTTTGGTATGTACCTCTCCAGACATCTGCAACAACTGGAAAGACCGCAGAAATACCTCACTAAAAGAATCACAGGCCTAAAGCAGATGCCCTATGCTCACCGTCTAAAATAAAATCCAGCTATACTCTGTCACATATCGTCTACTCAGAGGCAATCTCTGCTTAACATACAAGACCATGTCAAACCCAGAGCTGTTGGACATGCTACACAAAGAAATCCCAATCCCTCAGAGCCACATGCTGCAGGGATCTAGACCTTGTCATCACAATGAACAAAACATGCTGGAGGGATAGGCTCCTGACCGAGACTCCCCCAGACTCTGGAACAGACTACCCATACATGTCAAGCAGAACGCCTCTTTGGCCCTCTTCAAAAGGAACCTTGACAATTGGATTGGAAATAGGGAATTCACCCCGGGGAGCACGTCAGTCGCCCTGCTAGACAGGGGTTCAGGGAAGTAAATATTGTGTGAAGAAATAGCCAGGGAATTGTTATGGCTAGGCTTGTATAGGCCCTATGGCCGATAGCCTAGTACCAACCTATGAACCTAGGAGATAGGTGCAACAGTCTTTGGATTCAAAGTGGTCAGATCTTCCTGTGTTTTTCAGGTGTCTCTGATAAGGCCTTCCGAGACGTCTGGTGGGCCCTTTTCTTAGACTCAATGAAGCCTTGATAAGTTTGACAGGGGGTTTGAGACCCAGAAGTAGTAGTAGCTGGAAGCAATCCTTTAAAGCATCAGTTTGTTGCACCCGTTGGAAAGAGTCCCTGGGTTAAAAGTAGTGCACATCTCGCAGGTGGACTTGAAATGCTCATGTTCCAGGCAGTCAACGCACTTCTTGCAGGCATCTGAATTGGGGATCGTATGCCCACAAGAAGTGCATTTCTTAAAACTGGTGGGTTTCTCTTTCTCAGACATTTCCACAAGCAATAACTAGACCAAAACAGGAAAAACCTAAGAGGTTAAAGAAGCTACACACACTGACTAAAGCTAATTAAATAAGTTACTGCTAACTCTAAACATACAAAATTCCTTTTTTTAAACATAAGTAAAAGTAAAGAGAAAAGAGAAGTGTCAACAAAGCACAAGGCAAGGAAGAACAGTAAGCATATAGAGAATAAAACCCCAAAACCAGCGATAAGCTAAGTCATAAGGAGGGAGAAGGAGAATAAGAAATGCTAACTCTAATATTAAGAAGTCCAAAGACTAGCTAAACTTAAAAAAATGGTGACAAAAAGTTTACTCTCACTGCTCAAGTTTTTGACCCCTCTTGTTAAAATGGCAGCAAACAAAATCTAAGGAGTTGGGGATGGAATAGAGCGAGCTCGAGATTTGGATCCAAAATCTTGTACATGTAGCACAGTTGGATCCTATACCAGACCCATTTGGGAGGAAGAATGAAAAGGACCATCAGATTTTTGAGTAAGTTCCAAATCCTGTTTGGCCTGGTGGGATCTTCTGGAGGACTCTCTTGTCCAGCAGCTTTTGAACTTCCTGTGCTGCAGCTTTCCTCTGACTGGGTGAAACATCTGGAAGCTTCTTTCTTTTAGAAGTGGGGTTAATGGGAAAATAGCATGAATTAACATCTGGGTATTACTTTTAGCAACCAAGAATCTTTTGTTATAGCAGCCCAGGCTTCTGGGTGCAAGAGCAAGCAACCACAGACTGCCTCCAGAGGCGGGCAGTCAGGCAGCACGTAAGGAACACCAAAAGGTTCTATGCAGATAGGAATCTTGGGAACTGACTTTGTGGGCCTCCTCCTGCCATGAGGATGGTGTTTTCCATTCAAACTCTCTCCTCTGCCTCTGAAGTAGTTGTCTCCTCATGATTCCTGGAAAGATCCTTGGGATTTGCGGAACTGAGTCTTTCCTTCTTGCTCAGTGTGGGAAAGCGTCCTTTCACAGAAGGGTCAAACAAGGATGCTCCATCAAAAGGAGCACTGATGAAAGATGACTTGAAAGACTCTACACAGTCACACAGCCGCATCCAGGCACATCTCCTTATGGCAATACCTGAACCAGCTGCCCATGAGGTACTTTCCGCTGCATGAGACAGTAACCTCATGGATGCACTGGAAATAGATAAAAGAGTGACCAGCTAAAAAGATATTTTGAAATCCTCTACAGACATGGACTCAAGAGGGATTTTGACAGTTCCTTTGTCAAATCTCTCTCTGTAGTCTTGTAAAGTTCAGGGACCTCAGGGAACAGGTTGCTGAAGCAAATACACGCTTTCCAAATCTGACCAGTGCTCTAGATTCTCTGTCAGGGGGATGGGCACAGGAGCTCTGCTCCACTAGCTCCTTTTTGGTGGTTGCCGCCACAATCACTGCATCAACAGTGATCCCTTTGCTCCAGTGGGGTTTGTCCTTTGAAGGGGCTAAAATCTTGTCCAGACAGCACAGGATAGAGTTAACCAAATCTGGTTCATTAAATGCCCAGTGACAGACTAGGTTGATAAGCTCATCGGGCAAGGGAGTCGCCCAAGATGTAGATGGGCTCAAACAAAAAGCCTCCAGAAATACTGACTCCTCAGGAGAAGGATTATTGGTGGACCAACCACCTTTCTGCTTAAAGATTTCTAAAATGTCTCCAAATAAGACAACAGGTGGTGATCCTTGCCTTCCTTAAAGTCAGCATCTTCTAGGAGAGATTCTAAAGGGGAATCTGTGTGCTACTTTTGAATGTTTTCTTGTTGTGAAATTCTCCAGGGGGATGTGCTGGGGAGGTGTCCAAAGAGAGGTGTAGTTCTTACATGAGAACTGTCTAAAAGTTAGATGAAACTGGCTGTCCATGTGGAGTAGGTCTGATGGGCTCAGTGCTTTAAACCATACTGGAAAAGGAGGTAGGATCACAGGATGCATGACAGACTGGATCCCTAAAATGAGATAAGACCCTTTTCTCAACTTCAAAGGCAAACAGACCCAGAGAAGTCATGGTCAGCCACACAGCATCCGAACATTCCAGTACATGCAGATCATGACTGACCCAATCAGTGCTTTGAGGAGATAACCAGACCAAAGGTAACGCAGAGGCTCCGAGGTGCAGGGATGGATCTACCATCACTGGAGTAGACCCCGGCCCCACAGATCTGACACCAATGCTTTGGCATCAGGATTTGTCCCAATATGAAGGCAGAGAAGCAGAAGTGTTCAGGGACATTGTTGGAGTAGTAGTAGTAACTCTCTTCAAATCTGACACCAGTACTCTCGGAACTCTTGGATCCTTGGGATACAAAACTGAAGGATGGATTGGAGGAGGAGATAAAACTGTATGGGCAAACAGCAGGAAGGGTCTCAGATCCAGTGGGAGATGGAGCCAATATAACCCCCACCTAGATATGAGCTCTGAGGAACTTTCACATCATCCTATCCACATCCGCGTCAGAAAGACTTTTTTAATTTCTCAGGTTTCTAATACCATGATGGGAATTGGACCCCATTCCTAAGTCAGAGAGTATGATTAGAGTTCATGAAATTAGTACCGTTTCAATCTTTGTTGGTAGCCGTAAGTGCTCTTTGAAGCATCTGCAATGTACTCAGTAATGACTCCTGCAATTCGTAGAGAGTTACATGTATAGGTAACATATTGAAGTATGATTGTAAATTAATTTTTACAACACCCGTTGCTACTACTACTACTGGAACTGTCTAGGTACCTTTCTTCCACATTGCCCTCATTTCTACCTGTAAATCCTGGTATTTTATGACTTTGTGTCTCTCTGTACATAAGAGGCTGAAAGTCACTTGGTATAGCAATTTCAATGATCAATGCTACTTTTGTCTTCTTTTCATGGACTACTATATCTGGTTTTCTAACATCTATTTTTTGAACTGTTGATAATGGATGACCCCATGTGATATAAACTTAATTTTGTATTATGTTTGGGGCTTATGTTTTCAGTGTTTTTCAGCTACTTCAGTATCATAATGTTTATACGATCCCCAATGCAACAGTCCTGCCACATTATTATGCCTTTCAGTATAGTCTTTCTGCCATTAGTACATCACAACCAGCAACATGTGCAGCTATTTCCAATTCTGTTTGACAAAACCTACATTTGTCTGTTTATCTCACATGTTCAATAGACTTTGCAAACCAATGTGTATATAGTCCACTATCTTGGGTTGCCAATATTAACTTTCATCTTTTAGCTTAAATTCACCTCTCCTTAACCATTCCTGCATTCAGTCCTGATCAACATGATGCTGTTCCAAGAGTTTTCTATACTTGCAAATATATTTATGCATTTTCCACATTTCTTACCTTGTCATTTGATCCTTCACCTTATATTCTTTCTTTTGTTTTTTTGGCAAGATTCAGTTTTGCCTGAATTTTATACTTCTGGTTTACATACAAATATTTAAAGCATGGGCATTAATGCCCTTCTAGCTTGCCAATATACTAAAGTACTTGTTCCAATAATAAGTGTCCAGGCTGTTCTTAAAATATCTAAACTAATACTTGCTTTAATGTAATTTAGTAGTCTCAGACTGAAAAACTCAAACCAAGCAACCAGGGTAAGTCACGATGTGTCAAAGCCAATAAAATTACTATTTTATTACAAGTGATGAGCGCTTTCGCTACATAGCTTCTTCAGATCATAAACACATTTTCAATAATAAAATTTCCTTGTATATAGGAATTCAAATAGTCTACAACCAATCACTGGCATGACTTGATTTGTTCTACTTAAAGTGATACTACAAATAATCATCTTTCATGTAATAACTTAATTTCCTACTTGCTACAATGTTTAAAAATAAGTACATGCACTGCGATACTTTCTAAATCTAACATACTTATGAGACACACTTGTGAAAGCTGATACACAAATACTGTTTCCATATACATTTATAAAAACATATATAAAAAACATATATAAAAAACATATGTTGAAATGCTTTAAAAACCTGCCTATTAATAAAGTTTTATGTATATCATTTCATGTTTACAACTATTCTATATTTATGCAAAAATAAAAATACATAGTAAATTCTGCCTTGATAGATTTTCATTTGATATTCCTACGTTTAATTCAGTAAGGGTTTGATTGTGGCCCTTTCATTCAACCCACTACCTCTGTCTGTTCTAAGTACAATTATCCAGTTGTTCTCTCTATATTCCATGTGATTCCTGATGTCACCTTCATGTATACTAGTGGGAATCACTTCCAAAGCTCTAAATGTAAAATTGTGTGTGTCCCCATGTCGTAAGACATGCTTTGCTAGTGCATTGTGCTCAGAACCCTTTCTAATATGATAAACATGTTCCCTTATTCTGTCTCGAAAGATCCTGTTGGTTTTACCAACATAAAAAGAGTAGCAGTTCTGGCATACCGCTAAATACACTAAATTTGAAGTTTTGCATGTAGCATATGCACTTACGGTAAATTCTTTCTGAAGATCAGGGTGCAAAAATTCTTTCGATGTGTCAATATACATGCAAAAATTGCAACTTACACATGGGGTAGTGGAATTGCCTTTGTTGTATTCTGTTCTATTATGCTGATAGCATAACAGTCTCTTCAAATTTTTTTCTATTTTTATAAAGAAAGCACGGATGATCTCCTACTATGTTTTTGATCTTTGCATCTACTTGTAGTATAGGACAGTTTTTACTGAATATTTCAATTAACTGCCTATTATCAGAAGTGTAATACATAGGGATCTTTTGGGTTGCAGGTTTCCCTGAATTTCTGTTAAAAGTATTTTCTGAAGTTAAGCCAAAATATGGTGCTGCTATATTCTCTCGTAATACGGGGATGTCATATAAACTATTTGAAATCTCTTCCTCTTTGTATCCTCTGGCTAATAGTCTGTCTCTCAAATTATTCATTTCCTCAAAAAAACATTCTTCTGATGGATTCAATTTCGATGCCCTAACTCCTTGACCTTTAATCAAGTTCTTAAACATATATCTGGGATGCATACTGGATCCAAGTAATAAGGAGTTCCGATAGCATGGCTTACGAAAAACTCCTGTATCAATCAGACCATTTGTTAATTTCTCTATATAAAGATCTAAATATTCAACCCTGGAAATAGATCTATTCATGGTAAACTTCAAACATTCAGTTAGATTGTTCATTTTGCTATAAAACATATCCAAATCCTTGTAACTTCCTCTCCATAACATAAAGAGGTCGTCAACGAAACGTCGATAAAAAATTACATGCATCTTGAATTCATCTAGATTGAAAAGTATGGTTTCCTCCCAATGTGCCGGAAACATGTTTGCATAACTATTGGCACATGGGGTCCCCATGGCCACACCTTCCCGTTGAATGAATAGTTCACCATTAAAAGTGAATAAATTATTTTCCAGGACTAACTCTAAAAAATGAGTAATTAGATCTACTTGTATTAATGGCATCTCACTGTGTGTTGAGATACATTCATGTATATACTGTATACCCATTTCATTGGGTATAACAGTAAAAAGCGATTGTACATCAAGTGTAACTAGTACTATTTCCTGTATATTTACCTCATCTTTCAAACTTTCATAAAGGTCTATTAAAAAATGTTTAGAGTTTCTGAGAACATATTTGTTTCCATTAATAATTGGTCTAAGATTTTTTTCTATATAGACCGAAAGACGTTCAGCAAGCCAGCCTCCACCTGCTACTATCTGTCTCATTGGTGGATCTGTGGGGTTCTTGTGAACTTTGGGCATTCCTTGTATTATAGGTATTAATAAATTCTTAACTACTAGAAAATCTAAGATTTCCTTGATGATAATACACCCTCTATAAATGTCAAAGAAGGTGTTGGTGACATATGGAATAATCTTTTGTATTTCCTCTGACGTAATTCTTCTATAGAACTTACCGTCACCTAGTAGTTTTTCCATTGACTCAATATAATATGATGTATCCATAATTACTATAAGTCCGCCTTTATCTGCAGACTTTATTGTTATGGAATCATTATCCTGTAACTTTTTTAACGCTATGTTCTATCTATAACTCAAATTATACTGTTTCTTCCTGTATGAATTTACTTTATTTTCATTCTCATAATATTTAAATAATTCTTCCTCTGTAATTTTCATATAGGCATCTATTAATGGATGATTTAATGGAACGAAATTACTTAAATTTATAAGTTGGCTCTGTTGGAACTACTTCATTAGTTGTATCAGAATTTTCAAACAAAAACTTGAGCATAATATTCCTAAAAAAAATGTTCAAATCCATTATGGTATCTGTCATTTTACTCCTGCAAGTAGGAATGAAATTCAAGCCTTTAGAAAGTACTTTCTCTTCCTCGAAAGAAAGCACATATGAGGAAATATTAAATACTAGTGACTCATGCCCTTCCCCCACATTTTTTTTGATAGTTTGATTCGGGGTATATTTGCCAAAATGTTTTCATTTCTGGCGGCCCGACTCATCGATTGTGTCCTTCTCCCTCCTTTTTCTGTTCTTACTGGTAAGGGAAAAGAAATGCCCTCTCCTATATTGGGGAGGGACTTGTTGGACAAATTCGTACAAATTTTTGGTCTGACCACTGGCTGTAATTGCTGTGTTGCAAGTGGAGACTTTGTTACTCTAACTGTAGGATACAAATTCTCCCCACATAATTCCTGTTCGCCAGGATTGTTAGAGTCACATACTTCAATTAGATCTTCAGCCCCTAAACTGGTTGTAGTGTTTGAGGTATCAACCTCTGAATTCTGTTTACTATGCTTCTCTATTCTAAGAATA
Organism: Protopterus annectens; assembly: GCF_019279795.1. NCBI lineage: Eukaryota > Metazoa > Chordata > Ceratodontiformes > Protopteridae > Protopterus > Protopterus annectens. The sequence goes on from NC_056732.1 coordinate 1,010,706,489, forward strand.
GGTATATCATTATGTTTAAAATTGTTGCCATTTATGACTTGTGAATGGGTCTTACCAACAACATTCCCTGTAACATTATTGCTCACATTAATTAATTGTTCACCATTGACATTGAGGCAACTTCTTGTTGGAGCCTCTTTTAAATTAAAAGTCTCAGCATTTTGGCCATACCTGGGCCACATGAAGACATGGCCTAGTCTAAAGTCATTAGTGTCTCTTAAAATTTTATTCTTTTTCTGATGCAATGATTTGCGTTCAAAGGCTGCAATACCATCTAGCAAGCTTTCAAAAAGTGGGTTGATTAGAGTGACCGAAAAGTTATTATATATAAATTCTTGCTTTTCTTTAATTGTCTCAGTTAGTGTAACCTCTTCAGCTTCAAAAAAGTCGACAAGTAACTGCAAATACTTGACGCTTACCTCAAGGTTAAGTTGTTGCCAGCGGGTTAGTAAGTCTGGATAATGTGTTCCCTGCGTGGGCATGTTGAACACCCGTAAGCCACGCGGAACTATCTTTTTTTCCAGGCAGTATTGAAAGTGATGTCGCTGAGCTTGTAGCCTCTTCAGCTTGAGAAAATCCCTTTCCAGGTCGTCCAACAGTTGTTGTAGCCACTGTAAAGCTCCCATAACCTCTCCGACGTCATCAACTGTTGAACCCAATTCAAACTGCCATAGGGCACTTCTCCCACAGGATATTGTATAAATTGTTTACATAGAACTTCAATGGAATTGTTCTCTTTCACAGGATTACAGTCCAGTTCAATTGCACCAGATAGTTCCATTGCCTTGTCCCAGTCGGTTAAGACAGCGATAAAGGTTAGTAAAAATATCAACCATTCACTGGCATGACTTGATGGTGCATTGTGCTCAGAACCCTTTCTGAATCTTTAGAGACAGAATAAGGGAACATGTTTATCATATTAGAAAGGGTTCTGAGCACAATGCACTAGCAAAGCATGTCTTACGACATGGGGACACACACAATTTTACATTTAGAGCATTGGAGGTGATTCCCACTAGTATATGTGAAGGTAACATCAGGAATCACACGGAACATAGAGAGAACAACGGGATAATTATACTTAGAGCAGACAGAGGTAGTGGGTTGAATGAAAGGGCCACAATCAAACCCTTAATGAATAAACGTAGGAATATCAAATGAAAATCTATCAAGGCAGAATTTACTATGTATTTTTATTTTTGCATAAATATAGAATAGTTGTAAACATGAAATGATATACATAAAACTTTATTAATAGGCATGTTTTTAAAGCATTTCAATATATGTTTTTTATATATGTTTTTATAAATGTATATGGAAACAGTATTTATGTATCAGTTTTCACAAGTGTGTCTCACAGTATGTTAGATTTAGAAAGTATCGCAGTGCATGTACTTATTTTTAAACATTGTAGCAAGTAAGAAATTAAGTTATTACATGAAAGATGATTACTTGTAGTATCACTAAGTAGAACAAATCAAGTCATGCCAGTGATTGGTTGTAGACTATTTGAATTCCTACATATAAGGAAATTTTATTATTGAAAATTTGTTTATGATCTGAAGAAGCTATTAAGCGAAAGCGCTCATCACTTGTAATAAAATACTAATTTTATTGGCCTTGATGCATCATGACTTTGCCTGGATGCTTCGTTTCAGTTTTTCAGTCCGAGACATATATTATTTGTGCAACGGAGCATTTATCTGGTTGGTTACTAGCGACTTGTTGCTTCTTGATAATTTAGTAGTCTGTTCTATGCATCAGCTACTCTGTCAGATAACCAATTAGTACACTTATCATTCCTACAGAATCTTCTACATACGCTGTTTGATGATTCTCTAGTACTTTTTGATAACCCCAAACATTCTCAGAGATAGTTGTCCCTAAATGCCCTATATACCTGAGTAAGATCTCCTCTTAGATATCTGTACTATACAAGTTCAAACATTTGTCTTTCATTATAACTTAAATTTTCATATCCATGGATGCCCTTGGTATATTTCTGCTGCACTCTTTCCAGTTAAATCATGCTCATTTTCTTATAGGGTTTCCGTATTGTTATTCCATACTCAAGTTTGGGTCTAATGTAACTAACAAACAAGGGCTTCATCATTTTTGACTTCCTACACTTTACAAATCTTTTTATACAACCTATAGTTCTACAACTATCATTAACCAACTGGTTGATATGATTAGAAAAGCTCGTAGCTGAATCTATCCATATAGTTAGGTTCTTAAATGAGTCTACAGTTTCAATCACTGTGTGCTATATTAAATATTCAACTTTCAATTTGTCTCCCAAATCTCATATGCTTAGCTTTTGATGCATTTATCAGCGTACTATTCTCCTGTGCCCAAATGGTCAATTTAGTCAAGTTCTTTTGCTGACATGTCTCATCTGTAACACAGGTAAGGTAATCATGTTATCCAAATTCAGGTCGTCTACATATAGACTGCAGAACACGTCAGATGAAAAAGTTAGGTCTGAAAGATACACACTAAACAAGTAAGGGCCTAGGAGAGAGCCCTGTGGGGCACCCTGACTGTAACAAAGGATTTCACCTGTCCAGTTGCTGTATGATACTTGCCATGTCCTATTTGTAAGCTATGCAGCTATCCATCTTATAAAGAGTACATCAATACCTAGTTGTACTAATTTATTGATCAGTGTTTTGTGTATGGCCCTGTCAAATGCTAAAATTAAATCTATATAAATTACATCACAGCACAATTTTTCATTCATAGCTGTTGTTACATTGTTACAGAGCATCATGTTACAGGTGGTAATAGATCTTTTTTCAACGTGTATTCTGATATGTGGTTTCAAGTCCCCACCTATCCAGTTCTGACAATAACTTATCCAATATTACCTTCTCCATTAGTTTTCCACAACATAAAAGAAGACTTAAGGGTCTATATGACTCTGGGTTTTGTCCTATTCTCCATTCCCTTAAAGACAGATTTAATAAGTGCATGCCTCCAATCTTGAGCAATCTCCCCATATTTATATGACCTAGTGAATAATAGATATAATGGTATTGTAAGTTATTTGCTGAAGTGTTCTCAGGTCAGTGTTACTAATTCTGTCTCCTCCTTGTGCTTTATTCGGATCCTGTTTGTGGAGTTCTTTTTCAATATAATCTAATTTGATTCCAGTATCTAGGGTGTTAGTAGGACAACTTATCAGCCTTTTGTGCAGCCAAACTGTTTTGCATAAGATTTTGTACATATATCTATAATCTGTTGGGTCTGAGAAGAAACTTTAGAATCTACACAAAGTTTAGCATTTTGTACATCTTTTCTCCTTCTACATTTTATTCATCTATAAAAAGGTTTCCTATTATGCTCAATACATTTATATAAATTTTCTTCAATTTTTTCTTGATCTTGTCTCTCACTATGCTTTAATCTGTTTGCCCAGCTTGTTTATTTCAGTTTTCAAAGTTGTACTTTGACCTCTCTTCCATTTCTTATATTATCTCTCACCTTAATCGGGTATCTTGTTCTTATGGAAATATATCCCCCTGATGTAATACGCCTAGATCCTGATGTTAACACATTTTTTGATTTTTTGCACTCAGTTATTCTTTCAAAACTTTCCACATTCTATATGCAGTTTTTCCACTGAACACCTTACTCCATTCAGTTTTACATAGTGACTTGCTTTGCTTCCAAATAATCTGTAATTAACCTTCTGTGCATTGGTTTAGATTTCAGTTTGGCAGAATTATCTAGCAACAAATTAACCTTTATAACCCCATGATCACTGCACATCAACGGTGGTAAAACATGAAGTAACAGTAATTTCTTTAGAAACACAAACAATGTCTATTTTGTTCTGTCCCCTGGTAGCTTTTTTATAATCTGAAGCAATTTTTGTTCCTGAATATAGATTGTGAATAATTTCCTTACTAATGTTGTTGAATCGATATAATTCCAGTCTGTTCCTGGTAAATTTAAGTCCCCAGCTAATATTACTCTTCCCTCCTGTGTTTCAAGCAAGAAAAATATGAATTCCTCTAGGTCATCTGCACTTGACTTTGGTGGTCTGGACACTCCAACAATAGTTATATGTTCCAGGGTTGTCGTTATTGTCACAGTTACACAGTCTATAGTATTGGTGTTATCAGTGAACATGTAATAATCACAGGTCTTATATCTAATTCTTATCACAACACCTCCATCTGATTTTATGTTAGAATGTCTGTTACAGTAACACATTTATACTCTGACAGAACTGGTTTCCAGTCATTGTTATTTAACCATGTTTCACAAACAATAACATCAATCTTGTGGGAATGTAGCAAATTTTCCAATAAAAAAATGTTATTAGTGCTCTTAGTATAAACAACCATCAGATATGCATCAAATGTTGCTATCTGTGGAGTGTTAAATTTTCGACCTGGCATAAATCCTGCCTAGTGTTTGTCAAACATTGCAAAATATCTAGCAAACATCAAAAGAGTTGAACATGATGACTCCAGGCTCCAACTGACAAGAAAACTGTTTTATTAAAAAACAAACATAAGCTGCTTCTTTAGACATTAACACACATATAGCATGAGCTCCTTTTTTATGGCTATAATTACATCACTTCCCCATTCATACTCTTTGCTAATTATTTAAATTTTAAACCACCCACATATAAACCCATTATCGAGCAAAGGTACAACATATAGCAGAATATAAATCTTCATAAATGTACAAAAGGGATAAGCTCATTTCCATAAATATCATAAAAATATAAAAAAGAAAACATAAAATTGTAAAAAACAAACTTCTGCATGTTTGATAAAAAACACCTAACATATTAAAACCATATGGCAATCCTAAGTGGACAAATGCATACAAAACTACCCTACAACTCATACTGAACCTCCTAGCAGAAATCTTTACATATATGTGGAAAAAAAACATGAAAATGTATGAATATATAATAGCAACTATAAATACACACAACTGAACCATCTCCTACTTACGTAAGGGTCTAGCCTTTAGTATTGGTTTAACAGGGACCTCATCTTCTCACTTAAGGTCTTCCCAGAATCCGCCCTCATTCTTATACTCCACCTTGTTTCATTCAAATCTGTCCTGTTCCTGATGTCACCCATCCTTTCATGTAATCTAGTCTTCTCTATGACCAAAATCTTGAACTGGTGTGTATTGCCATTAACAACCATGTATCATAGTATCATAGAAAATTACTAGGCTATTGACCTGGAGGTCATTTTAAACCTAGCCATTTCAACCCAATGTAATACCATAGCGGTACTAGTCAATACCCATGTTTGCATTTAGTGATGACTGCCCATGTCCAGGAGGGCTGTGGGTGCTCTCCCTGGTAAGAATTTATGGTGCCCCATCCACTCATCCAGATTCCTCTTGAACAGTGTCATAGAGGTGCTCTGTTTCACATGAATTGGTAGCCTGCTCCAAAGATGTGGCAATCATTGGGAGATAAATCTGTCCCTCCGGCATGTCCTATTTAAGTCACAAGCCATATTTAAGTCCTTGAAATCAGTAGCCCTAGACCCATTTGATTTACGGATATGCAGCAATTTCATTAAGTTTAGGTCTTGGGCTGCTCTGTAGGCCAGACATAAGTCTCCCCTAAGAAGTCTATATGATATGGAGTAATGAAGTATAGAGACAGGGAGTTTAGTCGGTCCATGTAAAGCACATGCTGGAGGCCCTTGATCTTCTTTGTTAGAAACCTCTGAGGTCTCTCTAATTGCTGTAGATGCTTAGTATGGTACATACCGAATGTGACATTGTACTCAATTATGGACTGGATATGTGCCAAGTATAGGGGGATTATAACTTCTTTTGCTCTTGAGGCAATGTCTTTACTATTCAAGTCAGCTATTTGGAAAGCTTTCCTTACAATGGTAGACATGTGGTGGTCGAGATTAAGGTTGCGGTCAACCTGTGATCCCAGGTCCCTTACCACTTCATGGGTACTTAGGGTATTGTTATTGATTTGATAGTGTGAAGGGACATTGTTTGTGCCATATGGAATGATGATGCATTTCTTTGCATTCAGTTTGAGACTGACTAATACACCAGTTGTTGGGCTGTGAGAGGCCAATCTGGAGTATACTAACATCATTTGGGGACTCAATGATTGCACCTAGTTTGCAGTCGTCTGCAAACTTGGTCAGCCACAACCCTTTAGTTTTGACCTGAACTTCTGAGAAGTATACACCAAACAGTAGGAGGCCCAGCACTGACCCCTGTGGTTAAAGGTCTGCTAGTTGATGTGGAGTCACCTATTTTGATAATGTGTCCAGTTTGTGAGACAGTTGGCAACCCATCTTACAATGAAGGGGTTTACTTTCAGTTTCCTAAGTTTATCATTAATGCCTGAACGTGAAATTATGCTGAAAAGCCTTTGCTGCCTTTGTCAAGTCAAGGTATGCTGTGTGCATTGATTTTCCCTCATCAATGGTCTTGGTCACACTTTCAAAAAAAATCCACCAGATTTAACAGGCAGGATCTGCCCTTAAAGCTGAACTGAGTAAGGTCTAGGATTTGGAGGTCACCTATGTCTTTATGAAGTCCATAATGATACATTCCATGGCCTTATAGATGAAGCTGGTCAGGCTTATAGGTTTGTAATTCCCCAGTTCTGTTGCTAGGCCACCTTTGTGGAGAGGAACTGTAGCTGTTCTCCATTCCACAGGAACAAAGCCTGTGGTTAGGCTATGATTGAAAAGGGTACTTAGTGGTGAAGCTATTTCATATTTTACCCTGTTCAGAAGACAGACTGAGATATCATCTGGTCCCATAGAGGCCGTGTTCTTTGCCTTGGACAGGGCTTTGAGGACCTGTTCTTCAGATATACAAGGTGTGGGGGGGAGGGTTTGTTGTAAGTTAGGAGGGAATAAAGGAGTGAAGTTTTCACCAAACAACGTATCCGCTAGTTGGTTCGTTATCTTTGTGAGGTCAGTGTATGTGATACCATTGGCCAACAGTTCTGCACATGCATGGATCCTACCCTTTAGGTTGTGTACATAGCTAAAAAAGGCCTTATGGTTATTCTTGAAAGTACTTGTTAGGTTTCTCTCAAAGGAGCTCTTGGACGATTTGACAAGTTATCTTATGTGCCTTTTAAGGCTAAGGAGGGTGCTTTTCCATTGTTGGGTCCTTGTCTTTGTTTTCTTGGACAGCAAATTTTTGCATTTATTGTACTTCACTAAATGAAAAACATATGTTTTGAAAGGAAGGTATAAAGAGAGGGTCTACTTTGTAAATTCATCAAAGGTGTCGATTTCCCAAGTCATGAGGTTAAAGCAGCGGAAAGCAGAAGGTACAATTTTCAGGCTAAAGAACCCAAGAACAAGTCATATTCTGCATAAGCCACAAGAAATACCAAAAGGATTTAGGAAGTACAATATGAACTTATACACTTCTGAAGAGAGAATCGGCACAGCTGTGTAAGTAAACTTATAACAGTAGATCGAAAGATCAGTGCTATAATATGTATGCAACAACTGGCCAGCTATCAGACACCTTCCATGTGGCCAGTCAGCGCAAACTCTACTGACTGGAAGTTAGGCTTGGGTGCCAAGCCCATCAGAACTTTCATACCAACTAGACTTGCTAAAGTCACTTCAGAAACAGGCTTAACTTGGGTGCAAGCCTTACCAGTAGCCTTACTTTCTATGCGAGCAAAACCACATCCTACTAAGGGTTTTTCTCCACATGAAATTCTCATGGGTCGCCCTCTGCATATGCCCATGACACCACCACCACCCTTATCTGAATATGATGCATTTGATAATGATATTCTCTTGTACTGCAAATCTCTTGTTTCCTTCCTACAGTTTCATCACCAAGTAGCAGCTGCTCAACGTCTTCCAGATCCTTTCCTGTCATCCACCCTACAACCAGGCCATTGGGTTTACGTTAAGTCATTCTCTAGAAAAACAGTGCTCCAGCCATGCTGGAAGGGGCCTTTCCTGGTTCTCCTGACGTCATCTGCTGTGTGACTGCAAGGATCTACAACCTGGATCCACATTTCACACGTCAAAAAAGTTGTGCCGTCTGAAGACCAACCTTTTTCAACTCCAGATTCTCCCTCCCATTGCTACTCATGCTCGAAGTAGAACTGTTCCAGTACCTGACGATGCTTAACATTTACCCTTTTGGAAAACACCAAACTCCTGACACTATGCAGACTCAACCATTTCCACAAAAATATTGGACAGCCATTTTTGGTCATTCAGGTTTAGGAGGTGGACTATTGAAGTTAATTTTATTAATCGCAGTATTAGCTCTTATTGCCTTTCTTGTTGTGCTTTTAATCAAAGCATTGATTTTGAAATTAATGTCTTTTAAGACTACTAAAATGTGCCAACGTTTTATATGCCTGCAGTTATGAATACGGATGATGAAATAAAAATGTGTGACAATGTTGAAGGAACCAGCCACATGGTTATGTTAGACTTGGGGCAAATATGTGATAGACTAAATGGTGATGCTTACACAGCATCAAATGGGGGATTGTAGAATATGAATGGTCAAAGTATGTGCTTAAGGAAATTGAGTATGTGACAATCTGTATGCATTGAGATGAACTTTGTACTGCGAACTTTGAGTAAACCGTGAATGTTGGAAAAGTACTGAAAAACAGGAGCCTGCTTGAAAGCAGGAAATGTGCCTTATATGGAAGTGTATCAGATTTTCTTTCTCTGACTAGAGATGCAGTAATGTGAACTGCTTTAAGCCTACGGGTAAACCATTGATTGGTTAATTGTCTTTTGTACTAATTTAATTGGTCTAGTTTATATTTTTGCACTGTCAGCAGTATCACCAGCATATAAGCTTATGCATTCCTTTGTTCGGGGAGTCTACCTGGTACTTTCCATGAGGCTCCCACACGTGTGTAATAAATACCACTGAAAGAGAGGAAGAAGTGTCTTGTTTTCATTTAAGGTAAAATGTTAAATGCGTCAAGAGATAAAACAAAATTTAAATCCCATGGTGCTGGAGGGTCTTTGATAGGTGGTCTTAATAAGGTACCTTTAAGAAAGGCTTTGCATAGTCTGTGAGGCATAATATTGAGGCCTGATTCACAAATGGAAATTGAATATTGCTGCTAGCTGAACTCTAATGGCAACTGCGGCTGCACCTTCACTGAATAGTTTTGCCAAGAATTCTAGTATGGAATTTACTGGGGCAGAAAACGGGTCAATATGATTATGAGAAGCCCATAAGAATCTTTTACATTTACTTCTATATATCTTGCTCGTTGAAGCCCTATGAGAAGATATTAGGATGCGTTTAACTGATGAAGAGAAGTTAGGAAACCTGGCTATGGATGGAATCAGAGCAGCCAAGCTGACAATTTGAGAGTCTGAAGTGAAGGATGGAGCATTCCTGACGCATGAGTCAGAAGGTCTGAAAATGGGTCCAGAATCCAAAACTCCTCCCAAAGATGAGGCCACAGGAAGATGAACCACATTTGACAAGGTCAATATGGGGCGATGAGTATCAAGTCCTTTCCCAAGCAATTGGTTTTCTGCAGAACTTTGGGTATTAATGGGAAGGGAGGAAAGGCATAGAGGAGACCCCGAGGGCCAATCGTGCAGAAGTGCATCCCTTTGTGACTCCCCCGGAGGGGGGTTAATGGCAAAGTAGCTGCTACATTTGGCATTCATGGATGTCGCAAAAAGGTTGCTGCAAGGCTGGCCCCATTTGCAGAAAATCTTTTCCACTACTTCCTGTTTTAGGGACCACTCAACAGGCATCGGAATTCCTCTGCTAAGTGTCTGCTATCACATTGGATTTTCCTGGGATGTGCATTGCTAGCAGAAAGTGTTGGGAGGAGGTCACCCACTGCCATACTCTCAGGGCCTCTCAGCAAAGGGGGGTGAGATCTGGTCCTCCTTGTTTGTTTATATATCATACAACTGACATGCCTGACTGTATTGCAATAGTTCCCAGCAGAAGAGAGTTCTGAAATGCTTGCAATGGCCGAAGCATGCACTCATGTCTAGGACACTGATGTACAAATGGGCTTTGTGATCCTTCCAAGTGCGTTGGACTATCTTTCCCAGATAATCCCCACCCTAAGAGGAGAAGTAGAAATGATCAACCTAGCATCACATGAGTGGAGTAAAGCCACCAACAAAAGTCTTTTTTGCAAGATTCTGTTATCAATATTTTGTCGGACATAGGCAGTTCCTGCATCAATCACTGTGTGGACAGCAGCCACTGGAGAATTCTCATGTGCAGACAGGCTAATGGGATCAAGGTTATTGTTGCTGTCATGGTCCCCAAGACTGTTAGGACTGTCCTTGCTTGTGGTTTTTTCTTTGCAAAAGATTTAAAACCAGACGTCGTAGAACTTACACTCTTTCTGGAAGAAGTTTGGCCATCATCCTTATTGTATCCAATTCTGCTCCAATAAAAACAACAAGCTGAGAAAGCAGCAAGGCAGTTTCTCATAGTTTATTGCAATTCCTTACTGAGAGCAGAACTGCAAGGTGGCGTTGCTCGCTTTTATTAGTAGATGATCAGTGGTGGCAATTAGGAGCCAATCATCTAAATATGGAAACACCCGGAATCCTAGGCGCCTCAAGTCAGCCGTGACTACTGTCACACATTTGATTTATTTTATTTATTTATTTTACATTTGTTGGCTGGGCTAGTCTAGCTGGATACATGTCCATTTTCAGTAGAGGCCCAGGGAGATCAGCTCCAAGCATTAGTAAACTACAAAAAAGATTACAATAGCTAAAAAAATGACTAAATTCAAATACAAATAAATTAAAATAAATTAAAAAAGATTTAAGAGAATCAAAAATTGTTTCTGTGAATAATAGCTCGCAGGCTGTGCAAGGTTTAAAATACAATTGAGTACAAGGACATTCAGTATTCTGAAAATAATGATTAGTAGGTCTGAGAAAGAGAGAGAGAGCAGAAGAAGGCAAGAATCACAAGGGCTAGAATAAGGTTAGATTCTATTGATTAAAGCTGTAGAGGGGACAAAGGTTGGAAGGAAGGGGTATAGAAAAAAGAGCATTAAGGGGGAAAAGGTAGGGTTTACTCTGGTTTACAACAGGGACAAAGCCATGAGTGTGCTGAGAAGTTTGATGGAGATTTGAGATTAATAGTCCCAGAAAGTACCCACAGTGTTTTGGAATTTTTATTTAATAGATCAATTTTGGAGAGGGATGCTTGTTGATTAGCGATTGAGTGCAATATTTTATGTTTGAGATCAGCTTGGAGGGAGATGGGTTTTGTTGTTCCTTTGGCATTGTTTTGATTTGAAGTGCAGGGAGAGCTGGGTTGAGATGGTGGGGTGGCAGTGACAAATAGAGGTATGTTTATTATGTGACAAGGCTGCTAGGGTAGCAGTCTCCTTGATAGATTGATGTGACAGTACTAGCTGGTTTAAATTTATAGCTAGTGTGGTGAGTTAGATTGTGGATTATTTAGCTAGTGGTGTATGGGTTAGGTTGTTATCTGAAGATGGCCTAGTTTTTTATTGACAGTAGAATGGGAATTTAGCTATTGTATAGAGACTAGAGGTTATTATCTAAGTGTTATGTATAGTAGAGTTGAGTGCAAAAATAGTAGTTCCTACTTAAGGTTATCTTTTTATATAGTGTGAATATGTAGACTTATATAGGAAGTGTGCAATAATTTGTTAGAGATAACGGGGAAGTGGGTACTGGTGGGGAACAAATTGGAAAATTAATTTTTTTGTTTTGAGTAAGGGTTAGAAGAGAGGTGATGGTTTTCAGCGGTGTTAAAACTAAAAGTAAAGGTCTGAAGAGATAGATGACTTAGAGGTAATTAGCAAGATAGATATTTAGATCGTACAAAAGTGGGTTGATAGAAGAGGGCTGAGATAGATCATTCTTGAGGGACTCCAATGTTTCAGGGCCAGGATGAGAGTCTTTTGGACTCCAATGTTTGCTTGGTTATTAATAAAGGGGAAAAGACCCAGAGCACTGCTTGTTATTGTCCCAGGGATTTGTTTGTCTATTTTATGGAGTGGGTCAAGAGATTGGAGAGATTGGCTTTTTGATAGGTCAATCTGGGAAAAGTCAGAATTACATTTATTATTCAATCTCTTTAGTAGGCTTTATAGTGCAGATATTAGAAGGGCGAAGGCTGACAGTTGAAAAAATGCAAGTCAGGCGTTAGAAGGGGAGATGTAGTATTGTTCTTGCCCAACAGTTGTAAAAGATGGAAGAAGTATTTTTGATGTTATGAAAGGGCCTAGAGAGAGTTTCCATTTTTTGGTCAGTTATTGGAGGAGCAGAGTGATTTGCCTCCTGGAGATAGGGGTTTTCCATTATTTATGGCTAGGGGGGATGGAATGGACCTTCTATGATTGTTCATTTGATGGGATGGATATGCATGTTGCTATGACTTTGAAGCTAGGATAAGGTATTATATGGGGAGCTATATGGCAGAATAAGTGTTGGGAAGGTATTTTGGGTGGGAGTTTGCAGATTTGAAGTTTTGAAGGTTTTGATATTTTGAGGAGGTTTGGTAACTGTAGGTGGTTTGAGGCACTGGCTTGTGAAGGAGATATTGAACTTGTAAAGAGCTTGTATAGTTTCTGGGAGAAATTGTGTAACTTCTGTGTCTGAATAGTTTCTATTACTAGCTATTTGCATAAGATGGGGCTGGAGTTTTTTTTACTGAAACGGTGTTGGTTAATGCCTGATGTTTTATGGGAGGGTTGATGGGGGTGGAGTTTTTGAAGGTCCTGATAGTAAATTTGATTTGTCTGAGATAATATAGTTTTTTTAGCTATTTTAGTTGCTTTCTTATTAGGTAGTTCTTAGAGCTTTTGTTTGGCTCTTAGGTGGGCCCATTGGTTGTCCCTCAGCCTTCAGGCATCCTTTTGTTCCCATTAGGAGTTTTGTCCTTTGTTTTTGTCCCAACTCGAATTTTGTTTTTAGGGGGTCGGGAGCCTTAGGATTTGGGGCATGGCATGGTGGGATTGTAGAACTAACTCATTGTAGGAACTTTTCAGAAAAAATAAGAAATAAGTTCATCTAGATGCCAGTTAAGCCAGAGGTTTTAAGAGTTTTTTTTGGCTTCTGAGTTTAAAAAGCGATTATTACTAGATGTGTATGAAATCCATTTTGTTATTGTTTTGTGTGTTATATCACTAGTATCCTCTAATTTTGTGTTATACAGGTATAGGCATGGTCGTGACTAAGTATAAGAAGTAAGTCAAAAGCAAGTTTATTACTTACAGTTTTTATTTTAGGTTGGGGGTGTTTATTATTCTTTTTATTTACAAAGTTTATTGTTCTGTGGGGTTTTAGATAGGGGGAGGTAGATTAGTTGAGTTAAATGTAGTAGAGTCATAGTTTAGAGGTAGTAGTTTCTTAGTCAATTTGGGAGAATCTTAGTTTCTTGTTTTTCAAGGGTGGGATGTAGGTGCAGATTTCTTAAAACAGCAAGAGATTTATTATATGAGGGAATTTAGATTAATTTGGATGGGTATTTTAGGGTATTTGCATTAACATTAATGGTTAGAAGTTCAGATTTATTTAGAGGAGAGGACATTCCAGCATGAAATTAAGACAATCAGATTTCTGATAGCATAGCTACACCTCCACCCTTCTTGGGTGGTCAGTGAGTAGAGTGATGTTATACCTAGGTTCTGAGGTTTCTGATATCATGAGTAGAGGTCCTGTACCAGGGCATGCCGAGGCAAAAGATGTTAAAAATGCGATGTTTGTTAGAGGCGGCATGCATTGATTTGAGCTATTTATAGAGGTAGATTGATGTTTAGTTGTTTCGAGACCTAATTTATTGTTTATTTTTGTAGGTTGGGGTCTCTATAGGTTTGTTGGCCTTTTTAATTGATAGAAGTTGAGTGGGATACTCTGATTGGAGTCTTTGATTTCGGATAAGAGTAGAAGGCTTATTCTGCTGATAAGTAAGGCACATGGGGCTGTCTTAGTAAAGTGCTTATCTAGGTAAACCGAAGTAAGCAACATATTACTGTAGGAGAAAGTATTGAGCTATGTGATAGGTAGTAACGGTTGTTGATGGAAGGTAGTTGATTTGAAGGTGAGAAGTGTCTGGAAGGTAGGTTAGGCATTAAGAAGAGATGAGATAGGGTAAGGAAGTAAATGAAAGAAGAAGATTATTAAAGAAGTTATTATAAGAAAGTAGTTAGTAAGAGGGTATTTTGTGATAGTGGGGTTAAAGAGTAGTTATAAGAGAAATTTAAGGGTAAATAAAAGAGAAAGATAAGAGAAAGGAAGGCAGAATAGATGAGAGGTGACTTATGAAGGGTAATAGAGAAGTAGAGGAAGGGTTAAGCATAGGGAGAAGTTGTGGGGTGGTTATAGAGACAGTGAGTTGATGGACAGGTAGTAGTAGTAGTAGGCTGGTGGGATAGATAGTAGTTAGTGGTGGTCACAGGTTGATTTAACAGCACTGGGGGTGGGGGTTGGGGAGTGGGGGTAGGGGGAGTGAGCCCCGTGGGCGACCAGGTGGTGGAGGAGACAATCCTGCGAGAGGTCATCAGGGAGGGGCAAAGAACAGGAGACAAGTATCTGAGTAAGCAGGTAGTAAGCTTCTAGTAGAGTGATGAAGCAGGGGAAGGGAAGAAGTGGATGAAGTATAAAGTATAGTCTAAAGTAGGTAAAAAGTGGGCTAGAGGTAGGGTGAAGCAGCAGGGCAGAGATGGCAGAAAAAAAGAGAATTAGAATGAGAAAAAGCAGCAGCAAGTGGGGGTGGGCAAAGGCACACAAGGCACATAGTTGGATTGTACAGTGGGCAGAAGAAAGAAAGATACAGACAGAAGTAAACCAAGACAAGGTTGAGGGAAAAAGAAAAAGAACAGGGGAACAAAGGGGACTATACTGGGCAGGAGGGCAGGAGGAGGAGTCTGGCTGCTGGATTACCTGACCTAGTGGCAAAAACAACAAGACAATCACCAGGTATATAGTTATCTACAGTAGGGGTTAAACTACTTTGTCACTTGTGTACAAACAGGAACAACTAGGCAGCAGCAGAAAAAGCAAAGCATCATGAAAGGCAAAGCCTGAAGTAGATCAGGTGGTCCTAGGAGCAGGCCAGGGGGTCCATGTAATGGAAGGCAGTGGGTAGATTGCTAGGAAAAAAAAGGTAAGAAGGAAGGGATATTAATATTGTATTAAGGCAGCAAAAGTATTATAATAAACAATTAGGTAGGGGTAGTAGTAGTACTACAATAATAATAAAGTTGTAATCAGTATGAGGCCAAAGGGAAGAGCTCAAAACTGGTAGTGACTGGCTCTCAGCTGAAAGCGCAGGTGTCTCTTGGATTGCCTGTTCATTCTTATGTGGTAGTACGCATCTTGGAGGTCTACCGAGCACATCCAATTATCTTGTCCCAGAAAAGGGAATATTGACTGCAGTGTTACCATCTGGAACTTGGACTATCTTACAGATTTGTTTAGACTACAGAGATCCAAAATTGGTCTCCAGTCCCCTGTTTTCTCTGGAACTAAAAAGACTCTTGAGTAAGTTCCGGATCCTATTTGGTCTGCGGGGACTGTTTGGATGACTCTCTTGTCTACCGACTTTCAAATTTTGAGTGTTGCCTGTTCCCTTTGACTGGGTGGAATGTCTGGCATCTTTTTTATGTTTGGGACAGGGAAGGAAAAGGGTATGGATTAACCCCTGGATATGATGCTTTGTACCCACTTGTCTTTTGTCATTTGTAGCCAGGCTTCCGGGTACAAAGATATGCAACCCCTGACTGCCTCCAGAGATGGACAGGCAGGCCTCACTTCAGGAGCACTGAAAGGGCTTACCATAGAAAGATTCTCTGTTGCCCTGATTCTGTGGACCCTCTCTGCTGTGTGGTTGGTGTCTTCCATTACTACTTCCCCCTCTACCCCTGGGGGAAGATTCACCACGTGTGTCCTGGAAAGCTCTCTGGGATTTTTGAAACCACATTTTTTCACTTCCTTTTTGATCTATGGGATATGATCTGGTAGATAGGGAAAAATGGACTCCTACAACAGAGAGAGTCTTTCCTTCTTGTTCACATCTGGTTAATGTGTCCTTGACTTTGGGTGCAAACAGAGATGAGCCATCGAACGGGACGTTCACAAAAGAAGATTTAAAGGGTTCCGCAAAGTCACACAAGTGCATCCAAGAACATCTCCTTAGGGAAATTTCTGAACCTGCTGCTCTACTCTCTCTATCTGCTGCATAAGAAATCAGTCTCATGGAGGAGCTAACAACTGAATTTAAGGTAGACAGCTGAAAGGAAACTTTCTCTGACACCCCTTCAGCTACTGAACCTTGGAGAGTATCTCCTAACTCCTTCAGGAGATCTCTCTGTAATCCAGTGAAGTGAGTCAGGTAATTCAGTGATCTGAGAGCAAAAGTCGCTGAAGAAAAACTGCACTTTCCATATCTGTTCATTGTGCGAGACTCCTTGTTCAGTGGATGAACAGAAGATGATGTCTCAGAGTTCCTTCTTGGTGGCTGCCGCCACCACCATAGCATCTACTTAGAATCCCCCTGGTAAAAAGTTTTTGTCTGCGGGGGAGGTGATGAACTTATTTGGCTTCCAAGGTAATGGTTCACACAGAATCTGGAGATTCCATGCCTTTTCAGAAACTAAATCCAGAAGTTCATCGTAAGATGGAGACACCCAAGTGGAGGAAGGATGAGATCCAAAGGTTTTCAGGTACACGGACTCCTCTGCTGAAGGGTTGGTGGACTTCCATCTGCCTTTCTGTTTAAGTATTTCTAAGATGTCTCCAAAGGAGATAACATCAGGAGGCGACCATGGGGATCCTTCAGCTTCATCGAGGTCCGTATAGGAAGTGATGGACTCCTCTGGGGAGTATAAATGCTTCCTCTTACATAACCTCGTCCGAGGGATCTCTTCAAGGGGTACTCTGCAGAGGCTTCAGAAGAGTAGAGAGCACCCTGTGGGGCATCCTGAGACCTAGGATCTCTGTGTTCCTGTGGATGCAAGGGTATAGAAGCAGACACTGTAGCCTTTGGGGAAAAACGTCCAGAGATGACAGCGGAACTGCCTGTGGAGACAGCACTTTCCTCATCACCTCAAAAGCCCCTGACCTGATCTGAGGAAATCTCTAAATCCGAAGAAGCCAAGGGAACCCCGGAATCAAGGAGGACAGCTCAGATGCTAAGATAGGAGCTAAGCTCACCCGAGCCGACGCCCTGAGAAGCAAGTTCAATCTGACAACTGTCAAATCTGACTTACCTCCCCAGATCCGACTGGAGACTTGAGCTTCGATGGGGCCGAGGACTTCAGAGAAATGATTGGATCCAAAGATCCCGTAATAGGTCTCAGTTCCGATGGTTCCACCAATATCATCTCCAGACATTCCAGCTCCAAAGTCCAAGGTCAGAACGGGAGAGGATTTGGTCGGATCTGAAGCCCTCAGGGTTAGATCCGATAAACAGCTTGGCCAGCGCCAGTGTCCTTAATAGCCTCTGTACCACTTGATTCACGTCACCGTTGGGTAGACTCCTGGAAGATCAAGTGGAGGGGGCTGGAGACTTGGAAGGTTGGAATATAGGTGATCTTAGAGTAGGGGAGAACAGGTCCAAGACAGGGGACCGGCTCTGCAAATTGAACTCCACCGGCACAGAGACTGATGGCGCTGGATTAGTAGATTTTTCAGATCTGACAGCCTTAGGATCCAGTGTCAAAATTTTAGTAATCTTTTTGGAAGGCTCTGATGGAGCACTGGAAGAGGAAATATCTCTTCCCAGACTTGTCAGATCTTGAAGATGGAGACTGGTCAGACTTTGCTGAATCCGGACCTTCTTGTATTGCTTCCGAGAAGGAGGGTTTTAAAAGACCTCTTAGTATTAATTTGTTTTTCCTCTCCAGAAGAGCTCTGTGATTAAAGGAATGACAAATGGAACAAGACTCCTGGAGGTGGACAGCTCCTAGGCAATATACACAAATAGTGTGTCTATCAGTTAGGGGCATTTTCTGTCCACGTTTTTCACATTGTTTGAAACCAGAGGGGTTTTGAATCTTTAGAAGACATCCTAAACAAGGGATAGTAACATGAAAAAAGCTAGAGAAGTTTTTTTTTTTTTTTTTTTTTTTTTTTAAACAGCAGCAACCACAACAATAGTTAAAACAATCAACTATAATTGTAAAAGAGAGGAAAAAAGGAGGGCACAGCCCTTTAACTTAAACAGGCTATGCCCAGAAGACTGAAAGAAGGGGAAGCCCTCCAACTTAAACGGGCTAAGCGTAAAGCAGTTCTCTAACAAACTGTCTTTAAACAATTTTTAAAATAGAGAAAAAACAAAAGTAAGAAGAGCCCTCCAGCTATTAAGAGTGTTAGGTGGAGGCCGGGATACGATGAATAAGACCTAGCGGGAAACGATGGCCAACAGCAGAAAAATAGGCAGAACAAAGCGGAAATAACAAACTAGCACCAAACTAGTTATCTAGATTAATAATAATAAAGAATATGCAATTTCCAACAATAGTGATAACAATCAAGAGTATACTTGACTACAGTCAGTAGAACGAGCATGCGATCTTGTTTAGCAGCAAACAAGATCTGGGGAGCTTTCCTAGTGCATGCTGTGAAAGGGTTTAGCCACCAGCTAGTGGAAGACCTCGAGCTTGTATACAAGGCAGAGTCAGATCCAAGGATCAGATCTGAACCCATCCTAGTAAGAATGAAGGCGAGAGAGGACAATACATCATATGTTCCCAGTTACTTCTTTCTTCCTCATCACACATCCAACATTTGCCATCTACCTGAGGAAAAATTATTTGGAGTCTGCTTGGGGTATAAGTATCTATGCAAACACATCCAAGCTAAAATCTTAAATCTTCTAGGCTGTTGCATATTTGAGAGTCTTACACATCCTCCCATTGTTTCTTTGTGAACTGTATACCTAATCTTTCCTTTCAATCTTTTGATTGATTCATATAGTTATTGTACAATATTATCTTACCCAACATCTTAATCATATCTGATGTAAACTTATCTGAGCCAGCTGTTCTTATTACTTCTAGGTTGGTCTCCTCCTCCTTCATTGTAGGCTGTGTCTGGGACAGCTTAGCTTCTGTGGGGTTTTCTTCATTCAGAAGCTGCAAGTACTCCTTCCATCTGCCTTTGATATCCTGTGGACTGGTGAGCAGGTTGTTGCTGGCATCCCTTATGAACAGTGTCTATCATCTATCTTTTTGTCTGTGCCTTGCAACCTGATAATTTCCTTGTGCCATTTACAAAGTTACTTTCCAGAAGCTGGAAGAGTACCTCTGATGCCTTGTTCTTTGCTATGGCAACTCCTCTCAACCCCTTGTTTGCCAACCAGTATTCCTTCTTATTCTGGTCTGTCTTTTCTACCTCCCACTTTTTCCTGCAATTCTCCTTTCTTCTGATGACTTCCTGGACTACTGTATTCCACCATTTGCTTTCCTTATGTACCTTACTGCCATACCTGGCTTGGTCGCAAATCTATTCTGTAGTCTTCCTACATAATATTTTGAGGCACTGCCATTCTTTAACTCCACCTACTACTGTTTCTCCCTGGGCTGCTAGTGTCTAGAGGTTTATGCCATCTATTTCGCTAAGGATAAATTTGTAATCACTGATAATACCCCAGTGCCCTTTCCTTATTAGGAGGAAGTCTTTCTGTGCTGCACATTGGCCACTCTTGTATGTGATCTTGTGGCTCTCTATCTTGCGGAACCATGTGTTGACCACCACCAAGCCATTTTCCAGACAGAAGTTTAGAGTGGCTTCTCCTTTCTTTATTCCTGTTGCTGCACACGTGGACCCAGGCAGTCCTCATATCCTTTCCTATCAAGTACAGAGGAATTATTACATTCCTGGATCTGGACACTATACCCTTAGATATATGGCCTGTGATGAAAAAGGACTTTTTTTTTTTTTACAACAGTGGATACTTGGTGATCAAAGGACAATTAAATGTCAACATAGGTATCCAGACCTCTATCCATATGATCAGTGTTCAGGGATTATCGTCAATGTGACAGTTAAAAAGGGAGACATGATTGTGAAAGATATTATACATTTCTTGGCATTTAGCTTCCGTACATGGTTCTGACATCAAATGTTTGGAACAGGTCTTCTTGTAGGATCCTGGTTCCTCAGGAGAGTTTATGATGGCACCAAGTTTGCAATCATCTGTAAACTTGGTCATCCACAATCCTTTTACATTAGCTTTGACCTCAGACAAACAAATGCTAAAGAGAACTGTCCAAAGGACTGAACCTTGGGGTACTCCAGCAGTGACAGGTGCCTTGGAGAAGGTACAGCCATCCACCATTACCTTCCTGTGTTCCATTTGTAAGCCAATTTGCTATGAAGGTTACACAGGGGGGGGTTAATATTTAGCTATGAGAATGCATCTATGACTACCACAGTGTGGCATGGTATCAAACTCCTTTGCAAGGACCAGACAGGCATTGTGCAATGATATGCCCTCATCTATTGCCTCAATAACTAAGAGGTCAACCAGGCTAAATAGGCAAGACCTGCCCTTAAAAATCCAAACTGGGTTGGGTTGAGAGCCTGCAGGCCACCTATATACCTAGTTATTAGTTCCATAATGATCCTTTCCAAAGCCTTAAAAATATGGCTGGTCAGGCTTATTTAATTACCCAGGTCAGTAGTAGCCCCATCTTTGTGCAAAGGAATGGCTGTTGCTGTACTCCACTCATCCGGTACAATGCCTGCTTTGAGGTTAATGTTGAATAGCCTCTTGTAGGGGGTCTGACAATTCATGCCTGTGTTGACTATGTGGGAATGATAGCATAGTTAAGTGGAGTACAGGATGTTAGGCAGAGGCTGTGAGTAGTTAGAAAGGGAAGTTATATTAAGCAAAAGATTATGTGAGCAAGAAGTGAAGACTGAAGTACTACATTAATGCACAAAAACCTGCTACATGTCTGACAGTAACAGTGTTAATAATAAGGGAAACAGTGATGCTGCTGGGTGAGAGAATATGACATGTGGCTGACAAAAGTAGTAGTCCTTTACTTTAGTCCTAAATTTTAGGTAGGATGAGTTATCTTATTTATGGGGTAATACTTTTCCAGAATTTAAGAGCAATTATAAAGAATCAGATGCAGTGACCTATGCAATGCAGGTTAGGTTTGGGGGGGGGGGGGTTTGCAGTTTCTGAAACTACAAGAGGAAGGATATCTAATTAGTTTAGTTGCAAGAGGATAGAAGGTCTAGTTGACTAAGAGTCTGAATAGCTTTGATCCTAAGAGAACGTCAACCCTTAATCAAACAGGGAGCCATTTTGCTTTTATCATATATATTATATGCGTTTTTTACTATCATTCTTGGTAAACCTAATTTTATTTTTTCATTAAGTACTGCTAGATTAACCACCATGTAACTTCAGAGTACCACCCTAAATAGATCATTCATAAACCTTCAGGGTCTTTGACAGTACTCTCTCTCCACCTTCTCAGTGCTACAACCAACCTTTTAGTACTACAACCAGCCTTCGTTCTCCACTTTCTGGCAAAAAGGCTCAACAGTCTGTTCTCACACAAATCTATGTCCAGTCTGATTGCACTGGGGTTCTAAGGCAGTGTAGCATCTGTTTTATGCTTTACCAACTGTTCATTGCATCTACTAATTGACAATACAACTAGCAAGAGATGAACATGGAGGCAAACCCCTCGCATCAGCCCACAGAGTAAGCACCATATATCTGTAACACAGCTCGAGTTAAGACACACCACTAATCCTATAACTTACACTGAAGCAGTCAAGAAAAAATGCGAAATCTTCCTAGAACACACTAAAAAAAACTCAGTTTTTCAGCAAATCAAGCAACACCTTTGCTTTCTCCACTTACACATGCTGCAATTCCACACAAATCACTGAGACTCATGAGGGAAGCAGGCCTAAGCCTGTAAACCCCGCTACGTCTGCTGCTACACAGAAAAATACAGGTGACACTATAGCTGGGTATACAAACTTCACACTCACCAGAATGGGAAAAAAAACAAGATGACGTTAAGCTGTTGTCTGGTACCAGGATCTGTGAATCAGAAAGGTCCTAAGGACCCTTAAACCAGCCGTGTAGGACTATAGCTTGGTGGTGGCGGAAGTGAATGGCATATGAGGCTTTCCACCCCAAGAAACATGCAGAGAAATACATGACGGAGCTTATTATTCATGAGCTAGAGGCATGACAGACACTAATCTCGAGTAATATTTTGCCTTCACTGGCTAAGTAGCTGGTGTCATTCTAAGAGGATCCAGTATGTGTCAGCATGGAATGAGATGAAAGATAAGAATTCCTGTACTCCCAGGAAGGATGGCTTAAACCTCTCAAACCAGGACTTACAAATACAGGGTAACCCTACAGTGCCTTTTTTAAGGGGATCTCCCTACTGGACACTCCCTCAAAGCAAACTCAAACCCCAAATTAGGACATCATCAAAGTGGCACTACTCAATGTAAGGAGTTTAAACACAATGATGCCACAAGATGAATTCCTCCTGCAACTTGAACACACTAATAGCTGTGTAGTTACTACACATGGTTTCAATACAATTAAAGCATTCCCTCTATACCAGGGTTTAGCACCAGTCATGCTTTCAGACCCCTATGTAGCTGCAGGGGAAACGTGTATTTGTCAGAAACACCACCAGTTCGTCAAATTATCCACAGTCCTAACTTGGAGCTTCCAGAGATGGAAATCGCCCTTAACAAATTTAACTTCTGATTGGTTGCTAGCTACAGATCCACATCAATACCCTCCTAAATGATCATGGAAATGATCTTACTACCACTGAGGGGTTAAACAGAAAACCAAATAACTTCTTACTAGGGAACTTCATTTACCCAAGCATTGACTAGCATGCTTACACCTCTAAAAATGGATAGGGACAATTTATAATACTACCCAATACAGCCTCTAATATCCTTTTCTTGGTCCTTAACTACCTAGCCTCCACCTGTATCCCACCATGAATCTTCTCATCCCTGGTTAAATCTGACCAGAAATTAGATTAATTACCTTCTGTCAGACACCACCCCACCACCAAATTAAACCATCTTTAGGGACTTTTCAATGGCAAATGTATTTCATCTTGTAGAAGACAAACTTCCCAATAATTCCCTGCAAATGGACACACATGAGAGAGCTGTACTATTTACCTCTAATTTTTACTATTACCTGAACAGCTGCTGAGAAAAGTCTTTGCCTTTCCACTCTAAATATAATGTTAAATTCTGGAATAAACTTCTATGATGGAATTCCCATATTAATAAACTGTGTAACAGAAGGAAAATAATGAAAACTTCTAAGAAATTCCCATGCTCTACCTCAAGACAACAATGAATAATGTAAGCAAGAAACTTAAAAGCACTTTTAGAAAATGTAAAGCAAGTATGAACTTTAAGTAGCTGCAGATATTAAAGGAAACTAACCTTTCTTCAGTTATGTCAGAAAAATTAAGGAATAATGTTCACCAATGCACTCGGGCTTATCCATAATATAGTGCCTTTACCCCACCTACAGTGGATACATAAAGTGAGCACACACCCCTGTTAAATGCCACATTTTTGTGATATAAAAAATGAGAGCACAATAAATCATTTCTAAACTTTTCCCATCTTTAATGTGACCTATAACCTGTACAATTCAATTAAAAACAAATCTGTTAGGGGAAAAAATATAAAAAAATAAAAAAAACTTATGATAACCTGGTTGCATGAGTGTGCACACCCTTAAACTAATACTTTGTTGAAGCACCTTTTGATTTAATTACATTTGGTTTTCTTGGTTAGGAGTCTATCAGCATGGCACATCTTAGCTTGACAACATTTGCGCACTCTTCCTTGCAAAAGTGCTCCAAATCTGTCAGATTGCGAGGGCATCTCTTGTGCACAGCCCTCTTCAGGTCACCCCACAGATTTTCTATTGGATTTAAGTCTGGGCTCTGGCTGGGCCATTCCAAAACTTTAATTTTCTTCTGGTGAACCCATTCTTTTGCTGATTTGAATGTATGCTTAGGGTCATTGCCATGTTGAAAGGTCAGCTTTCTAGCAGATGCCTGAAGGTTTTGGGCCAAAAGTGACTGGTATTTGTAACTGTTCATAATTCCCTCCACCTTGACTAAAGCCCCAGTTCCAGCTGAAGAAAAACAACCCCAAAGCATGATAATGCCACCATCATGCTTCTCCATGGGGGTGGTGTTTTTTTGGTGATGCAAAGTGTTGTCTTTGTGCCAAACGTACCTCTTGGAATTGTGGCCAAAAAGTTCAACTTTGGTCTCATCAGAACATAACACATTTTCTCACATGCTTTTGAGAGACCTGATGTATTGTTTTGCAAATTTTAGCCGGGCTTGGATGTTTTTCTGTGTAAGAAAAGGCTTCCATCTTGCAACCCTACCCCATAGTCCAGACATATGGAGAATATGGGAGATCGTTGTCACATGTAGTACACAAACAGTACTTGTCAGAAATTCCTGCAGCTCCCACAGTGTTGCTGTAGGTCTCTTGGCAGCCTCCCTGACCAGTTTTCATCTTGTCTTTTTCAACAATTTTGGAGGGACATCCAGTTCTTTGCAAAGTCTCTGTTGTCCCATATTTTCTCTACTTTTTGATGACTGCATTCACTGTACTCCATGGTATATCCAATGCCTTGGAAATTTTTTTGTACCCTTCTCCTGACTGATACCTTTCAACAATGAGATCCCTTTGGTGCTTTGTAAGCTCTCTGCGAACCATGGCTTTTGTTGTAGCAGGCAACTGAATAAATGTCAGGAAAATCTTACTAGGACAGCTGAACTTTATTTGGGGTTAATCAGAGTCACTTTAATTGATGGCAGGTGTGTATCCAAGAAGACTTAATGCTGTAATTAAATCAAAAGGTGCTTCAACAAACTATTAGTTTAAGGGTGTCACACACAAAGTATTAGTTTAAGGGTGTGCACACTTATACAGCTAGAGTATTGTACGTTTTTATTTTTTTTATATTTTGCCCCCAACAGATTTGTTTCTTTTTCAATTGAATTGTACAGGTTATAGGTCAGATTAAAGGTGGGAAAAGTTTAGAAATTATTTACTGTGGTCTCATTTTTTTATATCACAAAAACCTGGCATTTTAACAGGAGTGTGTACACTTTTTATATCCACTGTACACATACCGTTGCACCCACTTTCCCTGAAAATGTAACTTCTCTTGAAATCACTTTGGAACAAGTCTTAGAATCACTGCCAAAGACTAAAAATAATGTTTCTGATGGACCAGAGGCTACAGTTCATCAGTGCCAAGTACGGACTATTAGAGTCTCCACTTAAACTGCCCAATCTCGCCTTTTCACAGAATGTCTGATTCTTGAAGAATAGCCACATTGACCACAGCGGACAAGAACAGAATGGCTGTAAGCTGCTTGCCCAGGACTACCTGGAAAGAGCAACTCCTGTAAACAAACTGATCCCCTCTACAGACCCAAGCAATTATAGTTTCATCAGCCTCACCAGCTTGTACTTCCCCTACTTATCACTGTTGCAAGTGAGATACATTTTTGAGCAGCACTTCCTGT
This sequence comes from Protopterus annectens, assembly GCF_019279795.1. Classification (NCBI taxonomy): domain Eukaryota; kingdom Metazoa; phylum Chordata; order Ceratodontiformes; family Protopteridae; genus Protopterus; species Protopterus annectens. The sequence continues at coordinate 1,010,732,035 of NC_056732.1, forward strand.
TTCCATTCAAGGTGCAGAGGCAACCTGGAGAAACAGGGAGGAAGATGAGAGGAAAAAGATGGAGTGATGAAAAAATGGAGGAGAAATCAAATGCAGAGACCAGAGAATGTGTGCAGGATTCTAAGGAAATGTTTAAAAGAAATCAGTTTGATGGAGATAAGTCAGCAAATTGTGGATGCATAATTACAACCCTCCAGTGGTGAGGGTTGAGGGATGATTTACTTAAAGAAATGGTGGTGCAGAGAGACAGACAAAAAATGAAGGAGATATTGCCTGGGGAGACATTATGTGGGAAATAAAGGAGGATGCAGAGATAATCCTGAAGAACAGTGGTGAGATGGAAAAGAAAACATGCAGAGAAAGTAAAAGAATGCAAAACTGGAGTGGCAGACAAGAAGACAGAAGAAAATAAAAAATGGGAAGTACTTGGTAAGAATTCAAAGTAAAGAAGAAAAAAAAGACAGGTATGAAGTTGTGGGACAATTTAACAGTGCCTTTGGGTGTAAAAGCAAAGGAAGTGAGAGCATTTACTGTTTTTAACAGATACATTTTGTGACATTATATTTGAGTTCTATGAAAAAAAGGAAAGAGTGTAACCTGTGGAATCTTTATGTGACAAAAGCAATTAACATGGAAACAAAAAAGAAAATTCAAGCACAATTTCAAACAGAAGTAGAAAAAGAAACTTTGAAAGGACATTTAAAAACTTTGTGCAAAGAAGTACTAGACGTTGCAAAACTTTATGACAAAAGGAGTATGTGGACTGGTGGATGGGAATGTAATATTGTGTTAAAAATATAAAGAGAAAAAATATACATATACCAAGCATGATAAATGGGGAGGACATAGGGGTGTCAAAATACTGGGGACAACCATAAACATGTTTTTCTGTCGAAAAGGACATTTGATAACTGTGACTAAAGAAAATATGTTATATGTGTGGGGAAATGGGACATGATGCAAAAAAATATATATAAAATGATATATAATAAACATAAAAAAATGGACATTTATGGATGGAATGCAAAAATAAAAGTAAGAATAAGGAAAAAGAAAAAAAAGAAAATTAACAAAGAAAATAAATTTAGTAGTAGCAGAAACAGAAGAAAAACATATGAGAAAAACATAATAAAGAGGATACAGAAGAAGGTTGTGAAATAAGTGATGAAGAAAACAAATTGAGGTAGTAAAAGAAAAAAAAATCTACTGGTAAAATGGTAAAAGAAAAAAATTAAAGTGAAAAGTACAAAAGAAAAAAAAGGAAATGAATGAAAAAGACTATGTACAGGTAATGAATTGGGGTTGGTATAATGACTAAGGTGTTTGACTTATATACACAAGATACAGTGCTTGATTCTCACCTTTGTGAGGAACAGTGGCTAGGCTTAGAATGACCTATTAAGAAATCTAGCCTAGTAATTAGTTATGAATTTGTGAAACCATAAATCTAAGGAAAGGGGAAAATGAACATTTTACAGTGCTTTCTGTAAATGTGAATAGTATTAAGGATATTGTAAGAGGAACAGGGATTTTGGGGTGCTGTCATACATGTGATGTACATGCAATTATATTAAAAGATACAAGATTTTTAACAATTGAAGACAAAATTACAAGCAGAGAAACTACAGGGAGGAAAGAATCTGGAATTTGGGAAATGAGGAATGTTCTGGAATAGATGCATTCCATAAAAATACATGGGAAGGTTAACCATTGTAAATTAAAAATGGAAAGAACAAGTATATAGAATTATACCATTATATGCTTATACTAAGAAAGGGAAAGCTTACTGCATCAGATTTTAGACTATAGTGATAAACAAACATAACAACAGGGGACTTTAATTGAGACTTAAGGGGTAAGTGAAAAATGAAAAGAAATGATATAAGAAAAAATGTTTCAAGTTATTAGATGTGATAAGTTAAAACTGGGACAAAAATTAATGGACTTACAAAAGGGTATACATAGAACTAAAACAGATTTTACAGTATCAGAAGGTTTAGTTATAGGAGAAAGTGAGGTAGCAGAAACAAGATTTTCTGATCATCTTGCAATATGGCTAAAGATAAAGGAAAACAAGGAATATATAAAAATAAGCAAAGGAATAAAAAGTATAAATGAGAAAGCATGGAATGAAGAGAAAAAACGATTAGTACTACGGTTATGGAAACATATACTATGAGAACATTTTATAAAAAATTGGTCTGAATGGTGGATGATATTTAAGGAAAAATATAAACATTTTTTTACAGTTGCAATATGATGTGACAAAAGTAGAGAAAAATATAGAACATATAACAACACATTGGAAGATTTGGAATGCAATGATTGAAAGTATTTTGACAAAGAAAAATAATTATATGAAAGAGATCAAGAAAAAATACAAAAATTGTTATATAAACAAAGATATTTTTTACACGGCAAAAGATAAGTAGCATCGAGTTACTTAAGCAGATTAGTAAAGGAAGATGGTAGTATAATGAGAGAAATAAAAATGTAAAAGAAGAAATAGAACTCGGGAAAAGATTATTGATAGTGTAGTACAATCTGAGCAAGGAATGTTTAAAGAAAAAAAGGCAGTTAAAAAACATGGAAAGTAAAAATTTTAACAGAAAAATATAATGAGTTGGAAAAGGAGATTTTTTTTAAATGAGCTAAATAAAGTATTAGGACAAGAAAACAGATGTTTGGCTGCAGGGCCAGATGGAACAGGGCACACAATGTATAAACATTTACGGAATTGGCAATTTTTTTAAAATTTTGAATGAATGGTTAAATGAAAGTTCTATGTATAAAGAATTATGTAGTGGAATACAAACTCATACGGAAAAAGGAATATAGAAGACAAACTGGAGACAGATAGTATTGAATAGAAATGATTATAAGTTCTTTATGAAAATAACATGAGACATTTGAAACTAAAATGGAAAATATTATGGAAGAAATATATAGTAAAAAGGAAAAAGTTGTCAAGAATTAATAATAGAGAACTTGTGGATGACATTATGAACAGAAAAGAAGAAGCGAACATAACAGGAGACCTTAATAGGGTATTTGACAACTGGACATGAAATCTTATGGGTAATAATGGGAGAACATACATGAGGAAGTTAGGAAATCATGTATGTCAGTATTTGTAAATAGCTGGTTAAGCCAACAGGTACATATGAAGATAGTACAAGATAGGGATGTCCAATCAGCTGTATACTCTTTGTATTAGTTATAAATGTCAGAGTATGTGAAATAAATTACAAATTGAAGAAGATGGGTTATATAACACCTGACGTGTTAAGAATTCCAGTTCTTTTAACATATGCAGATGACATTCCAATTATTGCAAAAAATAAAAATCTTTATAAAAGTAATAATTTGCATGAATGAGTGCCTATAGGTTATGTGGATGGCTTTAAATAGACAATCAAATGTTTAGGTGATCTAGTATATATATCTTACAATGAATGACATTTTCTGTATTAGGTATAAAATTTGGGAATAAGTAGAATCCAATGGGAAAAACAAATGAAGAAATAAAACAAATCTGTCTTGTCTGGAGAACACAAATTATCATTCAGAAAAAAAGTGCTTCATTGATAAATTCAGTACTGATGGGAAAAATAGCATACTTAGCATGTGTATTTATGTTGCCAACAGTATTTGAAAAGGAATTACTGCAGATATATACTTTTTTCATTTACATGGAGTTCTACATTAAACCCAGTAAAAATAGGAATGTTTTAAGTAAAAAGGAGGAGGTTTATGGTTAATTAACCCAGTGGTACATGCTGCATCATTAAATTTGTTAAAGTGGATAAATGAAAAAGATAAGAAATTAGGAGTAAAACTGTATAAATAAAAGTACAATAATCTTCGTGATGTGGTTAAAAAAGAAATGGTGCATAAATGATGAAAAAAAATGTTAAAAAATAACATGTGGAAAATAAAAACTGATGACAGAAAAAAGGATAGAAAAGTATGGCATAAAAATGTAACGACAAAACATTACTATGTAAAACCATGGGAAAATCTAACAGGTTAAAAATTCAAGCTACAGAAATAAGAAGCAAATGGTGTAATCACAAAGTAGAATGTCAAGATTTTTTGTGGAGACTGGTAATAGATAAACTGTCAGTAACAGGAAACATACCATATAAAAGAAAAGTGATAGAATATGTTTACATTGTCAAGAAGAAAGTACGAAACACATTTTTGAAATCTAAGAGAGTAAAACAGTTAATGGGAAAGCTATGCAAAGATGATTTTTTGTAGATATAAAAAGTGGATAAAATAAACATGGATATGATTAATACTGATATTAAAAGAACAAAAGAATATGTTAAAAGACTAGATAAATTATTTTATGTTATATGGGTTACATGGAATGAAAGAATAAATGAAATTATGTTTAATGGTAAACAAATTTTAGCAACAAGTCCATACAACTAGCAACAATGAGAAAATCAAGACTACTGGTTCAGTCTTTTATTCTCTAGCACCTCGGTATAAAACCTTTCAAGTTTTGTACCGAGATGCTAGAGAATAGAATACTTTTGGGTCTGAACCAGTGGTCTTAATTTTAGCAACAATGTTAAGTAAAATCAGATGGTTATGGAAAAAGGAGTGTGGGGGGGGTCTAACAGAGATGAAAATGTAGTATGATTTAAAGGAAATTATGAATATGTGTAAAGAGATGTGTGTGTGCGTGTGTGTGTGTGTGTGTGTGTGTGTGTGTGTGTGTGTGTGTGTGTGTGTGTGTATATATATATATATATATATATATATATACACACACACACACACACACTTGTAAATATGTAAATATTTTGTAAATAATTACTTTTGCATATAAAGGACCCCTACTCTTTTCAATAGGTGTCATGGCATCCACTTCAGCTACCACCATCTCAAGCAGACAGAATGAAGGATGGCACACTCAGTTGTGCCAGTGATGCTGTCAAATCACCATGGCAACTCCTTTTTCACAACCCCAAACACTGCAATTTGAAATGAAAGGGGGTGCTGACATTACCAAACTGATTTGATAAACCACTGAATTTTCCTCATGTAACGTCGGGCAGAAGTAATGAGAAGAGTAGAGGTCCTGAAACTTATAATTTCTGACATATTTCCTAGAAGATGCCAAAGTTTGGTTGGAAAATATCAAAACTGTTCCTTTAAACATTCCACTCTGCCTTGAGGAAGAAAAGTCATCATTAAAGATGTGACCAGCAGGCAGCCGAGGAAATGACAGAAGATTTCTATCTGTTCACCTGAAAATTCAAACTTGAGTAGAGGATCAAGTGCAGAATGCCAGACAGAAAATAAGAGATTACCTTGATAATATGCATGAGTTTAGAAAGGCTATTAAGCAACTGTTTTTGATAACACGGGAGCACAAAAATCCTGGAAGAAAGCAGTGCTAGTTGTTAATACCTAAAGAGGGTAAAGATCCATCAAATCCAGCTTCATACAGGGCCATTTCAATACTAAACCACAATTATAAAGTGCTCATGTCTATAATGACTAAAGGAATGGCAAAAGTAATGCCATAACTAACAGATATGGATTAATGTGGTTTTGTGGCGGGGAGGCAAACATTTGATAACATTAACAGAATATTGATGATCCAGACGGAAGCAGAGTATAAAAAAATACTGTTGTTGTTGGTGGGTCTTGATGCATTGAAAGCATTTGACACAGTAAGCTGGGAAATGGAAGCATTTGCATTTCCTGAAAACACAATTATAAGGTTGATTAGGAGGATATGAGGGACTGGAGGCGAAAATTTGAGTGGATGGGGTCCTCTCTGATAATTTCTGCTTGATTATTATTTGCATTATATTTAGAACCATAGACAAAGAAAATAAGGGACTCAAATTCAAGAATATAATTAGTATGGTAGTCAAGAAGAGCTGGCTTTATTTACAGGCATTATTTCATACCAGACAAAACCAGAAATAGACATTACAGTGTTGTGGAACATTTTGAGACTGTTTCAGATCTTTTTGGGATCCAAAATTAATGAAGCTAAAACAAAGGCAATAGCGGTAAATTATGTAACCACACACAAATTGGTTCAGGAATATCCATATTTATGGGGACATGATAAAATTAAGTATTTAAAAATATGGATTAAAAATGATTCTCGTGTGGCAGTTAAGGATATGTAGGAAGAGACTAAACAAACATTAATAGAAAAACTGAGAAAATGGAAGCTATGTTATATGGATAATAAAATACAAGCAGGTAAAATGTTTTTTGTCCATTTAGTCTTATACACGTCAGGCATATTTTTATCAACCAGAGGAAAAGTTGTGGATAGCAGTTAATAAAGAGCTGAAGGACTTTATCTGGAAGACAAGAGTCAAGTGGGTTAAGCTGATTCTTCCAGCAAAACAGGGCGGATTGGGTTTACCCAATTTGAAGGGGTATTTCAGAGCTACACAGTTACGACTCCTATACATTGCACAAGCAGAAAACTGCATTTCAAAGTGGAAAGGGATGATGAAATGGGGGGAAGCTCAAGAAACAAGGAGAGACAGATTATGGATGCAGGCCTTTAAGGAGAATAATAACAATCATACAGAATATTACATCCATAAAGTAACAGTATTTTAAGAACTAAGCCAACACAGGATTGGAAAAAGGAGAATCTGCCAATAGGGGTGACTGTAATTAGGGATAAAGACAATAGGTAAGAGGGGGCTGGAATTTATTGGAGAAAACTGGCAAAGGAACAAATGTATTGGGAGCAAATAACTAGAGGGGGACATATGACAGAATGGGAAGGCACCAAGAATTTATTTGGACTGCAAGTTAGAGATTGCTTTCCCCATCAGGGATTGATATCAAAGTATAGGCAGAGAGAAATGGAGGGGGGGGTCCTAAACGAAAGACTATCACTGGTAGAATTTTTAATGGAATTTAGAATAGAAGCTGCCAATAAAAAAAGGAATAACTAGTACAGCATATAAAATATTGCATGACAACTATAAGAATCAATCAGAGGAGGTTAGAAAGGATTGGGAAAACAGACTGGATAAGCAATTCACAAAGAAACAATGGGAGGATACATGATTGTCTCCCAAATATGCAATAAAATCTAGAAGATTTAGAATTTTTGCCAGGAAATGTTTGCATAGATATTTCTATACCACAAGCAGACTCCAGAGAATTTTTCATCAGGCAGACTACAAATGTTGAAGGTGTGACAGGGAACAGGTAAGTAGGAACATATTTTCTGGGAGTGCAGTGAGCTGGTAGATTTTAAGGATTCCCTGCGGGATGCACTGTTGAAGATGCTGGGTGGACAGATTGGTCTGATGAGGGAGATGATTCTTCTGAGCTATGGTACAGAATCAGAACTGCCTAGGCATGGTAAAGGCCTTGCTGTGTCTAATAATGGCAGCTGCCAAAAAAGGCTAGAAAATTACAAGAAAATGGAAATCAAAATCTAAACCAACTATATTAGAAGTAGTGAATATAGTAACAGAGATAAAACAACTAGAATTCAGATCTTTAGAAAAGGGTAGGAGCAAACTACATATGAAAAAATGGGACTTGTGGGAACAATACATACAAGGGAGGAATGAGGTTTAGAAGGCGGCAGGACTTAAATGAGCTATGTAATGTTTGACTGAAAAAGACTGGGTCATACCTCTCAACCTGGAAACATCAGAAATCTGGAAAAAGGCCTAGAAAAATAGGTACAAATCTGTACACTGATTAACATGAAATTTGCATACACAATTATATAACACCACCCACTCCAATGAAATTGTGGGGTACCAACTTTCATATGCAAACTGAAGAATAGGCAACCAAAATATGGTCCCAGACCCTGTAGTAAATGGTAACCATTCTTTTTAAAGTGTAGCAATGATGTTCACTGGGAAGGGAGAAGACGATGAACCTTAGGATCTTGTTTTTGGTGACTTACATTATGTGGGTTTTGTGGTAAAAGTAGGGCATTTAATGGTAGGGAATATTCTAATCTTAAAAAAATATATATTATAGTTTGTTAAGACCTCCAAAAGTCATTCTCCATGGCCTACTGATCAGTGGCGTAGCTTGAGTTTGTGCTTCCCAGGGCTGTCTTTGGGTTTGCCACCCTTCTCCCCTCACAAAATCATGTTCAGACGGGGCTCCCATACACAGCCCCCCCCCCTGCAGCCATTCTAATTTCCCATTACTTTGCTATTTCTCCCTACTTACTTTAAACCCTGTAATGTGTACACTGCTTTACTTCTACAATGATTGTCTGGATTTCATTTAAAACTTTTATTTTACATTTTATAGCACAAATCTTATCTACTTTTATAGCACTTATCTAATGACACAATGGTCAACAAAACAGATGGTCCACATGTTTGTGATTTTGACAATCTCTGGCATTGATAATATGCTCCTTTCCCCCAGGGATTGTACGATGTCAGAGTTAGTATATATAATTGCCAGAGGGTGGGAGGGGCGGCACAATCCCCACATGGAGGGTGCAAGGGGACTGCAAAAAAATATGTTTTTCTTTTTTCCTTTCATTTTTATTAAATTTAAGTTTGTAAACACCAAGGATGTTTCTCGTGCACAAGTAGCATCCTGTAAACATTTGCGTTGCCAGCCTTTTGTTATTGATGTTTAGGTGTTTCAGTGTAATTCAGTATACCTATACATGCAGATATACATATATAGACATGCATATTGTGGATATAAAAAAATTACACACCCCTGTTAAAATGCCAGGTTTTTGTGATATAAAAAATGAGACCACAATAAAACATTTCAAAACTTTTCACACCTTTAATGTGACCTATAATCTGTACAAATCAATTGAAAAATAAATCTGTTAGGGGAATAAATATAAAAAAACATACAATAAGCTGGTTGCATAAGTGTGCACACCCTTTAATACTTTGTTGAAGCACCTTTTGATTTAATTACAGCATTATAGGTACATCATGATGCATATTTGCCCACTCTTTCTTGCAAAAGCACCCCAGATCTGGTCAGAGAGCTTCCAATTTTTCAGTTTTTGTATTATCTTTTGTTTAGACTCCTCCCACATATCCTTAGCTACACATCAGAATCCTTTTCAATCCATACTCCTGAATACTTCATTTTATCATGTTCCCATAAATATGGATATTGTTCAACCAGTTCATGTGTGGGTGCATCATTTACAGCTACTGCCTTTGTTTTATTAATTTTATACCCTGAAAAGATAGGAAACTGTCTCAAAATGTTCCACACACTGAAATGTCCTTTTCTGGTTTTATCAGGTATAAAGTAATATAATCTGCAGATAGTCCCTTATTTTCTTTGCCAATCATTCCAAATATAATGCAAATAAAGTGGAAAGAGGACACCCTTGCCTGTTTCCTCTGCTCAAACAGAAATGATCAGACATAAACCCACCCACTTTAATTTTTGCATCCGATTTCTCATATGCATCAGGAAATGTAAATGCTTCCATTGCCCAGCTCATGAACTCCCAGCTTACTCTGGAAAATGCTTTTTCTGCATCATGATGTACCTATAACTATGGTGTTTTATTACATTTTGTTTTTCTCTGGATCATCAGTGTTCTGTTAATGTCAAATATTTGCCTCCCCTCCAGAAAACTACACTGATCCACATCGATCAGTTTTGGCATTACCTTAGCCATTCTTTTAGCCATTATAGACAAACACTTTATAAAAAGTTGTGTCTTACCATAACGTTCCATCTGAGTTGGTGATGATCTTCCAGTCATCACTGATGGGTTCAGTTCTGAGCCCTCGGAACTGAGTCGGCCTTGTACCAAGTTTGCATGCACCAAAAACCCTCAAGCTAAGCTGCTACCCACAATGCCCTTTGCTCAGTTACCTCAGATAGATTTTGCATGCAACATATAGAGAAAGAATAAGTCAGAGGCCATCTCTGCGCAGAAACCCTAATACACCACAAAGAACCAGAAGATCCGCCAGGAACCTTAGGAGGGGGTCGGTGGGAGGGTGTGATGACTGGAAGATCAACAACTCAGATGGAATGTTATAGTAAGACATAACATCTTTATCTGAAGTTGTTAATCTTCTTCCTATTCATCACTGATGGGACCGAGTCCCCAGGTACTTGGAGAACCTGGGTGGCCCTTATGGAAGAACATTCCTGAGAACCATTGAACCAAAGGCCGCTCTTCCCCTGGAGATCAGATCCAATTTGTAATGCTTGATAAAAGTGTGGGCCTTAGCCCAAATGGCAGCTGCACAAATGTCATCCATGGAGGCCCTAGAGTGGAAGGCAACAGATGCTGCAATAGCCCTAGTTGAGTGAGCTTTGATTTGGCCAGGCTTAGATCCCTCCGCAAGTGAACATGTGAAGGCAATGCAATCCCTGAGCCATTTAGACAAAGTAACCTTTGATACTGCACCTCTCATTCTAGGGCCCACAAAGGAAACGAAAAGCTGGTCTGACTTGTGAAATGATTTAGTTCTGTCCAGATAAAAGTGCAATTGTCTATGAACATCCAGGGAATGAAGGCAGTATTCTCTCGTTAGTGTAATTTGGGAAAAACACGGAGTTTGATGGACTGGTTAATCGAAAAGTCAGAAACGACTTTGGGGAGAAATGACGGGTAAGTTCGAAGTGGTACTCTGCCCTTATGAAAGATCAGACAGGGGCTCTTGATACATAGTGCTTGTAATTCAGAAATTCATCTTGCTGAAGTTATAGCCACCATGAATAAGGATTTCCATGATAAGAATTTTAGATCACAAGTGTCAGCCGACTCAAATGGTGGCAGCGAGAGAGCCTGCAAAACCCAGGAAAATTCCATGCCTCCACCGGCTGTCTGATGGGAGGCCTGCTGTGAAAAATCCCCTTGAGGAAGGTCTTGCAAAGATGAGAGGAGATAAGTGGTACTCCTTCAGACCCGTTATGGAAGTTGGAAATAGCTGCTAGATGGACTCTAATGGTAGAAGCCGAGGCCTCTTTGTCGAGCAGCTCAGCCAAATAATGAAGAATAGTGGCTACAGGGGCTGAGAACGGGTCTAGCTCCTGATTACATGACGAAATAGAGACTCTCTTCCATTTATCAATGTAAAGTTTTCTGGTGGATGGTTTATGAGAAGCCAAAATAATATCCCGGACAGGTAAAGAAATGGTTTCCTGTCTGGCAGCTAAGTGGAGAAACCAAGATGTCAGCTTGAGGGTGGACAGATTCAGGGGAGTCGGCCCTTGTGGGTGAGAAATTAGGTCCTGAGGAGTGTCTAGGATCCAAGGAGACTGTAACAGATGAGGTTGAAGGAAGGGGAACCACACTTGATGAGGCCAGAATGGAGCGATGAGGATCACTTTGTTCTCAACCGAATGGCCTTCCGTAGAACAAGGGGAATCCGAGGGTAAGCATACAGAAGACACGTGGGCCAATCGTAGACTAGAGCATCTCTCGGTGACTCCCCAAGCGGGGGAAAGAGGGCAAAGTAGCTGTTGCATTTTGTATTTGAAGGGGAGGTGAAAAGGTCACAGCATGGCTGGCCCCAGCGGCTGAAAATTTCCGTCGCCACACTCAGGTTGAGAGACCACTTGTGAGGATGATGGATACATCTGCTCAGTCTGTCCGCAATCACGTTAGAGCTCCCCGGGACATGCGTTGCGATCAGGAAGCAGTTAGAAGCTATCGCCCACTGCCAGATTCTCATGGCTTCACGACAAAGGGGCTAAGACTTGGTCCCTCCCTGTTTATGTACCAGACCACAGACATGTCCGACTGGACAGCAATCGTTCCGGATGGAAGAAGCGGATGAAAAGCTTGCAACACTAACAGCAACGCTCTTAATTCCAGGACACTGATATGCCAATTGACCTCTACATCAGACCACGTGCCTTGGACAGACTTTCCCTGGAAATGGCCCCCCCTACATCATCAGGGAAGCATCTGTGGTCACCATGGCACTGGGCAATGGAACCTGGAAGGGACGACACCAAAGATTTTCGTCTGTACTCATCCACCAGAGGAGATCTTGTTTGCAAATGTTGGTGATGAGGATCTTTGAGCTCAGGGTGTGGAGACTGGGTATCCACTGGGCTTGAAGGAGCCATTTTAGTAATCTCATGTGTAGTCTGGCTAAGGGGACTATGGGGATGGCTGCGGCCATAGATGCCAAGGCTTGAAGAATCTCCCTTGCAGACACCTTGCTTTCACAGAGTATCACCGGAACTTGTGCCCTGAGTCTTTGAAGCCTGTGGAGAGGAAGTAAGATTAGACTTGACTGCGTGTTGAATACTGCCCCTATGAATTCCAGTTGTTGTGATGGTTGAAGGTTTGACTTATCCCAGAGTATGGGGATGCCTAGAGCCAATGTGTAGCAGACGGCCCTGACCAGAGGACGCTTGGTGGGGGCGGAGAGGAGTCAATCGTCTAGATATGGAAACACCTGGAATCCCTGAAGTCTCAGATGAGCTGTTACCACTGCAAGACATTTCGTGAACACTTTGGGAGCTGTGGAGACACCGAAAGGCAGGGCTCTGAATTGATAGCGACTGGCTCCCAACCAGAAGTGAAGGAGGCTCCTGGAGCGCTTGTCCATCTTGATATGGTAATACGCATCCCGGAGATCTAATGAGCACATCCACACACCCTCTCACAGAAAGGGGAGGATGGACTGAATCGTGACCATGTGGAACTTGGTCTGAACTACTGATTTGTTTAATTGACTGAGATCCAGAATGGGCCTCCAGTCCCCTGTTTTCTTTGGCACCAAAAAGAATCTTGAGTAGAACCCTGATACGCACTGATCTGAGGGGACCTGTTGGATGTCTCATTTTTGAAGTAGCTTTTGTATTTAGGAAGCTGCCTCCTCCCTTTGACTGGGTGGAACATTGGGACGGGATTTCGGAGGTCTTGGATACGATATTCGTGGAATATGGTAGCCTCTGGTAATGATTCTCTGCACACACTGATCATTCGTAATGGATAGCCAGGCAGCTTGGTGCAGAGAGAAATGCTCCCCGACTGCTTCTGGAGGAAAGCAATGGGACAGCACTTCAGGAGCGCTGATATGGTCTACCTGAGAAGGAATCTCTGGAGCCCTGGTTCCGGGGACCACCTCTGCCCTGAAAGGGACGTCTTCCATTATTGGAACCCCCTCTGCCTCTGGAGGAGTCCTCACCACATGGGTCTCAGAAAGGGCCTTGAGACTGACTGACTGCCACATCTTTCCGCTCCTCTGATTCCTGGAGAAGGAACGCTGAGGTTTGGAAAAGCGTAGGCCAACGGCAGACAAGGTCTTCCTGTCTTACTCGCACCTGGCTAGTGTATCCGTGACCTTAGCACCAAATAGAGCCAAAGGCTCGATAGGGGCATTTAAAAAGGAAGACTTGAAGGACTCTGGCAGGTCACAGATGCGCATCCAGGCGTGACGTCTCATGACTACACCTGCACCCACAGCTCTAGCTGCTCCTTTGGTTGCATGTGACAGCAACCTCATGGATGAATTAGATATGGATTCTAGGGTGGCAAGTTGGGAAGCAACTTTATCTCATGCTCCATCTGATACTTGAACGGCGAGGGTTCCAGAGAGTTCGGACATAAGATCTCTCTGCAGCCTCGTAAAATGTGCCAGAAAGTTCAGAGACCTAACTGCGAAGGTCGCTGATGCAAAGACTAGCTTTCCTAACCTGTCCACTGCCCGGGACACACTGTTGGGTGGGTGAACAGCAGGACTCTCTTCTGCAAGGTCCTTTTTCGTGGCAGCCGCCACCACCATAGCGTCCAATGGCAAGCCTCTGGACCAATGGGGTTGATCCTCTGGAGGGGAGAGTACTTTGTCTGATCTCCTGGGGATAGCCTCGATAGAGTCAGAGTTCTTCCAAGTCCATTGCATGATGAGTTTAACCAACTCATCGGCGGGAGGGGGGGGGGGGTCACCCAAGAAGTAGAGGGCTGAAAGCAAAAGGCCTACAGGAATACGGATTCCTCTGAGGAAGGGGTTGAGGACTTCCAATCACCCCTCTGGGGGAATAACCAACTGTGGAGGATTGCTGGCAGCAAGCACCCTCTCCATCACCCGGAAAGCGGGCCCGCCCTTAGAAGAATGAGAGCCCGGAACCGAAGAAGACAAAATCGGAACCGGGGTCACACCCCGCTCCAGACAGTCCACCCAGGGGACGGAGCCTCAATCAAGCCTGGAGCAGTAGACACCCTCTGATCCGAAGTCGGGGCCGACACAACCATCTGAACCGACACCGGAACCGGGGGCTCCACCCCCCCCCAAGCATGAGATTGAGGCAGGGTGCGTTCCGACGGAACCGGCATCCAAAGTTTGGATGTTGGAGCCTCAGACAGAGTTGTTGGCAGCGAGGAAGGAATTCCTCTAGTAAAAGTTGGATAGATGAGCCTAGGAACAGAGGGGTCCAAGAGAGGAGAGTAAGTAGGGGTTACTGGAGAAATAGACCCAAAGCCAGGAGTGGGATAGGATCTAGGCGGATTTGAGATTTCCCTAGCAGTGAGCAGCTGATCAAAAAGGCGCACCACATCCAATTCAGAAAGGCTTCTGGTGGATCTCACCAATGCACCTTTGGAGGAGTCAGGCCGGTCCAGAAAGGGGCTGCAGGCTTGTCCGGTAAACGGGTCCACACTGGATGAGTATCGGGTCTGTGGTGTGGCACAAAACGGCATCGACAATTTCAATTTTGCATCAGGTAATAAAGGTATGGTCGGAGCCGTGAAGGGCTCGGAGCAGAAGTCACTAAAGGGATGGATGACAGGAATGGTTCAGAGGTAGTTGTCGGAGCCGATATCAAAGTCGATACACTGGTCGGTACAGAGGCTGAAGGTTGTGCCGTAACTGTCAGTGCCGGGGTGGGTGTCGACAAGGTTACCTCGGTAAACTTCACTGGAGCCGAGCTCAGAGCCGATGTGGTAGTCGGCACCGAGGAAGCAGAATGGTGTTCAGAAGAGGATTTATGGGCCTTGTGCTTGTGACCCTTACTTCTGTCACTGAATGGTAAGGAGGGGTCTGATCGAGGACATTTATTGTCCGAAGGAGGGGTTGAGACCTCCATCGCAGACATGACCTCCGAAAAAGGCGAAGCAAGCAGGCCCTTTAAAATTGGTTTGTTACGAAGTTCATTCAGGGTCCGCTGACTGAAACTAGCACAGATATCACACAGGGGTTTCTCCGACAAATGTGGAACCACCAAATAGCATACACATTCTTTGTGGAGGTCACTATTCAGCAGTTTACTACTGCAAGAAGAGCAGTGTTTAAACCCTGTAGTTCCCTACTTTTCAGACATCCCAGAACACACACTCACACACAAGGGAAAGAGAGAGAGAAAATGAAGGAGAGAGAAAGCAAATACCAACAATGGTAACAAGATACTGTAAAGGTAGAAAGTTAGAAATACCAAGAAATTACCAACAATGATAAGAGAGAAACACCTGTGGGTAGAGCTGAAGCAATATAGAACAACAAGAACAAGTTATAAAAGGAGAAAAAAACTTTTTCAAACCAGTAAATATATCTGAAAAAAGCACTTAACTGGAGAGCTCGGTGAAACGCTGCTATATGACTGCGCGGCAAATGAGAACTGGGTTAACTGAGCAAAGGGCATTGTGGGTAGCAGCTTAGCTTGAGAGGTCTTGGTGCACGCAAGCTTGGTACAAGGCCAACTCAGTTCCAAGGGCTCAGAACCTAACTCATCAGTGCTGAATAGCAAGGAGATTAACAACTTCAGATTCATGGTTTAGGATTGAAATGGGCTTGTATGAAGCTGGATCTGATGGGTGTTTACCCTTCTTTAGTTATTACAGCCACCACCACTTTCTTTCAGGTTGCTGGTGTTTCTCCTCCTCTCAAAATACCATTATATAAAACTTTCCAGATCTTTATCATTTTTTCCCTCCTTGCTTCCAAACTTCTACAAAAATACCATTTATTCCTGGGGACTTTCCTGTGGATTAGTTATACATCACAATTTTTATCTCAACTTTTCCTATCCTATTAATTGAGCCTCATCTACCACTAACCTTGGCATATTTAATTCTTCCATAAACATATTAATTTCTACCTTTTCTTGATTTCTGTGTCTCTCTGCTTTATACAGACTTACACAGAATTTCTGAAATATTTCTAATGCTTCTACAAGATCTCTTGCAATCTTCCTTGTTATAGGCTCCCAAAGCTTGGTGACATCCCTTTCTACTTTCTGTTGCCTGAGTGGTTGTGATAAAAAATTTTTGTGCTCTAGAATTATTATTAAAAACCGTTGCTTAACAGCAATCTTTCTAAACTCATGCATATTATCAATGTAGTCCCTTGTTTTCTGTTTAGCATTCTGCAGTTGCTCCTCCTCTTGTCCTATGGGATTCTCCCTATTTTGTAGTACTTTAACATTTGTCAGCCCCGCTAATTAATACTTATTACTTCTTAACCATATCTTCCTTTCTTTTATTTCCATCCTATTTTTAAACTCCACTTTAATTTTATTCTACTCCCTAGCTATATTTTCAGAAGAAATTTCTATTTCTAATAGCTCCTGAATAATTTCCACTATCCATTCCTTAAATTCCTCTCTTTTCAACAGACAGGTGGGAAAGCTCCAGCGCCTCACTTCATTTCATCAACCTGTGTTTTTATTTAATACTGGCAAATGATCTGAAATAGTTACTAGGTATGTATCAAGACCTTCAATTAAATGCACATGTTCATATGAAATGTAAATTTGGTCTAGCCTTGCCTAGTTTTTGTACCATGGAGAATAAAATGCAAGTTCGGCCCAACCTCCTAGTACTGAATTCACATTTTCCATGCCAAATATTTTCATAAATTTCTTCACAAATCTGCCCATCTTTGTTATATTTTCTGTTCTGCCCCCCACAAGACACATTTTCACTGTTGGAGATGAAAATAGTAGTCCCCACCTATTAGTAATGTTCCTTGCTGAAAGCTTATTATTTCTCCCAAAATGTTCTTATGTTCCATTACATCACGTTTTGGTGGAATATAAATACATGCCAGTGCAACCCTTTTCCCTTGCCAGTAGCCCCTTACTACTACACATCTATTATTACTACTACACATCTACCATTACATTTTTTATCCTCTTCTATCACTATTGGAGCTCCTCTTGCAATTAAAATAAGTACTCCTCTTTTCCCTTGCCCCAGACATTCTGATGAATAACCATCCTGCAAACCATTCTTTATCAAACTCACATGTTCAGTTCTTTCCAACTGTATCTCTGCAGCATAGCTATATACACTCTACATTTTTTAATATAGTTCACTACTCTCTCTTTTTTGCATTCATCTGTGAGACAGTTGACATTTAAAAGCATTACAGAAAGCATCAATTTACTGAAAAGTTATTATTCCCACCTTTAATGTAGAACAGCTTTTTTGTTAAATGTCTAGTTCCAGCTTTTGTGTTACATGCGTATACTGTTTGGCATGTTAATCTTTTATACAGTTGTCTGTTGTCATCTCAATTAGAACCTGTGTCACATCTCACAAAACTTTATTGAAAGCCCTCAAAAACACCCCCCAATGCCCCCCTAAAACTATTAACACACAAAACTATGTAACATCTTCAAATGTTGAAGTTTTTCCCTCCTAATAGGAAGAAATGCTCCAGACAGACAGCCACACACACAGACTTGAGATAACCTAAAAGGTTATCCATGTTAAAAAGCATGGTACAGCCTGTGCTTCAATTAAGTGCTGTCTGGCTTTGTCTTATCGTTATAGCTCTCTTAACTGGGAAAAGACATGAATGCTTTCAGAAAACATTTCTCCAAGCTATTTCTCTTCATCAGATTGTCTCCTAGAGACTTGAGAACCAGACACAAAACTGCCAAGCAAATATTTGTTTACTAGAAAAAAAGCTTTATAAAATTCAATATACTTTACTCTCCTATGCAAGAATAAGAAAAACACACTTTTTCTTTTATGATGCTCTTTTAACCAGTGCCTACATTTCTTAAAACTGAACAAGAAGAAAGACAGAAGGGAGAAAAGGGAAAAAAAACTTCAGAGTTGATTCTAACACCTCCAATCCGACAGCAATGCTTTAGCACAGTCTCTCGTCTGGCTCAAACATGCTCAGAGCTGGTGCACTCAGAGAAAGTATCGCATTCGAGGATACAACAATCTTCAGATCTGACAAAGACAATCCTGGAAGGCTCAGCTCCAAGGGCTCCAAAACCATGAGTCGGACTGGAGAAGGACCCAAGATAGGTGGTGTAGTACTAGTAAAGGTCTCCAAACACGAAGGGGTAAGAGCATGAAGAACTCCCATCAGAATCTCTGCTGAGATGAATTTTCTCATCATCCTATCCATGTCAGCTTCTGTCAGGCATCTGGAAGAACGAGACGATGAGACAACTGACAGTGACCTGGAACATCAGCATCTTTCCAAGAACGGGAATGGCACTCTGGAAGGTACAGGATCCAAGGATGATGCATACCTTGTTTGGGGTAAGTGCTTTGGATCTGATGATATTGGAGCTGAAGAAGCAGATCCGACATCCAACGCTGACTGATTCAAAGATTAAGACTTCAGATCTGACTTTTTCAACAGTTTTTGAGCTGGCTCCAATGTCAGATCTGAGGATGGAGTACAAGATTCCTGACAGATCTGAAGGCCCTTTCCTTTACTCTTTTTTGGCCTGTTTAGGGGGCTGAGCTCCAGAATAGTGACTATGAAAAAGTCATATAAAGTAGACCTTTTAGAATTAATTTGGTTTTGGGATCTACAATCGCTTGAGGATTAAATGACTTGCATATTTAACAGTTTTTAAATAATCAGGGCCTAAGCAATAGATGCACAGATTGTGCAAATCAGACAAGGGAAACTATGCCCACACCGATTCCATTTTTTAAAGCCTGAAAGCGTTTTTGCCATTTTTTTTTACTGTAAAACTATCTAAAGGAAGAAGGATAGATTTAAAAAAACATATTATTTTCCCCAATAATCTTTATTTTCATTTTACATCAAGATAAAGCATATATATATTCCAATACTTACATAGTGGCGCATATATCAATTATATATATTATAGGAATGACAGTGAGATGATAGGCCACCAAATTCAACTATTTACAATATGTACAAAGGCGCTTTACAAAAAGTATTTTTAACATTTTTTGAACACCACTTATGGTATTTTACAGTCAAGTCCAGTACTAACTTGGGGTTGTTTGTATATCCCTAAAGTCCATTACAGTATGTTTCGTGATCTTTATTTTATTAGTTTAAGCTAAGATGATATTAAAGGTTTGTTCCCAAGTTTTTAAGTTTTCCAGATTTTTATTTCCTTTGTTAATTACCATCTTGCATGCTAGATGATTTGTATGGCCATTTTTTTTAAATCACTTCCAAGTAACATTCAGAGAATCTAGCCATTTGGATGTTATATATAACTTCATTAGTAGAAAAAATGTTATGAGAATCTGTTTGGTTCCCAGTTATGTCTGATGGGGGGATATGAAGTAGAGTAAATACTCATGTTAATGTTGATGTCTCGTAGCCCATTTTTTGTAGTGGTATTTTTAGGGAATTCCACAGTTTATAGACACATTTACAACTCCAGAAAAGGTGGATTAAGTCTACCTTATGATTCTTGCAGTGTAGACAGTCTGGTGATTTAGCTGTGTTGAATTTGTGAAGTATTACAGGTGTGAGGTATGAATTATTATTAATCATAAGTTGTTTGCATGTCAGTTTTTAAGGGGTATTATTTTCAAAATTAGATTAATAGCTTGTCTTATCTGTTGTTCATTTATAGGAGTTTTTAGTTTCAGCCAATAGTCTGAAAATAGAAGAGCATTCTGAAATTTAATTTCACTTATCAATTTGTGTGTTAGATATTGTTTTTCTGTTAGACAGAATTACCTTCCATAGTGAAACACAATTATCTATGTCTCTATTGTGTGGGTTGCTATTTTGGAGGTAACTGGAACAAAATTTGTCTTAGTGTGATTGTGTATGATTTGGGTAGATTAAGTTTACTTCTCATTTCTTGAATTGTACAGTTGTGGTAGAGGTAGATGTCCTGTATTCTCTTGTCTGTCAGTAAATGAAAAGAGCTAAAGTCTATCATTGTATTATTAATTTTCAAGTTTGGGTTTTTATGTAATGGGTGTAGGATTTCCATCATTGGCCAGAGATTTAAGGAGGAGAAAAGATTTTGTGTTATATTTGTAAAGTGTTTTAAAGGTTCTAGAATACTGTAATCTTGTATTTCCTTTTTGCTTAGAAAAGGAAGAGCTTTGGAATTAATGCCTAGTGTTTTAGTGTACCTGAAGTATATTGTTACCCAAGGAGGAGCCGACTGTGCTCAGCTATTCTCTGCATTTTATTAGCATTAATGATGGAATAGTAGAGTTTTAAGTCCGGAAGATTCAAACCCCCTTTTGTTTTAAGGAGAGAGAGTTTTTGATATGAAATTCTTGTTTTTTTGGGTTCCCATATAAATTTGGCAAAAAAGGTGTGTAGTAGTTTGAAGAATTTGTGTACAGTTGTCTGTGATGTCATGAAAATATATGTTATTCTGGGTAGTACATTCATTTTAATTATTGATATCTTAGACAGGAATGGTAATTTGAGGTCGTTCCATCTTTTATTGTCTTGTACTATGCTTTACCATTTCTGTACTATATTGTGTTGATAGAATTCTCTTTTATTCTGAAAAAAGGTAATGCCCAAATATTTTGTTTCTTGTTTTATTTTAATTGTATATAAGAATGGAAATAGTGAGAAGTTTGGGAGGTCTTAAAGGAAATATACTGGTTTTATTGAAGTTTAATTTGTAGCTGGACATGACTGCGAATTGTTCGATTGCTTTTATTATTTTAATTATGTCAGAGCTTGGGGTAATGAAATATATGTTTAGGTCATCAGCGAAGGCTGCAAGGAAGATTTTGAAATTGAATAATGTTGGGGGATTAGGATATGTATTTTGTTTAATGTCTAAAAAGAAAGGTTCAAGATAAAGGTTAAACAGGAAAGTTGATGGTGGGCATCCTTGTCTCGTTGCATTTTTTATCATGATTCTGTTTGGTTTTGTTAATGTATAAAGTTGTACAGGGGTTACTATATAGTATTTTAATTATTTGTATGAATTTATTAGGAAAATCAAAGACATCTACTACCACTGTATATATGGGTTTTTTCCTCTGGTTTGCTTCTAGTGTTAAGGTATTGTCAGTGGTCTGTCGCCATGGTATGAAACCAGATTGCTCAGGAGAAATAATGTTGGCTATAATCTTTTTCATTCTGTTGGCTATTACTGATGTAAAGATCTTTGTGTCCATATTTAGAAGTGAGATAGGTCTATAGCTATCCGGATTTCTAGGGTCTGATTGGTCTTTTAGTATAAAGATAGTTTTCGAAGCATTAAAGTGAATATCATTTATGTTATTATTTATTATGTAGTTTAAAACACGGTATAGTATTTTGGCAACTATAAGGGTAGTTCTGATGCAACACCGTCCGGGCCTTGGGCTTTCTGTAGTTTTAAATGTTTAATTGTTGTACTGATTTCATTGATTGAAATAGGTTCCATTAGTGTTTTCTGTTGGTTTGTGTCTAGTTTAGGGAATCTTAGTTTTTGAAGGAAAAGTGCCCCATCGTCTTCTGAGGTCTGCAGGGTTTGTTCTCCATATACTCAATAATAGATTTGCTCAAATATTTTTAATATGTCTTCATTTTTGGTATATTGTCTGTCTTTGTGATTTATTTCTGTTATATTAGGTACGGTTTTATGTTGAGTAATAAGTCTGGCTAAAGCTCTGGATGGAATTTTGACTCCTGAGTAGTTAGCCAGATTTCTTATTTCATGGAATGATAGATTTTTTGCTTCCATCAAGTACAAATCTCTTTGTAGTTTTAGTAGGGTGTTTTCAGTTTGATTATTAAAGTTATTTTGTAGTTCCTTTTCTAACTGCTCTATTTTTCCTTTTAATACTCGTTCTTCTCTTAGCTGCATTTTTTTATAGTATGATGCTTTGTTGATGAATATTCCTCTAATTTGTGTTTTTGCTGAGGCCCATTCTATATCTGGTGTTACCTGTACAGTTATTTGTGAAAGCTGTTTGTAGTACTGATTCAACATCTTTTCTTATATCCTGTTTGTTTAGTAGATTAGGGTTCAATGACCAATTATAGCCTATGTTAGCTAGGCATGGTTTGTTATCCCATCTAATTTAGAGTGTGATTTTTGAATGATCCGAGAGGAATCTGGTGTGTGTGTGTATGTTTTTGCTTCCATATTGAGAAATATGTCTGAGATTAAAAAGAAGTCTATTCTTGACCACATTTTGTGGCATTGTGAGTAAATGGTAAACTTTCCAAATTTATTGTCATTTTCCTCATATTTGTGTGGATCATATAGTCTGAAATCTTGTTTAAGTTCGTTAAGTGCTACTGTGACTAGTTTATTGTGTGGTTTATTCGGATTGGTTCACAGGCTGGTACTAGGCTATCGGCCCTAAGGCCTATACAAGCCTAGCCATGACAATTCCCAGACCTCTGTCTAGCAAGGTGACTGACGTGATCCCCGGGGTGAATTTCCTATCTCCCATCCAATCATCAAGGTTCCTTTTGAAGAGGGCCACAGAAGCGCTCTGCTTGACATGTATGGGCAAGTCTATTCCAGAATCTGGGGAGTCTCTGAGTCAGGAACCTACCTTTCCAGCATGTTTTGTTCATTGTGATGACAAAATTTAGATCCCTGGAGCATGTGTCTCTGAGGTATTGGGATTTCTTTAAGTGTAACATGTCCAACAGCTCTGGGTTTGACATGGCCTTGTATGTTAAGCAGAGATCGGCTCTGAGGAGACGATATGCGACAGAGTATTGGTGGAGTTTTTTTTAGATGGTCAGCAAAGGGCATCTGCTTTAGGCTTGTGATTTTTTTAAGTGAGGTATTTCTGCGGCCTTTCCAGTTGTTGCAGATGTCTTCAGAGGTACATACCAAACGGGGCATTGTATTCTATAATGGGTCTAATGAGGGATGAGTACAATGACCTCCTTTTTTCTGGATGAAAAGCCCTTAGTGATGAGATGTGCCACTTAGAAGGATTTCTTGACTGTTGTGGAAATGTGGTTATCGAAGGTGAGACCAATGTCAACCTGTGTCCCTAAGTCTCTTATCACACTTTTGGGGTTTAGTGTACTGCCACCTATGTGGTAATTCACTGGTGCATGTTTTTTTCCCAAAGGGGATAACTATACATTTCTTGGCATTGAGCTTGAGCCCATGGCTCTGGCACCAAGCATCTGTTTCTGTAAGGCCCTTTTGTAGAATATCCACATCATTTGGGGATTCAATAATGGCTCCCAGTTTGCACTCATCTGTGAACTTTGTTAGCCAGAGTCCCTTAGTGTTGGTCTGTACTTCAGAGAAGTAGATGCCAAACAAGAGCGGTCCCAGGACTGAACCCTGAGGTACTCCACTCTGTCTTTATCCGGATTTTGATAGGTGTTCCAGTCACCTCCAATTATTACACAGTAGTCTTAAAATTGGGTTAAAATCACATAGAGCAACATAAAGAAGTGATGTTGGTTATTACAAGGTGCATATATACTGAGGATCATTATAAGTTTTGGGGTATTAGGTTTATGGAAGGCTAAATAACACCAGCTTCCTTCTTTATCAGAGGCGGTTTTAATTACCTTACCATGAAAAGGTTCTTTTATTATTATTGCTACTCCTGTGCTGTTTGATTTTTCCCCGGATGCTATAATTTGTTTTATCCATTTTTTCTTACCTATTTTTGTCCATTGTTCTGGTGTTGTGTGTTTCTTGAAATAGGATGAGACTGGCTTTGGTTTTTAGGGTGAGGTGTAGAAATAGGTTCCTTTTTTCTTTAGTTTGTAATCCCTTAACATTCCCGTTTCTATCTCTCACATTTATTTTGTTAATGGTGTTGGTCATATGTATAAAGGTATACTAAGTGTGTGTGATATTTTTTTGTATGTGTTGTTACAAATTTTTATGAAAAGCACATATATATTCCCATGCCTATCCAGTGCCTACCCACCATCTCTCCCTGGACCAAGAATAAGAGGGGGGAAGAAGGGAGATTTTTCCGAAAGTTTTGCGTTTCCCTTTATTGTTTAGAGTTGTGATCCCTTTCAGTATTGATTCTGTATAGTCTATTCCCCCTTGAAATACTAGAAACAATGTAGAAAACGCTTAACATACAAGTTCTCTAAATAGCACCGCTGTGTACTATTTCCTAACTCCTTTATACTGAACCACCAAACAGTAGCATGGTTATTCTCGAAATGTAGTGCTTACAACTGTGTAACATAAAAGCCTAACATTTCCTTTTTTTTTAACTAGCCGTTTAACATTTAGATTAATAGACATCTATTTAACAAATTAACATATTTACATCATTGTATACATTTTCCAATTTTCTTCTTCAGTACCTGATTAAAAGCAGTTTAACTACTGTCCTTTCAGGCTACTGTGTCAAGTTCCTTTATGTATTCTCAGGATTTTACATTCGTAGTAATTCAGTGTCAGGTTCAGATTAATTGTCCCATATTTGGTATCGGGGGGGGGGACAATATCCACAGTATCTGCAGTTAAAACTTGATTAGTGTTGTTAAGTGGGTTTTAAAGTCTAGTCAGACGTTACATATATATTTGTCTTGTATGTTTAGCCCATGGTTGTGACGTTTAAACATATTAAGCAGTTACAGAGTCTCTCTACTTTTTCTTTGCTGCAGAGGCTATTTATTAATTGCTTATGATAGTGACAGATCCCTTTTCCCTTTAGCCATGTCGCAATTAGTCTGTAGTTAAAGTGAAAGTATTACAGTATATTTGATATAGAGTTACTTATATATTGCTCAGCATTGTCATTAGGTTATTTTAGAGCACAGTACCTTTTCCAACAGGTTGTTGAGTGTAATTTGCTGGTCGCACTGCAGAAGAGTTTGTTCTTAGTCCCCAGTATCTGATTCTGTCTTTTATAATTTACAGGTCCTGTTTTTATCATTGTTTCTCTGTTGGGACTCGTTCTGATCATACAATGGGGCCATCGAGTTCGAGTGGGGAAGGAGTTTATTTGTAAAATCCTGGGAAGTGGTTCACTCGTGTAACATGCGTGCAGGGAAAAGCAGCACGATTTTTAGTACCTACCTGCTTTTCGCTTTCTTTTCTTTTTCTCCACATGGCTGTGTTCGACAGTTTGAGGGCCAAGGAAGCAAGGATAATACCACCAGTGAAGATTCCCAAGTAGAGTGACCTCAATTCAGACCATGATGAATTAATGAAATCTTCTTTTAAGAAGCTACCAATGATGGTATTAAAAGGAAGGGGACAAGCTACCAATGATGGTATGAAAGGAAAGGAGAGATAAGTAAATACCAACAGTGCTATTGAGAAATATACTAAATCAGTGTAGGTAGGGTACAGGTGTGTGTGTGTGTGTGTGTGTGTGTGTGTGTATATAAATATATATATATATATATATATATGTGTGTGTGTGTGTATGTTTATATGTGTAAAGAAAAAAGTAAGAAACTGAAGATAACCTACTAAAAGGTTCACTTAATTGACTAATGTCACCAATGTTCGAGAGCTCAAAGCGATCACATCTGAACGCAAAAGCGCCAAACAAGATCTGAGGTATGTTAGGGGGACACAGCATTATGGGTAAGGGAGGAGCTCTAAGAGTTCTAGGGGCCACAAGCTGTAAAAAAACAGTCAAGTCAGATCCGAACCCAATTGCCGA
Source organism: Protopterus annectens (assembly GCF_019279795.1). Classification (NCBI taxonomy): domain Eukaryota; kingdom Metazoa; phylum Chordata; order Ceratodontiformes; family Protopteridae; genus Protopterus; species Protopterus annectens. The sequence goes on from NC_056732.1 coordinate 1,010,757,758, forward strand.
GTAAGAATGCAGTGCAGTCGCATATTCAGCCATCCTTTTTTTTTTTCATTTTGACCTTTAAGTTTTGCAGTTTTATCATCTTATCTAACTATCTGTTTAAAGCGTCTTCCATTTTTTTCCAATCTTTTATTGTTTGAGTTGATATACTCCATCAGTGTTTCAGTTATTTTAATCAGGTCTATGTGGAGTTACCATATACTTTCCTCTAGGTTACTGGAAGTCATGTCTGGTGCTTGCACTGCTTTTTGCTGAACAGCTCCAGTACTTGTCCCAGTCAGTGTTTCTTTGTCACCTTTTGTAGCTGATTTTCCTTCAGGTGCTCTGTATTTCTTTTTTCCTGACATCCAGGCAGTGCAATTACTAGCCAGTTATTGAAATTTACACAGAAATTTAGATCCCTAGCTTTCTCTAAGTTTCTGTTTTCACAATGGGAGAGCTAGAATTAAGCTGTTACTCAATATGCAGCCATCTAGGAAGTTGATGAAATGTCAGTATTAGTGGGAATGGAGGAAATGCATACTGTAATCCCAGATGCCACTGGTGGAGTAGTGTCTCTGGGGTTTGACCCTTCTGTGGAACTAAGAAAAAAACGTCTGTAAATGGAGCTGGTCAGGGGAGACAAACATGTCACAGAAGGGCTCTTCCCAACAGCAGAATATCATCCACTCTATTGCAAGACTGAGGGACCACTTGTGCAGCATTTATAGACATTAGCTGAGCCCGTCTGCTAGGAAGCTGGCTTACCCTGAAAATATGCACCGTTACTGATGTAAAATTATTGCTCATTTACACAGCCTCTTGGCCATCAGAAACATGGGATATGATCTGGTTCCCCTTGTTTGTTAATGTACCAAGATACTGACATATGGTCAGATCGAAGAGCAAAGTACAGTTGTATACACTTATCATAAATGTAGATGTTCGAGTGTATTCACTGTTGCAGTCCTCACACTTGGGTTATCTGCCTGTAGGTAGCCCTCAGTCGGCCCGAATACCAGAGACTTAGTATTTCTACGTCGGTTGCTGTCACTCCAGGACTGATGTTAGGTTGTCAGGGGTATAAAAACAGGCAGCTGACGCCATTACATCAATTTTTCTTGCCCCAAATGTCAGGAGCCCACCTAAATAGGGAGCTAAATTATGGTGGGAAAAACACCACCAGTAAAAAGTAAATACCAATAGCCCTGCAAGGGGTGAGTAATAAAGAGGAGAGAGATAGATAGAGAGAGAAGGGGGCTGGTGGGTGGGAAACTAGGACTGCAACAGTGAATACACGTGAACATCTACACTTATGCCAAGTGTACACAACTGTACTATGTTCTTCGTGTTTCACTGTTGCAGTCATCACACTTGGGTTGATTCCCAAAACTGAAGAAAGGGTGGAGGCAGACAAGAAGAGTTGGGGCTGGCTAGTATGCCCTGCAGGACTGCTGTTGCAAAACCCACCCTGGATTTGGAAAAGATAGCCAGGTGGTAATGCTTGGTAAAGGTCTGTACAGAACTCCAAGTAGCAGCTTCCAGAATGTCCCTGGTAGGGACTCCCCTGAGGAATGCTGTAGAGGTAGAAGTTGCCCCAGTGGTGTGTGTTCTGACCCCCCCGAGGGGTTGGTTTCCCATGGTGTTTGTAGCAGAAATGGATACAATGTGCTGTCCATTTAGAAATTGTTTGTTTTGAAATGGCCTTGCCCTCTGCCACTGGTGCAAAACTGACTAGTAATTGGTCAGATTTCCTGAAGGGCTTAGTCCTATCAAGGTAGAATCTGAGCTGTCAGTGCACATCCAAGGAGTGCAGGAACCTTTCCCCTTTATTTTGAGGATTAGGGAAGAAGGTTGGCAAATGGATAGATTGGTTGAGAGCCACACTGGACACCACTTTAGTCATAAAGTAAGGAGGTTAGTCCTGAGGGACACCCTGTCAGCATGAAAAATAATGAAGGGTTCCACAGCCATAAGTGCTTGTAGCTCAGACACTCTTGTAGCTGAAGTGATGGCCAGAAGCAAGGCTGTTTCCCAAGAGAGGAATTTTAACTCTGCTGATGCTGCAGGCTCAATGGGGGATAGCATTAGCTTTTCCAGTGCAAAGTTAGGGTCCCAAGCAGGGGAGGGTCCTCTCCTTGGTGGCCTTAAGTTGTTTGCCCCCTCTCAGGAACTGTTTGATGAGAGGGTGAGAGAAGAGGTGGCTCAGTGTTGTAATGAGCTGAGATGGCAGAGGCATGGATCTTAATGGAGAAGGATAGGCCTCTGTGGAGTAGATCTGCTAGGTAATCCAGGATTAGAGGCAAGGAGGGCAGTGCTGTGTCCTCTCCTTTAGAATGAATCCAGGAACAATACTTTTGCCACTTATCAGCTGAGGATTTCCTTGTACTGGGTCTTCTGGCTTCAAGAATGACGTTGAGCACCTGCTTGCTTAGACTGGTCACTGGGGGAGAATTCAAAGAATAAGCCATGCTGCAGATTCAGGGTTTGCAGTTGCAGATGCAAGATCTGTCCCCCCTGTTGACTGAGGAGGGTTGGGATCTGGGGTAGGTGCCAGGGTGGCACCAGTGAGAGGCTACGCAGTAGTGGGTACCAGTGCTGGCATGGCCAGTCTGTGGCAATCAGAATTGTCCTTGGTCTGTCCTGTCTTATCTTGAGTAATATTCTTGAGAGAAGACGGAGGCATGCATATATTGAGAGGTTTTCCCACTGGAAGGATAGGGCATCCACTTTCAAGGCCCTGCTGTGAGTTGTCCTGGTGCAGAATTTGCTGAGCTGGTGATTGCAGGGGGAGGCAAAGAGGTCCACCTCTGGGGTCCCCCATTTCTGGATTAGAAGGCTGAAGGTGCTGGGTTCTAAGTGACACTCGTGTGAGTCTAGGAGATTTCTGCTTAAGTCATCTGCCAGAGAGTTTTGTTTGCCTGGCAGGAATTCAGCTTGTAGATGAATATGCATGTCCAAGGCCATGTTCCACAGGGCCATGGCTAGCCTGCAGAGTGGGTTCCCCCCTGCTTGTTGATGTACCACATAACTGTGGTGTTGTCTGTTTTTATTAGCAAGGGTCCTGGTGAGAGTAGGGATCTGAAAGCTGTCAGAGCATGCTGAACAGCTAGCATCTCTTGCTGGCTGATGTGCAGATGAATTTGACTTGGGCTCTAGTGGCCCTGAATGCATCTGTCATCCAAGTGTACCCCCCCCAGGCATAGTCTGATGCATCTGTGGTTAGGGTCTGGGTGGCTTGGGGTTGAGTAAAGGGAAGTCCCTTGTTGTGGTTGCATGCTGCTGCCCACCAAATAAACTCTGTCCTTAGACAAGATATGATAGGTATGACGGTTTTCAGGTCCTGAGTATGTTGGCACCAAAGACTTTTTAAGTACCATTGAAGTGTCCTCTTATGCAGTCTGGCATATGGAATTAGTACAATGCAAGAGGCCATGAACCCTAGGGCCAGCAGGATTTTCCTTGCTGATAGCTGGGTTCTGGTGGCCATTTGAGTGAAGTAGCCTGTCAGATAAGCGTTGTTTTTCTGGAGTAAGGAATGCCATCTGGGATGCTGTGTCCAAGCTTGCTCCCAGGAATACAATCTTTTGACTGAGGACTAGTTTTGATTTATTTTCATTGATAGTGTACCCCAGGGAAGTTAGAAGGTTCTTTACAAATGTCAGGTGCTGCAACAACTTTTCCTGACTGTCTGCCTGAATCAGGCAATCGTCAAAGTATGGGTAAATTTGAATTTTTCTCTGTCGGCAATAGGCAATGGCTGGAGCCAGGCATTTTGTGAATACTCTGGGAGCAGTGGATAAGCCAAAGGGAAGTGCAGAGAACTGATAATGCATACATCCTGCCCTGAAACATAGGTATTTCCTGCACGAGTCCCTGCTAGGGATGTGCAGATAGGCTTCTTTTAGGTCTAGGGTGGTTAACCAGGCATCTTTGGACAGCTTAGGAAGAAGCTGCTGAAGGGTGGGAATTTTGAATTATGGTACCGCCAAGAAGGTGTTTAAAATGGAAAGATCTAGTATTGGGTGCTAAGTGCCCTCTTTTCTGGGTACCAGGAAAAGTCTGTAATGAATTGCCCTTATGGAGGAGCAGGGATTGAACTTGGTTTTGCCCCTCTGCACACTGGTTTGGAAGAGGGTCTGGGAACCCTTTTGGGGTTGGCAGCGAGTGGAAGCAAAATTTCTACCCCTGGGATACAATGTTGAGGACCCATCGGTCTTTGGTGATGGAGGTCCAGTTTTTTGCATGATGATCAAGTTTTCCTCCTAGGGGCATGAGCAGCTGGGCAGAGGTGAGGAGTAGAGTTGAGAAGTCATTGTGAATTCTTTCTGTAAGGGGATGGCTTAGCACTCCCCTGTTTTTGAAGTGGAGGCACTCCATTGCTTAGATCTCTGCATACTCTGAGACCGTAATCTGGTGGGGTTTGTTTCCTGTGTGTCTAGTTTGAGATGGCCTTGAGGGGCTGGAAAGGACCAATGTTTCAAGGTGCTGGAAAGGACCAATGTTTCGAGGGGCAATGCCTACTGAATCTAGGAGGCTGCACTTGCAAAAAATCTTTAACTGCCTGCATAGATTTAGCTTTTTCTTCCATCTTTTTTAGAACCTCTTCTGCTTTGGTGCCAAACAGATTGCCCTTGTTCAAAGGAGTGTCTAATAATTTTGATTTGACATGGTCTGGCAAGGTCTGTTCCTTAAGCCAGGCATGCCTTCTCAGTACAGAACCAGTGACTGCTGCCCTGTAAGATGCTTCTAAGGAGTCGAAGTCAAATTGCAAAATATTCTTGCTGACTTGGCTTGCAGAATGCATAAGCTCTTGTAACTCTATTTTTTGCACAGTCTGTAAAGGTAGAAAATTTTTGCTTAATAAGTTCCATAATATGTTGCTGGTATTTTAGCATGTGAAACTGGCAATTCAATGCCTAATGCCGAGAGTTGCAGAGGTGTATACTTTTTTACCTCATCTGTCTAAAGCTCGGGAATCACTGTCCGAAGGGGTGGGATTCTTAGCTGTAGCTGCTTTTATACCTTCAGGCCTTTGGGAAATTACCTCTGGGTCAGCAGTAGGATTTTTGAAAAGAAATTTGTGAGAGTCAGGGACTCTGTAGTACCTGCCTGGTTTACTTGGAGTAGGGGGTAACATATCAGGAGTTAGACTGGATTCCATAAAGCCATCATCCACAACATCCAGAACTGGAGGTATTGCTAAAGGTCTATGTTGTGGCAAATCTAAAAATTCTCCGAGTCTCTTTCTGGACTGAGGATAGTCTTGGCATTCCCAGTGGAAATGTTCTCAAAGTATGTAGGGTTTCACCAAAAGAAAAATCCTCTGGAGGGGAAGAAGAGGGAATGGATTCCTCTGCATCTGAATCCTCATAAGCAGATCAAGGCATGTCTTCATATTCAGAAAACTCAGAGTCGTCAGACTCTTGGACTGTTAGGGGACAGATCTATTTTTCTCTTAGCAGGGGAAGGCTGGCTTCCCCTAATCAGCATAATCAGGTCTTCTGCCATTTTAAGCATTTGATGTTGTGGCAAGGAAGCAGGTGCTTGAGTTTGGGTCGTCGTATTCTTAGGTGCAGCTCGTACTCTTGGCCTCAGAAACTCGGTAGTTTTAGACAGAAATGAAGACGTGTAAGAAGTTGTCGGTTTGTGTCGAATATCTGTAATGCGAAGAACTTCCTCGGAAGCCGGTGCCTGCATAGCAGCTCCGGACCTATCCAAGGTAGAGACATCTGCAGGTTCCCTAGTCAAAGAAGAGTCCTGCAGCATACCGGACTCTGAACGGGTCTTGGTAGCGGCCTGCGAATCTATCGAAGCAGGCATCAGGGGCTGCAAAAGCACCTCACTGAGTACCGGTGAACTGGTGACTAGCTTAACGGAAGTGTTGTCGGCAGTTTTGGACCTGTGCAGTCTGTCTCTGTCTTTATCCTTACTTTTTTTGGAAGATCGGTAGTCGGATGGCTTACCAAAGCCATTTTGGAATACAGAGATCAAGAGGGAAAGTATTTAGCGACAATAAGGGCCCAATGACGAATAGTTTGAGTGTTGAACAAAGCACAAAACTGACAGCGAGGTACGTCGTGGTCTGGGCCTAAACAGGTGATGCAGTAAGAATGGAAATCTCGGTGTGGTATTTGCTTTCCACAGGCGAGACAATTGTTAACTTTTTCTGACATCGGTTAGAGCAAGAAAAAGGATCCCCAATGGGGTACTTGGCTTTAGAAGACTTCATGATTCAGTTCAGAAACAAAAACTCAGGTAGCGGCCGACCGGCACGCGTGTGAACTGCTTCTGCTTCGGGCTCCTTGGCAAGAAAGACTGATGTAATGGCATTGGCTGCCTGTTTTTTTTTTACCCCCGATGACCTGACGTCAGTACTGCAGTGACAGCAACCGACACAGAAATACTAAGTCTTTGGTATTCCAGCCAGCTGAGGGCTACCTGCAGGGAGATAACCCAAGAGTGATGACTGCAACAGTGCAACATGAAAAACATCTGCACCTTGGGAAAAGTGGCCCTGTAAAGCCTGTAAAAATAACAGGACTACCCTCATCTCCAGAATATTTATGTGCAAAGATGTATCTTTTGTCCATGTCCCTTAGACCATCTGCCCTTAATACCACCCTCCATAGCTGATGCAGTTAAAGTAACAGTGACCATACAAAGGGGAGTGGTGAAAGTGTAACCCTTCTCTTGACTGTGTCATTGAACCCAGCAGGAGAGAACTCTACAACATATCCTCAAAGGATGATTAACTGATCATGTAATCTAACATCTGAAACCAGTGACTGAACAGTCCACTATAAAATTCTCAAGTTATCCTGCAAAAGGAGGTAAGTGGAGACTTGCACCCATAAGAACCAAGAACTTCAATATAAGCTTTGCTGACTGTTTGGGTGTTACAAAAGAAGCGGAAGCACTGTATGATGGACTGAATTTTCTCTGGGATGAGACATACTGACATGCAAACTGTTTAGCAGCCAAAGAATGCTTGCACGTGCAGTGATTTTAATTGGGACTTTGAGGTGGTCACAAATATTCAGTGAGAGTAGTAAGTAGTCCCTTGTGCAAATCAGTGATGCCCTTGTAGAGGACAGCTAAAAAAGTCAGTTATCTAAGGAAAAACCATGATCACATGTAGTTTCTTGCAAGCTTCCACCACTACTATGCATTTGGTGAATCTTGCTGGGATTGTGGTGAGTGTAAATGAGAGGGCTGTGATATAGCAGTGACTGGTTCCCAGCCAGAAGCAAAAAAAATTTCTGGATGCCTAGGCAATTTTTATGTACAAATAGGCATCCTGTAGAGCCAAGCAGCACAACTAATCTCCTTTCTGAATATACGAGAGACTGAGTGCGACTATCCACAGCTCGGTGTTCTGTACATAAATGTTTAAGATGCAGTAATCAAAAATGGGGCTGAAGTCGTTTGCAGTACCAAAAGGAATATCAAATAAACCCAGGATCTCCTCTGGTCTGGTTTGAGCTCTTGGATGGTTATTTTTTCTGGGTGGTTTGCAACCTTTATTCTGGCTGCCCTTCCTTCTGAAAGAGTAAGCTGTCTTGCAGTGGGAGGGAGGCAGACTGTGTAGAGGTGATTGGAACTGTGTAGTTTCTGGGTATTACTTCCTTGTTCCATCTCTCCAATGTGATGATCACGTGCTATGCTTTGAGATGGAGGAAGTTGTACCCCCTACTGCCTCCAGAGGTAGACAGTTAAGTATTTTTCCTCTGTTTACTTGATAAGTTTTTCTGCATAGCTGCCTAGTTTGAGCATTTTCTGGCTTGTTAAACTTGATTTCTGCATTAGTAGCTGTATTTAGAGCACAACCAACAGCTGTATACTGAATTTCCTGTTTGCACTTAATTTTAAAATCGTTTTGTTCTCAAAACTTGCATATTTTCTGTCTTTGACCTAGCACTCTTGTGTGGGGTCATTTACTGCACTGTTATAACTTGATATTACTTGTGAACCTCTGCTATCTCTGAAAAAACAAAAACAAAAAAATCTTGCCTTTTCCCACTTTTCTGAGATTTAAAAAAGTTCAAGTTACAGGCTTGCTGTTCTTGAACTGTTTTGTAAGTTTCTGTGAGGCCATTTTTGCTTGGGCTAAAGGAAAGTCTCTCTGTTGATCAGTGGCAGTGATAAACATTGAGCTGCTTCCCTGCCCCCGTGGGAGTGGTTACTAACTTGAAACTGTAGTTTTATTGGCTCTTTTGGGTCAATTCCTGGCTCTTTCCAGCCCCTGCTATCAAGCACGCTTTAGAGTGCTTTAGCGTGGAGTTGCCACTGGAGCAGCATCGGGCAGCGCCGGTTTAACAAGGTTAAACTTTTTCTGGCTCCATAAAGTCTGTTCTTCATTTTTTCCCTTAGAACTGCTGTACTAGTAATCTAAACAGTATATCCCTTAACTAAAAAGCGCAGCACTTGTTCCTAAAAGCTTTTACTTGTCTTAAAAGCATCTTCTTTTCAGGTTTAGCACTTCTGTATTATACAAAGTCCCTCACTAGCAACCCCCCCCCAGGAGTACCCACTTCCTTACTAAGTCCTCTCTTATTCAGTTACACCCCTAACTTCTAAATTTCTCTAGCATGTCGAAGGGACAGATGCTGGCGTCCTCTCCTGTCCAGTTGGTGAATTTGGGAATATTGAGGCAATGTTACAATTGCCTCATGTACACTGACAACCCTCTCCTCCTCCCACATAACACAAATACTTGCGAGAGATGCAGCTATTTAGCCAAACTGGAGGCTGAGCTCTCTCAACTCAGGACTGGCAAGACCAGACAGGAGGAGAAGGCAACCACACACACCACAAAACCAGTCTCACATAAAGCTATCACAACAATGAATCAAACACATAAACACAAAGTCATACTCTGAGGCTCTGAGCAAAAATTTACCTAAACAGCAGAGACCTCCAAAGCAGACATCCAAGCAACTGCCACCTCATGACACACCACAGGCAACACATAAACCACAAAATCAGTGTGCAAAGCAGTCACAGCCCTTAAGGCCAAATACAACACCAAACATACTTGTCATAGGTGACTCCATAGTCAGACACACTGACGTCCCACTCACCAGGCTGAACAAGGAGAGGGTCACAGTAAGCTGCCTATCGGGCGCTAAAATCTGCCACATAACACAAGCACTCGGGTCACTCCACAGCAAGTACAAATATGACACAGTCATTGTCCATGCTGGTGTGAACGACCTGAGACGTACCTCCCTGGACTACATGAAAAGAGACATAGAGGAGCTCTCTGATTATGTAGCCCAGGCAGGTATGACCCTGACCCTGAGCAGTATCCTTCCTTCACCAAGAATGATGCCACAACATAGAGACAAGATGATTAGCTTTAACAATTGGCTTAATTTCTGGTGTCATTCAAAGGGGATCCAGTGTCTGTCTGCCTGGGATGACATGCTTGACAAGCCACGCTGCCGCAAGGGACAGCTTGCACCTGTCACCCTGGGATTCCGGATATTGGCTAAGGCTCTTGCCACCCCATCGTGCCTTTTTAGGCAAGGCTCAAATTCTAAACCTACCACCCTAGAAAACAAAAATGGGAAGAAACTAAGGGTAATGCTGCTCAATGCCAGAAGTCTAAATCTCAAAATGCACGCTCTCGAGGCCCTTCTCAGTATGGAGAACATCGATATCTGTGCTGTGACTGAAACCTGGTTCAAGGCTCCAGAGAGCACCCCGGCACTATCAGGTTTTACCTCATATCATGCGTTCCGGCCCCAAAACCCAGACCACACCACAAAAGGAGGGTGTATCCATATTCATCAAGGATACCCACACCTCCAGGTTGGTGGCAACGCACTAAGCATCGGAAACCATCCAGGTGCAATTAACCATAGGCAAAACTGCTCTACAATTTGTAGCATGCTACAGGCCACCCTCTCAAACTCAGGAACCCCACACAGCCTTCCTGAAGACACTGGAGGGTATAAATGTATCTCCAAACACCATTATATTGGGTGACTTCAACTACCCGAATATAGACTGGGAACATTACTCAAGCCCTAACTTTCTAGCCCAAAGGTTCCTGGAGTTCATAAATTCAAATGCCATGGAACAACTAGTCACCGTTCCCACAAGAGGAGAAAATATACTAGATCTCATCAACACAAACATGAGGACAAAATGCTCCACACCGGAAGTATATCCCTCATTGGTGAGATCAGATCACAAACATATCTCACTGGAAATCCACATCCCGCCCCCAGCCCAAACAAAAAAGACCACAGTGAAGAACTTCTCTAAAGCAAACTTCACACTACTCAAGACTGGTGTGGTATCCTTCAAGGCCCCCGAGCCAGTGGAAACCACAAACCAAGCTGCGGAAGCCCTTACAAATGCCTTCTACGAACACCTCCAGGACTGCATGGATCAGGCAATCCCCAATAAAACCAAGACTCTTTCCACCAAGGGCAAACGTCCAGTCTGGTGGACCCCAGCCATAAACAAACTTTACAATAAGCGGAGAAAGCTGTTACACGATAGAGCAAAATCCATAAAAGAGAAGACACCCTTGATCATTATTAGTAAAAAAAATACGAGCACTCATAAAATCATCCAAGGCCAAATTTGAGAGAAAAATCGCTAATGAAGACAATCATAAGGCCTTCTTCAGCTATGTTAGAAACCTGGGTGGAAACTCCCAGATATGCGCAGAATTAGTCCAAAATGATACAAAAATCACTGAACCCACAGACATTGCCAACATACTGGCAGACAGGTTCAGTGCAAACTTCACCCCTCTCCCCCAAAAGGAGAGATAACTATCCCAGCGGAGTGTAGCCTCCCAGACATCTCTAATGCGCAGGTGAAAGCTGCTCTCTCTAAAGCTAAAAACACAGCATCAATGGGACCGGATGGTGTCCCGGCTGTGTGCTACAAACTCAATGAGGAACTAAACCCGCATATAAGGCAGCTGTTTAATCTTAGCCTTACCACAGGATACGTGCCCAAGGAGTGGCGTGACGGCAACTGTGGTCCCACTCCACAAAGGCGGTACCTCACGGACCCTGAAAATTACCGCCCCATAAGCTTAACAAGCCTGGTCTGCAAAGCTATGGAGAGGATCATAATGGAACTCATAAACAAAGACATAGGGGACTTGCAGACATTGGACCCGACCCAGTTTGGCTTTGTCAAGGGCAGATCATGCCTTTTGAACTTGGTCAACTTCTTCGAAACAGTCACCAAGGCCATTGATGAGGGAAAGGCAGTCCATACAGCCTACCTTGACCTTGCAAAAGCTTTCGACACAATACCCCACTCGGGTATTATAGAGAAACTTACCAGCTTAAATGTAAACCCATATGTCACAAGATGGGTTGCAAAGTGGCTAAAGGACAGAACCCACAGGGTTAGAGTTGCTGGCGCCATGTCAGACTCCAAGCCGGTCACAAGTGGGGTCCCACAGGGCTCAGTCCTTGGCCCCCTGTTGTTCGGCATCTACTTCTCAGAAGTACAGGCAAACATAGGAGGACTATGGCTGACAAAGTTTGCAGATGACTGCAAACTGGGCACCATAGTGGAAAGTACATCGGACACAGATATCCTTCAGAGGGGTCTCACGGAAACTGATAACTGGTGCCACAGCCATGGCCTGAAGTTAAATGCCAAAATATGTATAGTCATACCCTTCGGGAAAAACAAGGTAACCCCAAGCTACCATATAGGTGGCAATCCATTAAGCACAGAAGAGGTTATCAGGGACCTGGGGACCCAGGTTGACAGTGGCCTTTCTTTTGACACTCACATTGCTAAAGTGGTTAGAAAGACCTTCTACACTGCCCACCTGATCATGAAGGGATTCACATCCAGATCAAGTGAGGTCATTGTTCCCCTGTACTCTTCACTTATCAGACCAATGATCGAGTACAATGCCCCATTCGGGATGTATCTTACCCGACACCTGCAGCAATTGGAGAGACCCCAAAAGTTCCTCACCAAAAGGATAAAGGGACTCCAAAATCTGTCATATGCTGCCAGACTGAAGAAACTCCAGCTCTATTCAGTCGCATACCGCCTGCTCAGAGGTGACCTGTGCCTGACATACAAGGCCATGTCCAACCCGGAATTAATGGACATGCTCCACCTCAAAAAATCCAAATCTACCAGATCCGCTAGAGCAAGCGACTTAAACCTTAGCACGGATATAAATAGGACATGCTGGAGGGATAGATTTGTCACCCAGAGACTCCCTATGCTGTGGAATAAAATCCCATTCCATGTGAGGCAGAGCACCTCGCTGGCTCTGTTCAAGAGAAATCTTGACCGGTGGATGAAAATCGTAGGTTTACCCCGGGAATCATCTCTGTGTCACTGCTGGACAGAGGCACAACAAACTAATGGGCACAGTATTTTTTAACATAAGGGGTGGCGTAAGCCACAAAACTTTGGGCTAGGCTTATAAATGCCTTAGGGCAGATAGCCTAGTATAAACCTATGAACCTAAGTCCTCAGGAATTCTTCGCATGTCTCCAAGTAGAAGGACGCTGAAACTCTTGGTTCAACAGACCCTATTGCTTGACTCTAGGATACCATCCATTCAGTAAGTTCCCATGGCTTTGGGAATTTCAATACAATGCTGGTTAAATGCTGGCTGTTGGTGTTTTTGGAAATACAAATTCTCTGCATTCTTCTGGTTCATAGGTAGGTACTAGGCTACTGGCCCTAGGGCCTATACAAGCCTAGTCTAAAAGGTACCCTGGCTTTCGCCACCCAAGAAAATTATTTTCCTGTGTCCCTGTCAAGCAGAGCCACAGAAGTGATCCCCGGGATGAATTTCCTATCTCCCATCCAATCATCAAGCTTTTTCTTGAAGAGTGCTAATGAGGACAGGAATCTATCCCTCCCAGCATATTCTGTTTACTGTTGTGACAAGGTTTACATCCCAAGAGCATGTAGCTTGGAGGGACTGGTATTTCTTTAAGTGGAGCATGTGCAACAGCTCTGGGTTTGACATAGCTTTGGATGTTAGGCAGAGATCGCCTCTGAGTAGGCGATATGCGATGGAGTAAAGCTGGAGTTTTTTGAGACGGTCTGCATAGGTCATCTGTTTGAGGCTGGTAATCCTCTTTGTGAGGTATTTCTGCGGCCTTTCCAGTTGTTGTAGATGTCTTGTGAGGTACATACCAAAAGGGGCACTGTATTCTATAATGGGTCTAATGAGTGACGAGTTGAGGGGAACAATGACCTCTTTTTTCCTGGATGAGAAACCTTTTCTGATAAGGTGTGCCACGTAGAATGATTTCCTGACTACTGTGGCGATGGGTTAACAAAGTAGGAACTACAGTCCAACTGTGTCCCAAGGTTTCTTATCACACTTTCGGTGTTAAGTAGACTACCACCTATGTGGTCGTTCATGGGTACAGAGGTTTTACAAAAAGGGATGACAATGCACTTTTTGGCACCGAGTTTGAAGCCATGGCTTTGACATCAGGCATCTGTCGCAGTGAGGCCCTTTTGTAGGATGTTCACATCGTTAGAAGTATGGATTATGGCTCCTAGTTTGCAGTCATCTGCGAACTTTGTTAGTCAAAGACTTTCAGTGTTGGCCTGTACTTCAGAGAAGTAGATACCAAATAGGAGGGGACCCAGGACTGAACCCTGTGGTACTCCACTTGTCACTGGTCTGAAGTCAGATTTGGAGTCTGCTGCTTTCACAGTGTGGGTTCTGTCAGTGAGCCAGTTGGCAACTCATCTTGCAACACAGGGATGAATACCTAGTTTAGTGAGTTTATCTGTAATTCTAGAGTGGGGAATGGTGTCAAAAGCCTTGGCAAGATCTAGATAGGCTGTGTGAACCACCTTACCCTAATCTACGGCTTTGGTGACTGCTTCAAAGATGTCTATCAGGTTTAGGAGACATGATCTGTCTTTTACAAACCTGAACTGGGTGGGGTCCAGAGTTTGGAGATTACCAATGTCATTGTTTATAAGTTCCATGAGGATACGTTCCATAGCCTTGTAGACCAAGCTTGTCAGACTAATGGGGCGGTAGTTCCCAGGATCCACGGTGGCTTCCCCTTCGTGGAGTGGGATAACCGTCATTGTGCGCCATTCAGTGGGCACAAAGCCTGAGGTGAGGCTATGATTGAACATGGTTCTTAGGTGGGGTGTCAGTTCGTTCTATAGTTCGTGTAGAATGCAGCCTGGGAATTTGTCAGGTCCCATGGATGCTGTGTTCTTGGCTTTGGAGAGTGTAGTTTTTACCTGTGCATCCGTGATTACAGGAACTTTGCATTTTTCCAGTATAGAGATGGGCCCTTTAGGGGGGGTGAGAGGGGGGTAAAGTTAGCAGTGAACCTATCTGCCAGGATGTTGGCAATATCAGTTGGTTCTCTATATTTAGTTCCATTGTGCTTTAACTCGGAGATGATCTGAGTGTTGCCATTGAGATTCTTGACATAGCTATAGAACGTAAAATCAAAAATATCCAGGCTGTAATCAATAAAAGGGTTGTCTATCTGTAGTACAAGTTTATTAAGCGCTTTCGGCTATGCACACCGTAGCCTTCATCAGAATACATTACAAACAGCATACTGCTTCATTAAATAGAACTCATTGACCAATCACAAAGATAAAACAATGAATTAAAGAATCATCCCCCTACATTACCCATTAACTCTTAAAAACATATAATAGATTTGCATTCCATACAGAAACAACAGTCAATTCCATCACTATAAAACATGCTCTATAGAAAAACCTTACAAAATTCATCAGTAACTATAAAAATATTTATTTCTTAATTTTTCTTTCCTGCAAAACTGGGACCATAGAAATATTTTCATTCAACCCTCAGGGAAACATTGCTGCTGTTCTTATTGCCATTGTGTTTCTTTTTTCTTTAAAGTATTTTCCAGTCTCCCCCTCTTGTATTTAATTTAACCTGCTCCACAATTCCAAATGAAAATTTTGCAAAAGTTGCACATATTGAAGAATGTTTATATAGTGCACTAGTTGTTTTTTTATTTTTGATGTCATTAACATGCTCATACATCCTACTTTTAAGTGACCGTTCTGTTTTTCCTACATAGAATGCTGTGCATGAGTTGCACAGAGCTATGTATACAACACCTTTAGTCAAACAATTCCCATTTACAAACTCTATTTTACTTTTTAGCATGTTATGTAGAACTACAAATTGTTCTTTGAGTATATAGCAACATTGTCTACACATTACACGTGGTCTGGTGCCCCTGCTGTTCACCTTTCTGGGTTCTATCTTGCATTCAAGAAGGCCCTTAATATTGTGCCCTGTCTTATTAACAAATCTAGGACCCTCTCCCAACTTCTTATATATTTCTTGATTAGTTTTGAAAATTGTCCAGTTCTTGTTGATGATATCCATAACATCCTTGTTTGTGGAATTATATTCAACTACACAGGCCCTTTTGTATTTATCATTTTCCTTAATCTTTTCCACATTATTATTTTGTAATCCTACCCCTAACAAGGGGAGATAGTCAATGCCCCACTTGTACTGCACTTCTGAAATGATTTCCTCAATCATCTGTTTGGGGAACCCTCTCTCTTCAAACATGCACTGTAATTTACTTAATTCACCTTGTAAATTATCATAATGGGACGTCATTCTAGCAACCCTCACTGCCTGTCCCTTCACTATACTTTTTTGAGCAGTAGGGTGATTGCTCCCATAATGTAGATATGTGTTGCAAAATGTAGGTTTTCTATATATACGGGATCGGAATCCACCCTTATTAATAATTTGTACATCCAAATAGTTAATACTGGTAAAATCATAATTATAGGTAAATTCTAAGAAGTCAGTTGTTTCACCTATGTATTGTACAAAGTCAGAAATCTCTTCTTCAGTACCTTTCCATAGGACAAACATGTCATCCAAAAACCTGGAATATAGTACTTTGTCCCAATAGGGGCTATTGAAGATGTGGCAAGTTTCCCATCCAAGGAGTACTATGTTGGCATAGATAGGGGCACAAGCTGCACCCATTGCTACACCTCTAATCTGCTGATAATATTCCCCCTCAAAGAAAATAAAGTTGTCGTCTATAATCAAACTCATGATTTCACAAATAAAGATATTCTTACTGTGCTCTAACTTGGAAAAGTTAAATAAAGCTTCTTCAAAAAATTCCAAGCCTTGAATCTTAGGTATCACAGTAAATAAATCTTTCACATCAATTGTGAGGAAAATAAAGTTCTCTTGCCACATCTCCTTTTTATGTTACCCAGAAATTCCCATGAATCTTTAACCAAGTGTTCACAGTCATTGATAACATGTTTGACCCAGAAATCTACCAGCACTGCTAATGGATGAGTTTTAGAATTATTTGCTGCCACGATGGGTCTAAACTGTGATTTGACTACGTTTTTATGTATTTTGGGGATTCCGAAAAAAATAGGGATTTTGGGATCTCTTACATATAGAAATTCATAATGTTCTTGTTCTATCCTATTATTTATTAAATATTCCTCTAAATATGCATTAATACGTGCATAAGAAATATTAAATTGATTAGGGGAAACTAGAGCATAAGTTTCTTCATCAAATAATACATTTCGCAACACATCCGAATAATCTGTAGACTTGAACAACACAACAGCCCCTCCCTTGTCTGGGATCATAACCCTTATAGTATCATCTTTCCTCAACTCCATTAACAAGTTAAACTCTTCCTTGCTTAAATTCCATTTTACTTTCTTGAATTTATTTCTCTCTTGAACCTCATACATTTCTTCCAATACTATTTTTTCAAAGGTATCAATTAATGGATGGAGAGGAGGGTTGAACACACTTCCTCTGTAAGGGATGTAGCTGTTGTTCTTTACAGTAGAAATGTTATCTGAAAACATGATGTCAAAATTAAATTTCCTGGTGAACAATTTAAATTCTGTAATGTTGTCTACCATGTTATCTCGAGTTTGGGGCACAAATTTAATACCTTTGGAAAACAATTTGAAATGCGTTTCAGTGACAGTGTGCTCAGTACAGATATAAATGGTAAACCCATCCATGGTGTTCACTATGGGCTGTCCATCTGCAATGGCTATTAAATCATTCCCTACTAGTTGATTCTCTTCCTGTATATGAGTTAATACTGATAGTGTCCCCCCATCTTAATCTGTCCATGTGCTGTTCTTCGTGAGCGGTGGAATACTGGAAAATCCTGGTCATATCACCATAGTCTCCACCCTCCTTATATTCTAACTCATATACAGGAAGAGAATCAACTAGTAGGGAATGATTCAAATCCAAGAGGGGGAGACTGGAAAAATACTTTAAAGAAAAAAGAAATACAATGGCAAATAAGAACAGCAGCAATGTTTCCCCCAGGGTTAAATGAAAATATTTCCATGGTCCCAGTTTTGCAGGAAAGAAAAAATAAGAAATAAATATTATTTTTATAGTTACTGATGAATTTTGTAAGGTTTTTCTATAGAGCATGTTTTATAGTGATGAATTGACTGTTGTTTCTGTATGGAATACAAATCTGTTATATGTTTTTAAGAGTTAATGGGTATTGTAGGGGGATGATTCTTTAATTCATTGTTTTATCTTTGTGATTGGTCAATGAGTTCTATTCAATGAAGCAGTATGCTGTTTGTAATGTATTCTGATGAAGACTACACTGTGCATAGCTGAAAGCGCTTAATAAACTTGTACCACAGCCTGGATATTTTTGATTTTACAGTTGTTTTACTTTCTGGGTGTTTTTAGGTTTTGGTTTATAGCTATAGAATGCTTTGTGGTTGTCTTTAGAATCAGTGACAATTTTGTTTTCGTAACTAGCTTTGGAGGATTTTATGAGGGATCTCAGCTTCTTACTGAGGCTGACCAGGGAGTTCATCCAATCATGGAATTTTACTCTTTTTTGAAACAGTTTCTTTCTTCTGTTGTAGAGTTTGTTTATGGCAGGGCACCACCAGATTGGCTTCCTTTTCTTGAAGGATGATAGCATCTTAGTTCTGTTAGGGATTGCATGATCCATGCACTCGTTTAAGTGCTTATAAAGTGCATCTGTGTAGGATTCAGCAGTCATAACTCTATTGTCCGTCTGCATGGGTGTCGTGAAGTTTGCCACTTCTGTCTTAAGAAGCATGAAGTTGGCTTTGGAGAAATGTTTTACTGTGATTTCCCTAATGGGGGTGAGATGTGGATGTCTAGGGTGATTAGCTTGTGGTCAGATCTGACCAATGAGGAATTGACCACTGGTGTGGAACACCAGTTGCCCATGTTGGTAATGACCAGGTCTAGGAAATTCCTGCCCCTGGTGGGGGTGTGGATAAGTTGATCCAAGGCATTGGAATTTATTAATTCGAGAAAACATTGAGCAAAGGTGTTGGTACAGGAGTAGTTTTCCCAGTTAATGGTGGGGTACTTGAAATCGCCCATTATTAGGTTGTACCCTAATATTTTCCAGTGTATCAAGAAATGAAGAGCAGGAATCCTGGGGCATGGTGGGGGATCTGTAGCAAGCTAGAATTTGGATTGCAGTTTTGCCCAGAGTTAGCTGCACTTGGATAATCTCGGATGCATCATGCTGAGCAACTAGCCTGGAGGTGTGGATATCCTTAATGAATATGGACACGCCTCTGCCTTTAGTGTTTCGGTCCAGGTTAGGGGGCTGAAAGGTGTGGTATGAATTATAGCCTGGTAATGCAGGAGTGCTCTCTGGAGCCTTGAACCAGGTCTCTGTCACTGCACAGATGTCGATGTTCTCCATTTTAAGGAGTGCGTCGAGTGAGTGCATTTCGTGGTTTAGACTTCTAGCACTGATTTTGCTTGCTTGTACCTGTTATGATGGTGAATTTGTCATTTGAACGTTGCCTAAAGGGTGTTCTTGAGAAAGATCCACTGAGCAGTGGAGAATATATATGACCATTACATTCTTCAAGCATCTAACCCTCTTTTTTTGACCCGGTGCAGTTTGTTTTTATCTAAGGTCCAAATAAGGAGGATCTGTCAAATGCTGTGCTAGAGAAGGATGCCTTAATGTTTTAGACAAAATTTCTTAGTCTCAAGTCAGAGATGACTCCTCAAGGTTATGGCATACCCAGCTGCTTTTGCAGTATAGAAAAAGCCTTGTAAGACCTAAATGGTAGGTAAGATCAACTGCCTGGATCTGGATTATGGTCCTCCAGCAGATAGAAATGACTATGTTTACGGGGAAACCTGATGTCTGCTGACAAGGAATGGAGAAAAACACACACACACACACACACACAAGCAACAGAAGTGGGAAAATCTGTTCTGCAAGGATGCACTCAACACTTGCCAAAGTACGGTTTTGTACCTACCATAAATGTAGATGCTCTTGTGCTAATACAGCTGCAGTCATAACAGATGGGTTCTCCTGCCATCAGGCGGGTCCTTGGTCGGCCGAATTCCAAAGTCTAGGTCTGGCGTCGGTTGTCGTCGCTTCTTCCCTGACGTCAGTGCGACAGGGGTATAAAGGAACCCAGCCGACGCCATTTTCTTCAGTTTTTCTTGCCCCAGATGTCAGGTGCCCCCAGAAGGAAGGCAATACATAAATTTGTGTAATAATGCAGTGCAATATAATCAAAATACAGCAGTTGCAAGCAAATACATCATAAATGAATACCCCAATCAGGTTGTATGAGGATGTGTTGGTCTATAGGCCTGTCCCAAGAGGGGAAGGAGGGAGGGAAACCTGGACTGCAGCTGTATTAGCACTCGAACATCTACATTTATGGTATGTACAAAACTGTGCTATGTTCATCGTGCATACAGCTGCAGTCATAACAGATGGGTAGAATCCCAAAGCTAAGAAAGGGGTGGTAGGCACTAGGTGGAACTAGGAGGAGCCAAAATGCCCTGCAAGACTGCAGTGGCAAAGCCTGCTCTAGATTTGGAGTATAATGGTAGGTTGTAGTGCTTGGAGAAGGTATGCACGGAACTCCAAGTGGCTGCTTCCAAAATATCCTTGGTAGGAACTCCTCTGAGGAAGGCTGCAGAGGTGGGTGTGGCCCTGGTGGAATGAGTTCTAATGCCTGTAGGTACAGTTTTGCCATGAAAGGAATAGCAAAAGCATATGCAGTGGGCTATCCATTTTGAGATTGTCTGTTTGGAAATTGGCTTTCCTTGAGCTCCTACCGCATAGGACACAAAGAGCTGTTCTGATTTTCTGAAAGGCTTTGTTCTGTCCAAATAATAACGCAGTTGTCTGTGGATGTCCAAGGAATGTAGTAATCTCTCCCCTTTGTTTTGAGGATTAGGATAAAAAGTAGGTAAATGTATGGCCTGATTTAAAGCTACCCTGGATACCACTTTAAGCATAAAGGACGGGTTGGTTCGTAAGAAAACTCTGTCCTGATGGAAGATGATAAAAGGCTGGACAGCCATGAGAGCCTGTAGTTCTGAAACTCTACGAGCTGAGGTGATAGCCAGAAGGAAAGCTGTTTTCCAGGACAAATATTGCAAATCTGATGAGGCAGCTGGCTCAAAGGGAGGCAAGGTCAGTTTTTCCAGAATGAAATTAAGATCCCAAACAGGTATTGGTTGTTTCAATGGAGGTCTTAAATTCTTAGCCCCTCTAAGGAACTGTCTTAAGAGAGGGTGAGAGAATAAAGGTGGATCAGTGTTGTATTCTGCAGAAATGGCTGAGGCATGGATTTTGATGGAGGAGAATGAAAGTCCACTGCTTAGCAGCTCAGCCAAATATTGTAGTATTTGAGGTAAATTCAGTTTTCCAGGATCCTGGCCCTTTTTCTCATTCCAGTCACAAAACCGTTTCCATTTTGCGGAGTAAGCTTTTCTAGTTGATGGCCTTCTGGCCTCCAAAATGACATCCTGCACCTCCTTGGAGAGCAGGGCCTGTTGCGATGCTAAGGAATCTTCCATGCGGCTAGATTGAGTGTTTTTAGCTGGCTGTGGAGAGTTTTGAAGCTGTGCTGAGTCAGAAGAAGAGGCATTAGAGGCAGGGTCCATGGTGGGGAATGCGTCAGGCTCCTCAGGAGTGGGTACCAGTGTTGCCTTGGCCAGTCCGGAGCAATGAGAATCATCTTTGGTCTGTCTGCTTTGATTTTCAATAGAACTTTGGGCAGCAGAGGAAGAGGTGGGAAGGCATAAACTGTCATTGATGTCCAACTGAAAGAGAGAGCATCCACTCTCCAGGCCTTTGGATGGAAAATCCTTGAGCAGAATTTTGTCAATTGATGATTTTTGTGGGAGGCAAAGAGATCTATGTCTGGCCTTCCCCATTCTTGGATTATTTCTGTAAAAACTTTTGGATGCAATTTCCATTCGTGTGGATCTGTCATATTCCTGCTTAGGTCGTCTGCCAGCGTGTTTTCCTTGCCTGGCAAGTACTGTGCTTGTAGTTCCATTTGTAAGTCCATGGCCATGTTCCAAAGTGACATGGCCAGTCTGCATAGGGGGTAAGAATGTGTTCCTCCCTGTTTGTTTATGTACCACATAACTGTGGTGCTGTCTGTTCTTATCAATAGTGGACCTGGTTGCAGAAGGTCCTTGAAAGCTATAATAGCATTTATTACTGCTAGCATTTCCTTTTGATTGATGTGAAGGTGCTTTTCTTTTTGGGACTATTTGCCCTGAATGCACCGATCTGTCATGTGCACCCCCCAGGCGTAGTCCGAGGCGTCTGTTGTGATGACTTGATTTGCTTGAGGCTTGCTGAATGGAAGACCTGTGTTTGTTTGACATGCTTGAGCCCACCACAGAAATTCCTTTTGCAGACATGGAATTAGTGGTATTATTGTTTCCAAACTGTGGCTGTGTTGAGACCATATGTTTTTCAGGTACCATTGTAGTTTCCTCATATGCAGCTTTGCACATGGGATTAGTAAGATGCAAGATGCCATGTATCCCAGAGCCTGCAGGATTTTCCTTGCAGTCAGCCTGGTGCAATTTGCTAGTGTTCTGAAGTATTGAATTAGTTGCCCTGCTTCTCTGGCATGAGGTAGGCCATCTGGGTGTTTGTGTCCAAATTGGCACCCAGGAAAATTATCTTCCGAGAGGGTATTAGCCTTGATTTCTTTTTGTTGACTGTGTATCCCAGAGAGTTCAACAACATTATTACATAAGCCAGATGTTTCAGAAGAATGCGCTTGCTGTCCGCTTGGATCAGGCAGTCGCCCAAATAGGGGTATATTTGTATCCCTTGAAGTCTGCAGTAGGCAATTACTGATGCCAGGCATTTCGTGAATACTCTGGGTGCAGTACATAAGCCAAAGGGCAATGCAGAGAATTAATAATGGGTTGAACCTGCAAGAAACCTGAGGTACCTTCTGCAATTTTGTCTGATTGGGACATGCAGGTATGCCTCCTTGAGGTACAATGTTACCAGCCAAGACTCCTTGCCCAGCATGGGAAGAAGTTGCTGTAGAGTGAGCATCTTGAATTTTGGTACGAGTAGAAATGTGTTTAGGATGGATAGGTCCAGAATAGGTCTCCAATCTTTTCCCTTCCTTGGCACCAGAAATAGCCTGGAATAAAAACCTTGACCTTGTTCGTGCGTAGGTACCTCTTCAATAGCTTTCATGTTTATGAGATCTGTAATTTGCCTTTGTGCCTCTGCCCTTTGATTGTGTGGCAGGTTTGGCATGCCTCTCAATTTTGGAAGGGTGTGAAAATGGAATTTGTAGCCTCTGTTTATAATGTCCAGGATCCATTTGTCCTTTGTGACAATATGCCAATTTTTTGAAAATAATGCCAGCTTTCCTCCTAAGGGGGCTGCCATTTGAGACTTGGTTGGCATGCAAAGGGAAAAGTCATTGGGTTTGCCTTCTGAAAGATTGCGAGTTATCCTCACCACCTCTATGTGTAGGAGCTTGCCATTGTCTGCCTCTAAACGATCCTTGGGATTGTCCTCTGCCCCTCGAGCGCCTGTATTTGCCTCTTTGGGGTCTGTCCGTGGCAGGAAAGGACCAGTTTTTGGAAGGCCAATTTCTACTAAAACGTGGGGGTTGTACCTGCAGAAATTCTTTCACAGTTTGCATTGATTTAGCCTTTTCCTCCATTTTCCTTAACACCTCCTCAGCATTAGCACCAAATAGTACATCCTTTTGAAGTGGGGCGTCTAGTAATTTAGCTTTGACATGATCAGGCAAGGCTTGTTCCTTGAGCCAGGCATATGACTGATCCTGTAACAGCAGCTCTACATGAGGCCTCTAGAGCATCAAAAAGTACAGTTTTGTACCTACCATAAATGTAGATGTTCGAGGATCCACATTGCTGCAGTCCTTACTATTGGGTAGTCCGCTGTCCAGTCGGCCCGAATACCAGAGATGGCTGGCGCCGGTCAGGACGCCAGTACGTAAGGGTACTAATCGGCATGACCGACGTCATATCCTCAGTCTTTTCTTGCCCCAGATGTCAGAAGACCCTAAAAAGACAAGGCCCAAAATACCTGCACCAAAATTATGTACAATATATACAAAAATATATACAAAAATATCAACATATAACCTCACCTACACAACCACCCCTAAACACAGAGGGAAGGAGGTGGACTGCAGCAATGTGGATCCTCGAACATCTACATTTATGGTAGGTACAAAACTGTACTATGTTCTTCGTTCCACATTGCTGCAGTCCCTATTGGGTAGAATCCCAAAGCAGAGGTAAGGGAGGCTGGCAAATCATAAAGTAGGAGCTGACAACATGCCTTGCAAAACAGCTGTGGCAAAACCAGCCCTAGACTTAGAGTAGATAGGAAGGTGATAATGCTTAGAGAAAGTATGCACTGAACTCCAAGTAGCTGCCTCCAAAATATCCTTAGTTGCCACCCCTTAGAAATGCTGTTGAAGTGGCAGTAGCCCTAGTGGAATGAGGCCTAATCCCAGCTGGAATCTCCTTGCCATGATGGGAATAACAAAATGCAATGCAAAACCCAATCCACCTAGAAATAGTTTGTTTTGACACAGGCTTGCCCTCTGAACTCAAAGCAAAAGAAACAAACAACTGCTGAGACTGCCTAAAATCCTTAGTCCTGCTTAAATAATAACGCAATTGCCTGTGTACATCTAAAGTGTGCAAAATCTTTTCCCCTTTATTTTGGGGTCTGCATAAAAAGTAGGCAAATGAATAGTTTGGTTTAAAGCCACACTAGAAACCACCTTAGGCATAAAGGAAGGATTAGTACGTAATGATACCCTATCCTTATGGAAAATCAAAAGGGCTCTACTGCCATAAGGGCCTGCAACTCAGACACCCTTCTTGCAGAAGTAATAGCCAACAGAAAAGCAGTCTTCCATGACAAGTATTTCAATTCAGCAGTAGAGGCTCAAAAGGTTGTAGAGTAAGTTTTTCCAACACAAAATTGAGATCCCAAGCAGGAGTAGGAGCGGGGTCTTATATTCTTTGCCCCTCTAAGAAACTGCTTGAACAAAGGATGCGAAAACAATGGTGGGTCACAATCATAGTGAGCTGAAATTGCTGCAGCATGAATCTTAATGGAAGAGAAAGACAAACCTTTGTCCAATAACTCAGTAAGATATTGAAGAGCCACACTCAAATTAGGCTCAGAAACCTCCAAATTCTTTGCTGTACTCCAAAATAAAAATCTCTTCCATTTTACACTTTCCTTGTACTAGGTCTTCTAGCTTCCATAATCACATTTAAAACTTGTTGAGGAAGTTGAGACCTGCTGTGTTTCAACACAGAATATGCCAGGCTGTTAGATGAAGAGAGTGAAGCTTGACATTGAGCAGATGACCGTCCTTCTGAGATAACAGATGAGGAATCAAAGGTAAAGGCCATGGAGGCTTCCTTACCAGACTCCTTAGTAGTGGGTACCAGTGTTGCCGAGGCCAATCTGGAGCTATCAAAATCATCCTTGGCTTGTCTTGTCTGACTTTTAATAGCACCTTTGGAAGAAGAGGCAGAGGGAAAGGCATACACATGAAGGTTTTCCAACTGAAAGACAGAGCATCCACTTTCCAAGCTGTGCGATGAAACCCCTTTGTGCAAAACTTTGGCAGCTGGTGGTTTAGTGGAGAAGCGAACAGATCTATGTCTGGAGTTCCCCATGACACTGTCAATTTCTGAAATACATGAAGATCCAGTTTCCACTGTGGGGATCCATGATTTGTCTGCTTAACACATCTGCTAAGGAGTTCTGTGCTCCTGGCA
The DNA here is from genome assembly GCF_019279795.1 of Protopterus annectens. NCBI lineage: Eukaryota > Metazoa > Chordata > Ceratodontiformes > Protopteridae > Protopterus > Protopterus annectens. The sequence goes on from NC_056732.1 coordinate 1,010,782,860, forward strand.
GAAACCTTGCCTGAAGAGTTAGTTGAGTCTCCCATAAAATCATTGCTTGCCTGCATAGAGGATAAGAATGTGTTCCCCTTGCTTGTTGATGTACCACATGACAGTTGTGTTGTCTGTTAGAATCAACACCTGCCCTGGAAGAAGTAACTCCTTGAAAGCCATTAATGCAAACTGGACTGCTAACATCTCCTTCATGTTGATATGTAGATGCTGTAGTCTGGCAGGCCACTTGTCTTGTATCCACTTTCCATTTAGATGAGCTCCCCAAGCAATGTCCGAGGCATTTGTCGTTAAAATCTTACTCTCCTCTGGCGGGTCACAGAGAGTCCTTGTTTAGGTGACATTCCTGAGCCCACCACAAAAATTCTTTTGAAGGCAAGGTATTATTTGAATGACAGTGTCCAAATCCTGGCAGTGCTGTGTCCATACATTTTGAGATACCATTGTAGCTTCCTCATATGCAGTTTGGCATTGGGAAGCACCAGAATACAAGATGCCATGAACCCTAATGCTTGAAGGACTGTCCTTGCAGTCAGCACGGACTGATGAGATAGTTGATGGAAGTAAAGTGATAGACTCTTTTGTTTGTCCGGGGTTAAAAAGGCCATCTGGGCTGCTGTATTCAGTCTCACACCCAGAAAGCACATGTCTTGAGAGGGTACTAGACTGGACTTTATTTCGTTCACAGAATACCCTAGGCATCTTAGCACTGCTATAACATATTCCAGATGCTGTAGAAGGTCTTCCTTTTCTTGAGCCAGAATCAGGCAGTCGCCCAAGTAAGGATAGATTTGAATTCCTTGTAGCCTGAAGTAAGCTATCACTGGAGCCAGAACCTTTGTGAATACTCTGGGCAGTAGATAAGCCAAAGGGCAATGCAGAGAACTGATAATGAGAATTTCCAGCTCGAAACGCAGATACTTCCTGCAACTTAGCCTTATAGGCACATGAAGGTAAGCTTCCTTGAGATCTAAAGTTACCATCCAGTGATCTTTGCCCAGCAGAGGTAAAAGCTGTTGTAACGTCAACATCTTGAACTTGGGAATGTCCAGATAAGTGTTGAGGAGAGATAAATCCAAAATTGGTCTCCACGTGTTCCCCTTCTTTGGTACTAGGAACAGGCGAGAATAAAATCCTAGGCCCCTTTCTGATACAGGGACTGGCTGAATGGCCCCATCTGGAGTAACTGAGAAATTTGCTTGTGAGCCTCTTTTGGAGGAGGAACGTCTGGCATGCCTCTGAAAGGGGCAATGTATGGAAATAAAACCTGTAACCGTGGTGAATGATATCCAACACCCATCTGTCTTGAGTAATTAAATCCCAATTTTCTTTGAAAAGAGACAGTCTTCCTCCCAAAGGAGCTGCCAGACGAGAATCTACTGGCAGCTGAAAAGGCAGGTCATTGGGTCTGTTACTGAAAGGACTGACCCCTGCCCTCACCAGAAGTCTGAGCAGGTGAACTCCTGTTCTAGGCCTAAAAGAACCTTGAGCTCTGCCCCTACCACGTCTAGACCTACCCCTAGACTGGGAATCATAAGCAGGATATGTCCACCCCTTAGCAGGCCAATTTCTACTAAACTTTGGTGGCTGCACCTGCCAAAAATCTTTAACAGTTTGCATAGACTTAGCTTTGTCCTCCATTTTCTTTAAAACTGCTTCCACAGGCGAACCAAACAACACATCAGACTGTAAAGGAGCATCCAAAATCCTTGTCTTAACATGCTCAGCTAAATTCTGATCCCTCAACCAGGCATGCCTGCGAAGAACAGAACTAGTGGCAGCCACCCTCGAGGAGGCCTGTACAGCATCAAAACCACATTGCAAAGAATGCTTACCCACTTGTTCAGACACATGAACCAAATCCAGCAACTCTTTACACTCAATACCTTCCGCCAAAGCATCCACCTTAGATTTCAATTGTGAAAGGAGATAATTTTGATATTTTAGCATGTGAAACTGACAATTCAACGCCTCATGGCTAGAGTGGAAGAAGTATACACTTTCTTTCCCCACCTATCCAAAGCCCTTGCCTCTTTATCAGTGGGAACAGGATTTTTAACCACAGAGGCCTTAACACCTTCAGGCCCCTGAGAAACAGTTTCTGGATCCGCCCTAGGACTCTTAAACAAATACTTATGAGCCGGGCACCCTATAGTACCTATCAGGTTTAACAGGAGCAGGAGGCAAAGAATCAGGGTTCAGGAAGCCTCTGCAAAACATCTTCCACCACATTCAACACAGGAGGTATAGCTAAGGGCCTATGCTGGGGTAAAACAAGAATTCCCTAAGCCTTTTCCTGGAATCAGAGTAATCCTGGCCTTCCCATTTAAAGTGCTCCCTCATGGAATGCAGAGTCTCTGAAAATGAGAAATCCTCAGGAGGAGAAGCTGTAGGAGTGGAATCATCCACATCAGAATCAGAATAAGGAGGATACTCCTGCAAATCTTCCGCAGAAGACTCAGAAGCCTCTGAACACTGTTCAAAACTATCAAACTCCGGTTCCACCCTAGGCCTCTTATCAGGAGGGGGCATAGAACCTCTAATCATAGTAATCAAATCTTCTGCCATTTTAAGCATATGTTTCTTAAGTACAGAACCCGAAATGCTAGGAGAAGCCCTCACTGAAGCTGAACTTGGCCTACCTCTCAAAGAAGTTTTGGCAACAGAAGGAGAGGCTCTAACTACCTTGGGAAGAGAGGGAAGAACAGTTACCTGAGAAGCCCCCTCAGCCTGGCCTACCTCCTGGGAAGGCACATCCTGTAACAGTAAAGTTTCTGCCTGAGACTCCATAGAAACTCCTGGCAAAACCTCTGGCTCCACTGAGCCTTCTAAAGAACCGACGTCCGGAACTGCCGGTTCATCAACCCTAGGCTTCGCGGTTTTGTCCTTGCGCTTCTTGGAAGCGGGCCGGAGTATCCGACGGCATTTTATAATTGCAACGCTTCCCAAACACTAACCTGGCACAGTCTAACCTCCTCTTAATAGTGCGTTTGTTAAACCTAGCACAAGAGCGGCATCCAACAACGTCGTGCTCAGGCCCTAAACAAGGTATACACAAGGTATGGTAATCCCTATGAGGTATCTGTTTCCCACAAGAAATACAGTTATTCACTTTTTCTGACATCCGGTTAAATACTGAGGCAAGAAAAACCAAAATGTTCCAGCCAACTCTGATTCGGTCTGAAACTCCGCTCGAAATATTTCAGAACGCCAACCTGCACTCGCAAAACTGCTTCTGCATCGGACCATGCGGCAAAAAAGACTGAGGATATGACGTCGGTCATGCGCATTAGTACCCTGATGTACTGACGTCAGTCTAATGCGCCCTGACCGACGTCAGCCATATACTCTGGTATTCGGGCCGACTGGACAGCGGACTACCCAATAGTAAGGACTGCAGCAATGTGGAACGAAGAACATCCACATTGTAAGGTATGCTTACCCACTTGTTCTGCACTATGCATCAAATCCTGCAACTCCTTCAAGTCTGGTTGTTCAGGTTGTGACATTTTACTTTTCAATTGTGATAACAAAAACTGTTGGTATTTTAGCATATGAAACTGACAGTTTAAAGCCCTCATGGATAAGGGAGCCGAGGTATATACCTTTTTTCCCCACCTTTCTAAGGATCTGGAGTCTCTCTCGGAAGGTAATGGATTTTTAGCAATGGAGGCCTTAACTCCCTTGGGGCCCTGTGAAATGGTTTCTGGGTCAGCAGCATGGCTTTTGTATAGAAATTGGTGAGAGTCAGGAACCCTGTAGTACCTGTCAGGCTTAACTGGAGCTGGAGGTAGAGAGTCCGGGTTAAGGCAAGCCTCCGAGTAAGTAAACATCATCTAGGATGTCCAAGACAGGAGGTATAGCCAGAGGCCTGTGCTGAGGTAGCAAGAGAAATTCCCTGAGCCTTTTCTTGGAATCTGAATAATCTTGGCCTTCCCAGTGGAAGTGTTCCCTTAAGGTATGCAAAGTTTCCCCAAATGAGTAATCCTCTGGGGGGGGAGACAGAAAGGATGGACTCCTCCGCATCAGAGTCTTCAAAAGGGGAATAAGAATGTTCCTGATCATCAGAATGCTCTGAAATAATGGAGCCCTGATCAGAGGAGGGGGAATCTTCCTCCACTCTGGGCCTTTTGTCCGGTGGGGGCTGAGAACCTCTGATAAGAGTAATTAAATCCTCAGCCATTTTAAGATCTGTTTCTTAGGCATGGGGCCTGGAGATGGGCCCTGTGTAGCTGATCTCTTAGAGTGTATGGTTGCTTTAGACTTTGTGAAAGCCTTGATGGAGAAAGAAGAGGAAGGTCTGAAGACACCTTGAGTGGAAGTGGACCTGTCTACATTCTGAGATTCAATGTCAAGGGTGGCTTCGGTATCTGTAGTAGGGGTGTGGGCCGAGGAACCTAAGACCTCGGGCACAGGAGACACCGTCAAAGAAGTGTCGTCGGTAGTCAGGGGCTGCGTAGGCGCCTCGCTGAGAACCGGACCACGTGTAGTCGGCTTTGGCGTGGTGTCGGTAGAGGCCACGGACCTTGTGTGTTGGTTCTTGTCTTTGCGTTTTTTTAGACAAAACCGGAGTCGGAGTATCCGACTACATAGTATAGTTAAATGCTTTTCCGAAATAATGCTGGGCGAACTCCGCCCGATGCTTAATAGTGCGTTTGTTGAATGTAGCACAAAAGCGACGGACCGAGACGTCGTGGTCTGGGCCTAAACAAGGTATACAGACGGAATGGAAATCCTTATGCAGTATTTGCTTCCCACAAGAAATACAGTTATTAACTTTGTCTGACATCGGTCTGAGGCAAGAAAGGTTTCCCCAACGGGGTACTTAGCTTTTAAGAAGACTTTGGTTTCCAAATTTTCATAATCTCAGGAGCTGGCCGACCGGCACTTGCGAACTGCTTCTGCTTCGGGCACCGCGCGGCAAGAAAGACTGAAGAAAATGGCGTTGGCTGGTTCCTTTATACCCCTGTCGCACTGACGTCAGGGAAGAAGCGACGACAACCGACGCCGGACCAAGACTTTGGAATTCGGCCGACCGAGGACCTGCCTGATGGCAGGAGAACCCATCTGTTATGACTGCAGCTGTATGCACGATGAACATCTTCAAATGGGCAGAAGGAATAGGTAGAGGGAAAAGAATCACCTAGGTTTGAGATATTCCAGAGATGGGCACTCATTCTGTGGATGACGGCTGACCAGTTTCATACCAAACTGCAGATGCATGTTGCCTACATACTTTGATCTTACCCTCAGTAATGGGTGCAAGGGTGATGGTTTTCTTTTCTTAATACCATCCTTAAACAGTAGCCAGACATTCAGTACTTTGCTAGAGAGAAACCACACAAGCAGTAAGGCTTGGTGGTTGCCACAGCTGCGGTGGACTCTAAAGCTAACAGGGGTACTGACTGCAGCCTGGGCTCCTATTCCGATTCTTGGCTAAGATTATAAATTGGCCCTCCTGCCAGTCCCTGCATAACCACTTACCAATGAAGTCTCCCCTGACAATACTGACACATGTTTCAAACTTACTTTGATATCTTTAGCAAGTGGTTGATTTGAAGTGGTGACACTTGCAACAAGATACAGCATCACACTCCTTCCTCAGACAAGGGACATAGCTCCTCTCTTTTCCTCTGGTCTTCCTGTTGCCTGTTATTAGTTTCTCACTACACTGCCTTAGAGATTAGACTGGAGCTATCATATAAGTACCCATAAGGGTTTTCTGTTTACACTAACTTGTACTCCCCTTTGGCTGTCTGAATTAGATGGATTCCCAGAGTGTCAAAATCTGTAAACTATGCACACATTCATGCATCTATTTTGCAGCTGCAGCATACATGTTGCTTGGTGTCCACTCTGGCCTTCTTTTACCCGACAGCAAACCTAGCTTCAACTACATGTCTAGCTTGAAATGGACTAAGCTGCATTCCCTACCCCTCGAGATAGGAGATATGGTGTTGACCACTCATTTCCATCTTCCCCAAGTGGCTTTTTTAGTACTTTGGTCTCTAATCAATCCTGAGTCATAGGGGTTGCACTCAAGATCTAGGCCTTCTGGGTTATAGAGTCAAGCTGCACTATTTATTTATTTTACATTTGTTAACCAGGAAAGTCCGACTTGGAACAAAGCCAATTTTCAGTAGAGGCCCGGGGAGAAACACTCTAGATGCATGTTCTTGTAATGTGGGAGGAAACAGGAGCACCCAGAGGAAACTCACACGAATGCAGGGAGGACATGCAGACTCCATACAGAAGGCACACTAGCTGGGAGTCAAACTGGAGAACCTCTTGCTGTGAGGCGACACTACTGCTGAACCACTGCAAGTCGAGTCTTATGATATGAAGACAGAAGTATTTAAGAGTTTTAGTTTTTAAATATCACGTTGCAAATTTTCAATTATGCACATCAGGACAGATTTAACCTGCATGAGTGTTAAGAAAAATCTGGGATATCTGTAGCTGTGCAAATAGTCATAGTCCATTTAAGGGATGTCACAGCTTGCATGGCAGAAGGTGCATGCAGCTCCTGCATAACTTTTAGCTGCCTTTGATTTTGCCTCATATTTTTGTTCGGTCCCTCATACATTGTTTATTTTTATTTACTGAATTTTCACAAAATCCATGTATGTTCAAATCTATATAAACCAGTATTCTAACATTAAACAATCTATATCAATGGCTAATAAACAAAAGTTATGCACACACCATGATGATGCGTCTATGTTGTTGGTTTTCATCCTTCCTCAACCTTTCTGACTTCAGCCACTTTTAAGACTTGGAATCTGTAGCAAGCTCCTCCCCCTTATCTATAATCCTCTCCCAAGCCCCAGATTACTCAGATCAAGTTTTCCCCTTTGATAACAACATATAGAAAGGAAACAATTTTATAAATGTCTAGAAACATGATAGAAAATGTATCTGAAGCTAAGAGAGGAAAAGACCAAAAGGGGAACACCTCCAGGTCATACCAGGAGCCCAAATGGAGGGAGGGTAGGTCGAGGAATGACAAGAAATAGACAACACAAATGTTTCATTATGGTGACTACGTAACTTTTGTATATGTTGCTGTCTTCTTCATTCTTTCCTCAACCTTTAGGACAGAGTCCCCACCTAGTACCAATCCAGGGTGGACTCATGGAATGATATTCCAGATTATGTTAGAACCAAATGTTGCCATGTTCCTAGAAAGCATATCAAACTTGTAATGAGCTACGAAGGTAAGAGCATCAGATTAAGTATAAGCAATAGAAATGTCATCTACAGACGTTCTGGAAAAAAAAAAGCAGAAGTGGTGGAGACTAACCTTGTGGAATTAGCTCATGGTGGTCTCGGTAAAGATAAATCTTTGTGTTTATAAACATAAGAAATACATTCAGTGAGCCATCATGCTAATGTAACTTTAAAAACAAATTGTCTTAACAGCTTTTGAAAAATAAACAATTTGTCCAATTTCCTAAAAGTTTTTGTTCTGTGTGGATAACATCTCAGCTGTCTGTGTACACCCAATAAATGAAGCATATATTCCCTTTTATTGGAGGAACTTGGGAAGCACACTGGTAAATTCATGGACTGGCTGGGGTGAATTCGAAAACTACTTTTGGAAGAAAGGACAGTTTGTGCAAAGAGAAACCCTGTCTTTATGAAAAATGATATAAGATGGCTTGGCAAGATAAAGTCTGAAGTACCGAGACTCTTCTAGCAGATGTAATGGCAACTAGAAAAATGGTTTTCCAGGATGAAAATTTGAAATCAGCCTTAGCTATGGGTTCAAAGGGAAACTGAGTTAAGGTCTGGAGAGGAATCTTCAAGTCCCAAGGACGTGTAGGTACCTTGACAGGTGATCTGAGCAAAAACATACCTTTGAGGAAGGCCTTGCATAACCCTAAGGGAAGCCAATAACAAATGACCTTTGCAGAGATGAAAACTGGAGATTGCAGCCAGCTGTACTTTGACTGTAGAGTAACCTGCTCCATTAGGAAAAATGAAAGCCAGGAATTCTAAAACTGTTGGAATGGGCACTGAAAAGAGGTCAGTTTTCTCTTAATCCATAAAGACAATTATTTCCATTTGTTCATGTTTATTTTCCTAGTGGAGACTTCTTAGAAGAAGTAAGGATTTGTAAAATGAGTGAAGAAAGCCTGGACTTTCTAGCCATCATTGGAAGTGGAAAAACCATGTGGTAAACCTGAGGGCTTGTATGTCCAGGTCAGGTAGCCTGGAGGGGTGAAACAGACGATCTGGAAAGGGATCCAAAACCCAAGGATGGTGCATCAGATGAGGCCAGAGGAATGAGGGAGACACTAGAGGTCAGAATGGGGCAATGAGGATCATCTTGCTCTTCCATTGATGAGATTTCTATAAACAGTTTGATATGACAGGTGTGGGAAAGTAAGCATAAAGGAGTCGGGGGGGGGTCACTCGTGGATCAAAGCATCCTTTGGTGACTCCCCCTCAATGAGGAGATTAGGGCAAAAGCCTGCTACATTTGGAATTGTGGATAGATGCAGAAAGGTGACAGCATGGCTGGCCCCACTGGCAAAAAATCTGTTCAATATGAAGGACTGAGATACTACTTGTGTTGCATAAGAATAGACCTGCTCAGTTTGTCCGCTAAAACAATAGACTTCCCCAGAATGTGCATTGCTAAAAGAAAGGTAGTTGGAAGAGATCACCCACTGCCACACTCACATTGCCTCCCAAAACAAGGGGTAAGAGCAGGTTCCTCCCTGTTTCTTGATGTAGTAGACCACTGACATCTTGTCAGTCTGTATAGCAATCATCCCTTCAAGAAGGATGTCTTGAAATGCCTGCAGTGCTAGGAGGATTGCCTTCACTTCTAGGATGTTGATGTGAAGATTGGCCTCTAAGGGGGACCATGTGCCTTGCACCGTCTGTCCCAGGTAATGCCCCCCACTCCCACTGGTAAGTGGCCATGGTCATTGTGGCCTCAGACAATGGAAGACAACGGGACAGACCTGTGAAGCATCTGGTGTGTGGATACAATAGGCTATATGCTGTTGGCAAATGTTTGTGATTTGAATGGGATACATCATGGGATGTCAATGCATAAACCAATGAACAGCTCAAGTCCATTGTCATATGCTCATGTAGTGTCTTGCGAAGGGTAGAAGGGTTATGGAGACTGCCACTGATTTCAGAAGCTGAAGGACCGGCCTCCTGGCTGGTGGTGCCTGAAGAGCTAGTAGATATTTCATTGGAGTTGCAATTTGAACAATCTGGACTGAAGAAGCCAAGCTACTTGAGAAACAGTATCCAGATGAGGCCCTATGAACTTCAGGGTTTGGGTGGAAATGAGGTGAGAATTGTCGTAGTTGACTGTGACCCAGGTGCAGACATAAGTGCAGAAGGCAGCCTGTGGCATGTGTCAGTAGGGGTCTACTTCAGAACACTGAGATTTCCTAACGTTGAATTTCATAACACTGAGACCAAAACATCTAAATCCCAAAACATTGAAAACTCAGAACATGAAAGTGTGCTTCATAACACTGAAAACTACAATGCATATGTAAATAACATCCTCTCCACCTACACCACCACCTAACAAACACACTTTCTACTACATTTCTGCAGGGGGGCAAACCCCCCCCTGCACCCACACACCCCTAGTAAATTAAATATACCAACTCCAAGATCACACTACAGTGGAAAACCACTTTTTTCCACTGTACTACGATCATGGAGTTGGCATATTTAATTTACGGGGGCTTGCCCCCCTGCAGAATAGTAGTAGAAAGTGCGTTTGTTAGGTGGTGTTGTAGGTGGAGGGGATCTTGTTTGCTTGTGCAATGTAGTTTTCAATGTTATGAAGCACACTTTCAATGTTCTGAGGTTTCAATGTTTTGGGTTTTCAGTGTTTTGAATTTTCGATATTATGGTCTCAATGTTATGAAATTCAACATTATGAAATTTCAGTGTTATGAAGTACACCTGTCAGTGGATGCTTGGTGGGAGCTGTGAGGAGCCAGTCACAGAGTATGGAAACAGCTAAAATCCCAGAAATCTCAGCTGAGCTGCAACCATTGCCATACATTTAATGAACACCCAGGAGAGATGTGGTAAGACAAAAGGCAGGGCTATGAAGTCAGAGTACAGTTGTGTACACTTACCATAAATGTAGATGTTTGAGTGCATTCACTGTTGCAGTCATTACATTTGGGTAATCTGCTGGCAGGTTGCCCTCAGTCAGCCTGAATAACAAAGTCTTGGGTCCTGCGTCGGTTGCTGTCCCTTCTTTCATGACATCAGGTCGTCAGGGGTATAAAACATGCAGCTGACGCCATTTTCATCAGTTTTCTTGCCCAGATGTCAGGTGCCCTTCAAATGGGGAGCAAAATATATATATATATATATATATATATATATATATATATATATATATATATATATATACACCTCCAAATAAAAGCAAATACAACAAAAAGGCTTTTAAGCATAGTGACAGAAAGAAGAGGTATAAAAAGAGAAAAGTAGGGGGCTGGCGGGTGGGTAACCAGGACTGCAACAGTGAATACACTCTAAAATCTACATTTATGGTTAAGTGTACACAACTGTACTATGTTCTTCGTGTTTCACTATTGCAGTCATTACATTTGGGTAGAATCCCAAAGCTATGGTTGGGAGGATGGAATTATAGAGCATTAGGGGCAGTTATACGGCCCTGCAGGACAGCAGTGGCAAAACCTGCTCTGGATTTAGAGAACAGAGGTAAATGGTAATGCTTGGTGAACATATGAACTGAGCTCCAGGTAGCAGCTTCTAGAATGTCTCTGGTAGGAACCCCTCTGAGAAAGGCTGCAGAAGTGGATGCAGCCCTGGTGGAATGGGATGTGATCCCCTTGGGGACAGGTTTACCAAGATGCATGTAACAGAAACGAATACAATGGCTTATCCATTTTGAAATTGTCTGCTTTGAGATAGCCTTTCCCTCTGCCCCTGCAGCAAATGCCACCAGTAGTTGCTCAGATTTTCTTAGAGATTTTGTCCTGTTCAAGTAGAATCTTAGCTGTTTGTGTACATCCAATGAATGTAGAATCCGCTCCCCCTTGTTCTGTGGATTTGGGAAAAAAGTTGGTAGATGAATGTTCTGATTAAGAGCCACACTGGATACCACTTTAGGCATAAAGGATGGATTGGTCCTGAGTGCCATGCTGTCCGGGTAGAAAATAATAAAAGGCTCCACTGCCATGAGAGCCTGTACTCTGAGATCCTTCTAGCTGAAGTGACTGCTAACAGAAAATCTTTCTTCCAAGAGAGAAATTTTATGTCCGCAGTAGCAGCTGGCTCAAAAGGAGGCAGGGTGAGTTTTTTCAACACAAAATGGAGGTCCCATGCAGGAGTTGGTGCTCTCCTGGGAGGTCTTAAATTTTTGGCCCCTCTGAGATACTGCTTTAGCAGGGGATGAGAAAAGAGGGGAGGCTCTGTGTTGTAATGAGCTGAAATGGCAGTTGCGTGGATTTTTATGGAAGAGAAAGATAGGCCTTTGTGAAGCATCTCAGTTAAATATTGCAGAATCTGAGGAATATTGGGCATTTCTGTGCTTATTCCTTGTGCCTGATTCCAGGCACAGAATATTTTCCATTTATCAGCATAAGATTTTCTAGTGCTAGGCCTTCTAGCCTCAAAAATGACATCCATCACAGGTTTGCTGAGAGATGTAACTAGTGAAATTAGTTGATTAGCCATGCTGCAAGATTCAGAGTTTGGAGCGGAGTGTGTAGAATTTGAAAGTTCTGCTTAGACAGTAGATAAGGTGTCTGAGGCAGGTACCATGGAGGAAGGTGTGACATATTGCGTAGGAGCAGGTACCAATGTTGGCGAGGCCAGTCTGGAGCAATCAGAATCATTTTTGTTTTTTCCTGTCTTTTAGTAATACCTTGGGGAGCACAGGCAGAGGGGGAAAAGCATAGACTGATAGGTTCTTCCAGCTGAAGGATAGAGCATCCACTTTCCAAGCTTTTTTTGTAATGGATTCTTGTGCAGAATTTGTCCAACTGTTTTGGGGTGAGGCAAAAAGATCTATGTCTGGGCTCCCCCACTTGCATGTCAACATGCTAAAGATTTGCGGATCCAGTTTCCAGTCATGTGGGTCCATAAGATTTCTACTTAGTTTGTCTGCTAGAGTATTTTGCTTTCCTGGCAGGAATTGAGCTTGTAGATGTATTTGGTAAGACAAGGCTATGTTCTCACAAGGCCATGGTTAGTCTGCAAAGGGGGTAGGAATGGGTACCCCCTGCTTGTTTATGTACCACATGACACCGGTGTTGTCCGTCCTTATCAGTAGTTGCCCTGGATGAAGAAAGTCCTTGAAAGCTGTCAGAGCATTCTGTACAGCTAGCATCTCTCTCCGGTTGATATGCAGGTGCATTTGATTTGGGCTCCATTTGCCCTGAATGCAACTCTCTGCCGGATGCACCCCCCAAGCATAGTCTGATGCACCTGTAGTCAGGGTTTGGGTGGCAGGGGGTGGAATGAATGACAGTCCCTTGTTTTGGTGACAGGCCTCTGCCCACAATAGGAACTCTTGCTGCAGGCAAGGAATGATAGAAATCATTGTTTCCAGGCTGTGACAATGTTGACTCCATAAGCTTTTTAGGTACCATTGAAATTTCCTCATATGCAGTCGTCTTGCATATGGAATTAGAAGAATGCAGGAAGCCATGAACCCCAAGGCCTGCAGAATTTGTCTTGCAGATAACTGGGGTTTTGTGGCTTGTTTGAAGTAAGTCATCAATTGGATTTGTTTGTCTGGGGTGAGGCAAGCCATCTGGGCAGTTGTATTCAAGCTTGCACCCAGGAATGTAATTTTTTGAGTGGGTACCAGTTGTGATTTCTTTTTGTTTATGGTGTACCCTAGGCAAGTTAGAAGCCTTTTTACAAATGCCAGATGCTGTAGAAGTGTGTCCTTGTTTTCTGCCTGAATTAGGCAGTCCAGATAAGGATAAATTTTAATGTTTCTCTGTCTGCAAAATGCAATTACTGGTGCCAGGCACTTTGTGAAGACCCTGGGAGCAGTAGATAAGCCAAAGGGTAGTGCAGAGAACTGGTACTGCAAATAGTCAGCTTTGAAGGGGAGGTAACTTCTGCAAGATTCCCAGGCATCCTTGCCTAGCATAGGCAGTAACTGTTGTAGAGTCAGCATCTTGAATTTTGGAATGTCCAGGAAAGTACTGAGAATGGATAAGTCCAGAATTGGACACCATGATTTGTCTTTTCTGGGTACCAGGAAAAGTCTTGAATAAAAACCTTGTCCTTTTTCCTTTTCTGGTACTGGTTGAATAGCCCCCATATCCTTGAGGGACATAACTTGTTTCTGGGCCTCTGCCCACTGATTTGAAGGCAGATCTGGCCATCCATTTGGAATTGGCAACATGTGGAAATGAAATCTGTATCCCTGGGATACTATATTTAAAACCCACTTGTCCTGGGTAATTAGTTGCCAGTTTTGTGCATGAAGTGCCAGTTTTCCCCCCAAAGGGGTGGCCAAAAGATAAGTGCTTGGTGATTGCAGAGGAAAGTCATTGAGACTGTTTACCGTAGGGGGGTGCCTTGCTACTTCCAGATTTGGAGGTGGAGGCACCCCATTGTTTTGTTCTGCAAGTTCCTTGTGACTGAAACCTGGAGCCTTTGGAGTGCCTTGGTTTGACCTGAGCAGCTCTGGTGTGTACTGGAAAGGACCAGTTCTTAGTAGGCCAGTGCCTACTTAACCTGGGTGGCTGCACTTGTAGGAAATCTTTTACAGTTTGCATAGATTTAGCTTTGTCTTCCATCTTTTTCAAAACCTCTTCTGCCTTATTACCAAATAGACTGTCCTGTTGTAAAGGAGCATTGATCAGGCAGATTTTGCACCTTGAGCCAAGCATGCCTTCTTATCACAGATCCAGTTACAGCAGCCCTGAAAGAGGCCTCCAATGAATCAAAACCACATTGCAAAGTATGCTTTCCAACCTGTTCAGCTGAATGCAATAAATCCTGTAACTATTTTCCACACAGTCAGAAATCAACATCATTTTCTGCTTAAGTAAGCCCATGACATGCTGCTGATATTTAAGCATATGAAATTGAAAGTGTAAAGCCCTGATTGCCAGAGTTGCAGACATGTAAACCTTCTCCCCCCATCTATCCAGTGCCCTAGAGTCTCTATCAGAAGGGGTCGGATTTTTAGCAGAAGAAGCCTCAACACCCTTGGGACCCTGAGATATTGTTTCAGGTTCAGCAGTAGGGCTTTTAAAAAGAGATTTGTGAGAGTCAGGAACCCGGTAATATCTGTCTGGCTTACTAGGAGCTGGAGGCAGGGAATCAGGAGCCATGGTGGATTCTGAAAAAACATCATCAACTATGTTTAGAACTGGAGGTATAGCCAAAGGCCTATGCTGAGGAAGAAGAAGGAAATCCCTAAGCCTCTTTTTGGATTCTAAAAAATCCTGACTCTCCCAATGAAAATGTTCCCTTAAGGTATGCAAAGTTTCTCCAAAAGAAAAATCCTCAGGAGGAGAAGCAGAAGGGATGGATTCTTCTGCATCAGAGTCCTCATAAGGTGGAATAGATAATTCCTGATCAGAAGAGGAATCAGAAAAAATGGAAACCTGATCTGAAGATTCACAATCCGTGTCTTGCCTAGACCTCTTAGTTGGAGGGGGTTGGGAACCCCTGATCAAGGTAATTAAATCCTCAGCCATTTTGATCATTTGTTTTTGAGGCATAGGGGCCTGAGCACGTGGCCCATGCATCATTTTTTTAGACACAGAAGTTGGTTTTGGTCTTGTTTTTGAGGATGACGTTGTTTAATATACAAATCTTTAGGCCTGAAAACACCCTCAGAAGCCGGTGCCTGTTCGGTGGCTCCGGACCCATCTAAGGGAGAGACATCCATGGGTTCAATACTTGAAGTGTCTCGCGGCATACCGAACTCCGAATGGGTCTCAGCAGAGGCCTGCAAATCAAAAGCAGCGGGTATCAGGGGCTGCAAAAGCACCTCACTGAGTACTGGTGGCTGGCTTACGAGAAGCTTTGTCGTCGGTTTTGGACCTCGACGGTCTGTCTGTCTTTTTCTCTGCGTTTTTTGTGAATTCCGATAGTCGGATTGCTAACCGACGACATTTCTGGATAGTTAAATCTTAAGCCAAAATATTTAGATGCAAAAATATACCGACGCTTAATAGTGCGTTGGTTAAATTTAGCACAAAACCAACAGCAAGGCACGTTGTGGTCAGGGCCTAGGCAAGGAATACAGTACAAATGAAAATCCTTATGAGGTATTTGCTTCCCACAAGTAATAAACTTTTACTGACATCAGTATGGAGCAAGAAAAAGTTACCCCAACAGGGTACTTAGCTTTAGGTTGAAGACTTCGGTTATGAAAATCGAAAATGAAATTTCAGGAGTTGGCCGACCAGCACTTGGGAACTGCTTCTGGCACCACGCGGCAGGAAAAACTGATGAAAATGGTGTTGGCTGCATGTTTTATACCCCTGACGACCTGACATCATGGAAGAAGGGACAGCAACCGACGCAGGACCCAAGACTTTGTTATTCAGGCCGACTGAGAGCAACCTGCCAGCAGATTACCCAAATGTAATGACTGCAACAGTGAAACACGAAGAACATCAACTAGTTACCAAAAGGAAGCAAATGTATCTCCTGGATTATCTGCCTATTTTTATGCGATAGTACACATCCTGGAGGTCTACCGAGCACATCCAATCATCCTTCCTCAAAAAAAGGGAGAATGGATTGAACTGTAAGCATTCAGAAGTTGGGAGTGTTTGACAAATTGGTTAAGTGGCTTAGGTCCAATAATGGCCTGAGGACCCCCATCATCTTTGGCACCAAACAGAATCTGGAATAAATTCTGAATCCTCATTGGTCTAGTGGGACCCCTTGGATGACTTTTTCTTAGCAGCTTTTCTCTCTCTGAAGCTGCTTCCTTTCGCTAAGGTGGTACCTTGATAATTTTTCATGGGTGCGGGAAGGGAAAAGAGAATGCAATAACCTCTGCTAACTATTCTGTGCACCCAGACATCCTTGGTGATGGATGTCCAGGCTTCTGGGTGTGGAGATAAGCATCTCTGACTGCCTCTAGAGTGCAGCAGTCAGTCAATCACTCAGAGGTGCTGGGAAAGGCTCATAGGTTCATAGTTTAGTACTAAGCTAAGTGCCCTTGTGAGCCATTTTAAGCCTAGCCAATTATCCCTTGTGAGACTCAAACCCTGTAACCTTGTGTTTGTAAGGAAATCACCTTAACCATTAGGCCACCCTCCCAACCTCCCCCCTGCCTTGGGGGATCTATCACCAGATGAGTCCTGAGAGAACCCTTGTGATTTCCGGAACCACATCTTTCTACCCACTTTCTGCCTTCTTGAAAAGATCCTATGAATCATAGGAAAACATATCCCTATGGCAGACAGGATTTTCCCATTCGGTTCACTCCTGGAGAGCATCTCTAACTTTGTGTCCATAGATCCATCAAAGGGTGCACTTATGAAAGACATCTTGTAGGGCTACAAAAAGTCACAAAGGTGCATACAGATGCGCTCCTAACAGTGATGCCTGCACCTGCCACTCTTGAAACGTCCTCTGCAGCATGGGAAATCAGCTGCATGGAGGCATTTGATAGGGACTGAGGGGTGGCCAGTTGCAAAAATCAGTTTTTTTATCCACTGCTGACATGGACCCTGAGAGGGATATGGTAAGTGCCTTAGTTAAACCATTCTGGAGCCTTGTAAAATGTGCCAGGTAATTCTGAGACTGTATAGCAAAGGCCACTGAAGCAAAAATTCTTGTCCCAAATCTGTCCAAGGCCCTCGAATCCCTGTCGTCTGGGGGTGTGGGTGAACAGATGGAGTTTCCTCAGCAAGTTCCATTTTTGTGGCTGTAGCAACCACCATGGCATCAAATGGAGGACCACTGCTCCAATGGGTATAGTCCTTGGCTGAAACCAAGTACTTGTTTGGCTTTCTAGGAATGGGCTACTTTTCTGTCTTAGAACATCGAGAATTTCTCAAAATGAGACATCCTCAAAAGGTACCCAGGAAGACCCCTCACCTTCATCAAAGTCAGTTGTCTTCTGTTAAAGACTCCTGTGGGTAATCATTGTGCCTCCTCTTGCACCTATGCTTCCTGGGATGATCTGACCAAGACCCACAAATGTGTAGGGAGTCCTGAAGAACTATTTTGAGGCTAGTGCAGACTGGCTTCCCAATGGGACAGAATGAGCAGACCCTGGGCAGACAGTTGTGGGGGGGAGGGGTGACCCAAGGAAGGCAATGATGTCCCATCTCCAGCCATGTGGACAGCTCCCTCCACTACCCCAAAAACAGAAGCTGATCGTGAGCACAGAATAAATTCTAGGAAGAACTGAAGTGGCCTGTCTGGAGAAATCCTAGACTTTCCCATGACCTGCTGTGAGATGCAGAAGTCAGAGCTGCATTATGCAACATCAGAGCCCACAGGGGAAGGGGCAGCTCCAAAAGCCTCAGAGTTGATCCCCTACCCCCAGATCTGATGTTGAAGCTCCAGCTATGAGATCCCTCCAGCTCTGACAAAGTCGGTGCTGGATGGATCAGAGAAAGAGATGGAGTCAATGAAGGCCATGTCTTCAGATCCAACCCAGACAATCCTGGGATTCTCAGATCAGGTGCCTCCAAAGCCAATGGACAGACTGGAATAGGAGTTACTAAGGTTCCAATGGGAGACACAGAGCCAGGAGTACACTCAAATGAATTTGAGTCCTGAGAAATTTTCTCATCCTGTCCACAACTGCTTTGGAAGGATAAAGTGGATGGAGGTCAACACTCTCAGTGGAGTGTCTTGCAAAAATGGTGTGTGTAGTCTGGATGAGATTGGCTCTGGAGAGAACAAAGGGTGTTGAATGGTTGGTGACTTAGAAGCCAAGGTTTCTGGATCCAAAGTTGATGGATCCAAGATCATATAAATTTTAGCTGGAAGAACCAAAGTTGGAGCTGAGTGAGGACAGTGGTCAGAGGAATGCTTCCTTAACTCCCTTGGCTTATTTATGGCCTTTCTCTCTTTTTAGCTTGAGGTTTCTCTGCTGATTTCTGAGAAGAGGGGATGCTCCAGATACTGAAGAGGAGGAAGGCAACAGACCCCTAAGAACTATTTTTTTCTGTACTCAACCAAGGGTCTGTGATTGATGCTGGAACAAATTTCACAATACACCTCTAGATATATGGTCCCAAGACATTACACACACTCACAGTGGGCATCTGAGTTTGGAATCTTGTGCCCACATGATGAAAACTTTTTAAAACCAGTAGGCTTGGTAGACATCTTAAAGGATAACAACCAATCCCAAAAGCAACACCTAGGAACATACAATAAAGAAAAAAATCTAGTGAGGCAAAAATCCTAGGAATGATAAAAAAAACTCCTGACAAAGGGAAGGGAACTACCAACAATGGTAGAGAAGACTACTAAAAAGCAACTACTAGAAAAGAAAGGAAAAAGGTGCAAAGCCTTGAAGGCAAAGAAGGCAAACAGGACAACCCTACAGTATACAAATAAAAGACATAAAAAAAATAAATATTATAAAAAGTTTTAACAACTGTGGTGGACAGAAGATGCAGAAAATGGTCACAAACCTAGAGAGAAACCAAGTCAACAAGAAAGATGCTTATCTCCTAAAACACTTGAGCTACATCAACCATGTCTGATCTCTGTAATGGCAAATGAGATCTGGGGTAAGCTGGGGCTTGTGATAGGATTATGGATAAGTGGAGGAGCTTGAGCTGTGGATTCAAAGTCTGGGAAGTGGACGAGGTCTATTCCAAAACCCAAAGGTTGAGGAATGAATGAAAAAGACATCAGATACATTCATTATCAGAAAATGTTTGAAACAAGTCAAAGATGTACAACTTTGAAATTTGCAACATCATCAAACAAGAGACTCAGAAACAACTTAGGCCATGGCTACAATTTGGCTCCTAGAAAACAACAAGTGTAAAGACTTGCCTTCTCTTTGTCGATGATTTAAAACTGTATAGCTCATCAGATGAGGAACTGAACCACAGCTGTGGGTTGTCATAACTTTTTCAGATTATATAAGAATAGCATTTGGTCTTGATAAGTATGCAAAAGCAACCTTTAAAGTAGGAAAACTGCAACACCAGGAAAATATCAGTTTGGGACAAGAATGTGATATAAAAGAACTGGAGAAAGAGGGAGTGCATAAAAATTTGGGAATTGATGAAGAATCAACAATAAAACATGAACAAATGCAAATAAAACTTAGTAGGGAATACTTCAGAAGACTTGAATTAATTCTGAAAACAGTGTTGACATATAGGAACAAAATCCAAGCTACAAACCAATTTGCTCTTCCTGTCCTAAAGAATAGTTGTGTAAGAACCTACCATAAACATAGATGTCCTTCTCTTCCATGTTACAGTATTCATAACCTTAGGGAGTTGCTGTCTGCAGCACTGGATATCTGGCCAGTATACCAAAGTTTTAGAAGCAGGGGTACGTGCGATGTTCCATACAGGGGTCATAAACTGACGTTGGTTATATCCGTGATGTCTGCACGTACCCAACTAAGAAACTGGCTGCCACAGAGAGAGAGAGAGACCCCATGAGCAGAAGGAAAGAACCCAAGCTTAATTTTCCCAGGCACAGCAAAACAGTGTAATAAATATATCCAAAAGAAAAAAAACAGGGGGAGGCGAGTGGGATTGAATACTGCAACATGGAAGAG
The DNA here is from genome assembly GCF_019279795.1 of Protopterus annectens. Taxonomy (NCBI): domain Eukaryota; kingdom Metazoa; phylum Chordata; order Ceratodontiformes; family Protopteridae; genus Protopterus; species Protopterus annectens. Next base: position 1,010,802,589 of record NC_056732.1, read on the forward strand.
AAGGGCATCTATGGTTATGCCAAGTTCTTACACAACTATTCTATGTCCTTCTATTCTCATGTTGCAGTATTCATAACCTTAGGGAGAGTACCACAGCTCTCTAGGAAGTTGCATGGGTGGTAGGTAGGGGAGCAGAGTCAAAGAGACCCTGCAGGATAGACCTAGCAAACCCTGCTCTAGCCCTGGAGATCAGATCCAATTTGTAATGCCTGGTAAAGTTGTGTACAGAAGACCAAGCTGCAGCCTCTAGAACAGCAGCGTAATCAACACCCTTGAAGAAAGCTGCTCTGATGGAATGGGCCTTGACAGATGAACTCAGTTGCTTCTCATGAAAGGAATAGCAAAAGGCTATTGCCTTAGAAATCCAAGAGGCAATTGTGTGTTTAGACACTGCCTTGCCAAGAGCTCTAGGAGGGAAGGAGACAAAAAGCTGGGCAGAGTGTCTGACAGGTTTTGTCTTATCTAAGTAGAACCTCAGTTGCCTATGAACATCCAGGGAATGCAAAGCCCTTTCTGAGGAGTTCTGTGGCTGAAAGTAAAATACAGGTAAGATTAATGGTCTAGTTTAAGGAAATTTCATTAACTACTTTAGGCAAGAATGAATGGTTAGTTCTGAGACAAACCCTATCTTTATGAAAAAAGATAGGGAGGAGAAGTCATAAGGGCTTGTATCTCAGAGAGTCTCCTTGCAGAAGTAAAGGCCACCAACAAAACTGTTTTCCCATGTATAGAATTTAAGGGAGGACGAGTGGGCTGGCTCAAAAGGGACCAATGTAAGCTTTTCCAGCACAAAGTTAAGGTCCTGAGGAGGAGGAATAGACTTGTGAGGAGGTCTTATGTGAAGGATCCTTTTCAGAAACAGCTTGACTTCCAACCTGGAAGGTAGAGGTGGAGGTTAAGGGAAGGCAAGCAGAAATAGCAGAGAGGTGCATGTTTACTGAGGAGTAGGTCAGCCCTGAATGTAGTAACTCACACAGGTAGGAAAGGACCAGTGGAACAGAAACTAGAAATGGGTCCTGTTTTCTCGAGGCACCAATGGGAGAATCTTTTCCACTTTAATACGTAGTTTCTCCTGGTACTTAGTTTCCTGGTCTCTTGCAGGACATTGAGCACGTCCTATAAGTATAGGTGCTTAAAGGGGATCAGAACTCTATCACCCACAGTGTCAGTTTGAGATTGAGTAGGTGGGGGTGAATAAGGGAGCCGCTGTCTTGTGCGAGTAGGTCGAAGCGGTGAGGTAACCTGTGGCGATTGCCCTGGGCTAAAAGGTAGAGTAGGGGAAACCAATGCTGTCTTTGCCAGAAGGGAGTCACAATCAGGATTTTTGATTTGTCCTTCTGTATTTTCAGGAGGACTTTGTGAATCAGAGGAAATGGATGGACGGCATAAAGGAACATTCCCTCCCATGAGAAGGAGAAGCCATCCACCCTCCATGCTTGTGGATGGGGGAGCCTTGTGCAGAAGAGGGACATCTGTTTGTTCTTGGAGGAGGCAAACAGATTTGCCTGAGGAATACCCCACTTGTGAATTAGATCCTGAAATACCTCCCTGTGAAGCATCCATTCGTGGGAGGGTGTCAAGGTTCTGCTCAGTGTGTCTGCCATCCCATTTTCTTCCGATGGAATGTAAACTGCCTGCAAGTGAATTTGAAGTGCTGCTGCCAGGGACCATATCTGTATAGCCAGACTGCAGAGGGGGTAAGATTTTGTTCCTCATTGCTTGTTTATATAACACAGGACTGTCATGTTGTCTGTGATGACCTTCAGGGTGCCTGGCAGAAGGATCTGTTGAAAGGCCTGCATAACCAAGGATAGGGCCTTTAGCTCTTTTAGGTTGATGTGGTCCCTCCTTTCTTGAATGGACCACTCCCCCTGAACTTTGTGCTGGTTGTTGGCATGGTGTAGAATGGCTCCCCAACCTAAATATGATGCGTCTGTGTACAGATGCTGTTTGGGTGGAGGTATCTGCAAGTGAACCTGCTTAACTGAAGGTAATGGTGGCAATCAACCAGGAGAGTTCCCTTATTAAACAGGGAAGAAGAGGAATTTTGCTCCCAAGGGATGAGAGTGTTGGCTCCAAGAGTTTCTAAAGACTCACTGAAAAGTACAGTTTTGTACCTACCATAAATGTAGATGTCCGATAGGTATGCATCTGCAGTCATCACATATGGGTTTGTCCTGCCTCAAGCAGCCCTTCGGTCAGCCAGATTCCAAAGTCTGGGTCTGGCCTCGGCTGATGTCGCACTTTCCCCAACGTCAGAGCGTCTGGGGTATAAAAGCATCAGCCAAAGCCATTTTCCTCAGTATTTCTTGCCCCAGATGCCAGGTGCCCTCTAAGGAAGGCTAAAATTTGGAGATATGCATTGCAAAAACAAATCCAAACATGCACAGTACTATAAAAACAAATACACCATAATAGATCCCCCCAGCTAGCTATAAGAGGGTAAGTACCGAAGAAGTATACGACAGAGGGGAAGGAGGGAGGGTAAACCTGACTGCAGATGCATACCTATCGGACATCTACATTTATGGTAGGTACAAAACTGTACTATGTCCTTCAAGGATGCATCTGCAGTCATCACATATGGGTAGAATACCATAGCCAATCTGGGGTGGAGGTACTATGTAAAGGATGGTGTAGCTAAGATACCCTGCAGGACTGCTGTAGCAAAGCCTGCTCTGGATCTGGAGTATAAAGGTAAATTGTAATGCTTGGCAAATGTATGCACGGAGCTCCATGTAGCAGCTTCTAAAATGTCCTTGGTAGCCACCCTCTTAGGAAGGCTGTGGTGGTGGCTGTGGCTCTCGTGGAATGAGGTCTAATGTTAGCTGGCACAGTTTTTCCATGAAAGGAGTAACAAAAACTAATGCAATTTCCTATCCATTTTGAAATTGTCTGTTTGGAAATTGCTTTTCCTTGTGCCCCAGCAGCATATGCTACAAACAGCTGGTCAGTCTTTCTGTAACTTTTAGTTCTGTCCAAGTAGTAGCCCCAACTGTCTGTGTATGTCCAGGGTGTGCAGAAGTTTCTCTCTTTATTTTGTGGTTGTGGGAAGAATGTAGGCAAGTGAATAGCTTGGTTCAAAGATACCCTGGATACCACCTTTGGCATAAATGTAGGATTGGTTCTCAATGAAACTCTGTCCTGATGAAAGATAAGAAATGGCTGTACTGCCATTAGAGCTTGTAACTCAGATACTCTTCTTGCTGAGGTTATGGCCAGAAGGAAGGCAGTTTTCCAAGACAGAAACTGTAGATCTGCAGATGCTGCTGGTTCAAAGGGAGGAAGTGTTAGTTTTCCAACACAGTTAAGGTCCCAAGTAGGTAGAGGTGGTTTCCTTGGAGGATTGATGTTTTTGATTCCTCTTAGAAACTGTCTCAGGAGAGGATGAGAGAAGACAGGTGGATTAACATTGTATTCTGCTGAAATTGCTGAGGCATGTACCTTAATGGAAGAGTAAGACAGGCCGTTGTGGAACAATTCTGCCAAATATTCCAGTATATGTGCCATGTTCATCACTGTCACATCTAGGCCCTTTGTTGTGTTCCAAGTGTGAAATCTTTTCCATTTTGCTGAATATGCCTTCCTTGTGGAAGGCCGTCGAGCTTCCATAATAATATCCTTCACTCTTTGGGATAGCTTATCCTGAGGAGGAGTCATGGTCTTTTCCAGGCAGTTAGCTGCAAGGTTTTCAGGTTGGAATGCAGAGTCTTGAAATTGTGCTGCGTCAGTAGAAGTGGCCATAGGGGAGAGGCCACGGTTTCGTCTGTGACATGCTCTTTAACAGTGGGTACCAGTGCTGTCTTGGCCAGTTTGGAGCTATCAGAATCACTCTGGGCTGCTCTGTCCTGATCTTCAGTAAGACCTTGGTCATTAGTGCTGGGGGTGGAAAAGCGTACACTGTTAGAGCTTTCCAGCTGAAAGAGAGAGCGTCCACTTTCCATGCTTGTGGGCGGTATGTCCTGAGCAGAATTTCTTCAGTTGATGATTGTGGGGAGGCGAACAGATCTATTTCCGGCCTTCCCCATGATTGTGTTATGAGTAAGAAGATGTCTGGGTGCAGCATCCATTCGTGTGCATCCATGATATTTCTGCTTAAGCTGTCTGCCAGTATATTGTCTTTCCCTGGCACGAACTGGGACTGCAGCTGTATATTGAGTTTCAAGGAAAGTTCCCATAGATTCATTGCCAGTCTGCAAAGAGGGTAGGAATGGGTGCCTCCTTGCTTGTTTATGTACCACATAACTGTGGTGTTGTCTGTCCTTATGAGTAGGTGGCCTTGATGAAGAAAAAGTTTGAAGGCCTCTATTGCGTGTATCACTGCCAGCATTTCCTTTTGGTTTATGTGCATGTGCAGCTCTCTTTGTGACCATAGCCCTTGGATACATCTGCCCTCCATGTGTCTGAAGCATCCGTAGTGATGGTTTGGTTGGCTCTTGGCTTGCTGAAGGGAAACCCGCTGTTCGACTGGCAGGCTTGAGCCCACCACAGAAATTCCTTTTGGAGGCATGGAATGAGAGGGATCAAAGTTTCTAAGCTGTGACTGTGCTGAGTCCATAAACTCCTTAGGTACCATTGTAGTTTCCTCATATGCAGCCTTGCTTGTGGAATGAGAAGAATGCAAGATGCCATGTAACCCAGGGCCTGCAGGACTTTCCTTGCAGTCAGCTGAGTTTGTCTTGTCAGATTCTTGAAGTAATCCGGTAGTTGTTTTTGTTTTTCTTCTGTGAGAAAGGCCATTTGGGTGGTTGTGTCTAGATCCGCACCCAGAAAAGTTATTCTTTGGGATGGAACAAGTCTTGATTTGTGGATGCTGACTGTATATCCCAAGGCCTGCAGTAGGCGGATGGCATACTCCAAGTCCTTTAACAAAGTTTGCTTGCTGTCCGCTTGTATAAGGCAGTCGTCCAGATATGGGTAAATTTGAATCCCCTGAAGTCTGCAGTGTGCAATTACTGATGCCAGGCATTTCGTGAATACTCTGGGTGCAGTAGATAAGCCAAAGGGCAATGCTGAGAATTGATATTGCTCTGACCCTGCAAGAAATCTGAGGTGTCTTCTGCAACTTTGTCTGATAGGGACATGCAGGTATGCCTCCTTGAGGTCTAGTGTCACCAGCCAAGACCCCTTGCCCAGCATGGGAAGGAGTTGCTGTAGAGTCAGCATTTTGAATTTTGGCACAATGAGGTAAGTATTCAGTGCGGACAAGTCGAGAATAGGCCTCCATTGATTTTCTTTTCTTGGAACAAGGAATAATCTGGAGTAAAATCCTTGGCCTTGTTCTGAAAGAGGTACCTTTTCTATAGCTTTCATTTGTATTAAGTTGGAAATTTGTTTCAAAGCCTCTGCCCTCTGATTTGGTGGCAGGTCTGGCATGCCTTTTCTTTTTGGCAATGTGTGGAAATGGAACCTGTATCCTTTGTCTATTATTTGCAGTGTCCATGTGTCCCTTGTAATGCTGTGCCAATTTTTTGAAAATAAAGAAAGCTTTCCGCCCAAAGGTGCTTCTAATTGAGCCCTGGTTGGTGGAGTCAAAACAAAGTCATTGAGTCTGTCCTGGTGTAGCAGTTGTAGTTCCTGCACTACCTCTCTGGTTGGGAGGCTGCCATTGACGGCCTCTGTAGGAGCCTCTAGCTTGCCCTCTACCTCTGGCACGCCTATTCCTGCCTCTCTGAGATCTGTCTGAGTCCGGAAAGGACCAATTCTTAGTAGGCCAATTTCTGCTGAATCTCGGTGGTTGGACTTGCAGAAAGTCTTTGACTGTTTGCACAGATTTTGCCTTTTCTTCAAATTTCTTTAAGACCTCTTGAGCCGTGGAACCAAATAATTTTTGCTTTTCCATAGGAGCATCCAAAAGCTTAGCTTTAACATGGTCTGGCAGAGATTGTTCCTTCAGCCAGGCATGCCTACGTATGACTGCACCTGTCATAGCTGACCTACATGAATCTTCCAATGCATCATAACCACACTGCAAGAAATGGTTACTAACCTGCTGGGAGTTATGTACCAGATCCTGAAGGGATTTGCGATCAAGGGGTTCAGAAGAAGACAGTTTCTTATGCAATTCATCTAACAAATACTCTTGGTACTGTATCATATGAAATTGACAATTTAATGCCCTCATGGAAAGAGTTGCAGAAGTATACACTTTCTTACCCCATCTCTCTAAAGCTCTGGACTCCCTTTCAGAGGGTAGAGGATTTCTAGCAGTGGCAGCTGCAACCCCCTTTTGGGCCCTGGGAAATAGTTTCTGGATCAGCACAGTGGGCCTTATACAGGTGTAGATGAGAGTCCGGGACCCTGTAGTACCTATCAGGTTTGGTAGGAGCCGGAGAGAGTCAGCGGCTGTACTAGCATCAGAGTACACATCATCAATGACATTCAAAACAGGAGGTATGGCTAAAGGCCTATGCTGAGGTAAATGTAAAAAGGTCCTTAATCTCTTTCTAGAATCAGAGAATTCCTGACCCTGCCATTGAAAATGTTCTCTCATAGAGTGTAATGTCTCTCCAAAGGAAAAGTTCTTCAGGAGGGGAGGCCGAGGGGATAGATTCTTCTGCATCTGAATCCTCGTAGGCCGAATAAGCCTCCTCCTGGTGGCCTCACAGTGTAGAGCCAGCAGTGGACTCATCTGAGGAGTGCGGGACAGAGGGCACAACCCTGGGCCTTTGTCTGGAGGTGGTTGAGAGCCCCTGTCCGGATGAGGTTGAGAACCTCTAATTAAGGAGATAAGATCCTCTGCTAAGCTAAGAATCTGTGAGCCAGTAGAAGGTCTCTGAGAGGTAACCTTGGGAGGCAAAGCTTTAGTAAGTTTAGCAGCTTTAGCCCTAGAGAAAGCCTTAATGGACATGGATGCAGGAGGTCTGGCAGCACCACGTGCAGGAGTACACTTGTCTAAAGGAATGGTGTCGGAAGGTTCCTGGACACCAGTTTCAGAAGGTAATTCAATAACCGACTTGGCCGGGCCTCGGGGCCGAGGTAGTCGGTTGTGCGGTTTCGTAATCGGAAGTACCAAGGACTCTGTTTCAGCCGAGACCGAGACACTCATGTAGGCCTGACCATGGTTTCAGCGAAACCGCAGCCCGCGGTGTCGGTCCTCGCCCTTCCGCTTTAACTAAATGCGGTCGGAGTCTCCGACGGCATCTTGTAAGCAAAACTAGCCCCAAAGAATACCTCTGCAAACTCCGACCGACGTCTAAGAGTTCGTCAGTTGAAGGAAGCACAGGCTGAACAGGCAGAGACGTCGTGGTCTGGGCCTAGGCAGGGGAGGCAGTAAGAGTGGAAATCCTTATGAGGTATTTGTTTCCCACAAGTTAAACAATTATTAACTTTATCTGACATCGGCTGAGGCAAGAAAGATTCCCCAACGGGGTACTTAGCTTTTTCGAAGTCTTCGGTAGCTGAATCACAGGAGCTGGCCGACCGGCACTTGCGAACTGCTTCTGCTTCAGGCACCAAGCGGCAAGAAAGACTAAGGAAAATGGTGTCGGCTGATGCTTTTATACCCCAGACGCTCTGACGTCGGGGAAAGTGCGACATCAGCCGAGGCCAGACCCAGACTTTGGAATACGGCCGACCGAAGGGCTGCCTGAGGCAGGACAACCCATATGTGATGACTGCAGATGCATCCTTGAAGGCCATCTTCCTTATGTGCATCCTGGCTAGAGGGATCATGGGAATCAGGGCAGCCATGTACCCTACTATCCTGAGAAATTCTCTGGCTGAGATGGTAGCTAGAGGTAGCAGGGAGTGGAAGAACAGAGAAGGAAATTCCACTTCTGGGGAGGGACAAAGACTGACATCAAGTCTGTTCTTATCCTGCACCCCAGGAAGGCAAGGTCTTGGGACAGAGTCATGTGAGACTTTAAGCAATTCACTGTGTAGCCTAGACTCTGTAGAAACTTGCAAACCACGTCCAAGTGTTGAGACAGGGTTAGCTGATCCTGGTGCAGAATAAGAAAATCGTCCAAGTAGGGATAAGTCTGTATGCCCTCCAGTCTGCAGTGTGCAATGGCTGGGGCTAGGCAGTTTGTGAATACTCTTGGTGCTGTGAAGAGGCCAAAGGGTAAGGCAGAGAACTGAAAATGCGATGAACCCACTGGGAAACGTAAATATTTTCTGTAACGGGGAAAGATGGGGATATGTAGGTAAGCATCCTTCAGCTCCAGGGAGGCCATGAAGGCTTGCTGAGGTAAGAGGGGAAAGAGGTGTTGAAATGTGTGCATTCTGAAGGTAGGCACTTTGAGGAAGAGATTGAGATGGGATAAGTTGAGGATGGGTCTCCAAGGGCCATCTTTTCTTGGGACCAAAAACATCCTTGAATAAAATCCCTTGGCTAACTGATCCTCTGGTACTTGTTCTATAGTCCCCCCCGAGATAGAAGTTGGCTCAGGATAGAGGGAAATAGTGGAAGCTGATTGTGAAGGGGTTGAGGTATTCCCTGGAAGCGTGGAGTAGCCCATCAAGTCATACAGTATCCCCTCTCAATGATGGAAAGCACCCACTTGTCTGAGGTGATATTCTGCCAAGAGGGTAGGGAGAGGGTTAGGCGTAGGGATACAGGACTGGAACTGGTTAGGAGATGAGAGCCACAGTGGAGAGGATCTGTCTGGGTCTGGCTACGTCCAAAAGGAAGACGGTGTGGAGGTGGTTGAAGACTGGAAGCAGATTGTTTCCTGGTATGTCTCCATCCCCTGGACTGAGTTGCAGAAGGATAAGAGGACTGCCTCTTGACAAAGCTAGGTTTTTGAGGGTAATTTCTATGAAATCTGGGAATAAGTGAGACTAGTAAATGTTTTAAATTTTGTAAGTCTTTACCTTTTTCCTGTAGAGACTTAAGTAGCTCTACAGAGGCAGCTCCAAAAGGGCTTTGTTGTCCAAAGGTGCATCCAACAACTTAGCTTGGACATACAAAGGTAAAGGCTGAAGTCTCAATCATGAAAACCTCCTTAACATAGAGACAGAAGAAGCAGACTTAGAAGAAGCATCATAGCTGCACTTAATGGAGTGTCTGGTCACTTGAGAGACCGTGGAAAGAAGGGTACTTAATTGAGCCTTAACTGGTGATTCTGGAACCTCTGACAGAAGAGTAGAGACCTCAGTCAGGGAATCTAAAGCAAACTTGGGCCATATGGGTCTGATAATAAATAGTCCTAATGGCCAAGGTGGAAGAAGTATATACATTCTTCCCTAACCTGTCCATACATTTACTATTCTTATCCACTGTAAAAAAAAAAAAAAAAAAAAAAGGAAAGAGGAAGGTAGCTGCCTGGTGGACTTATCAGGTGACACTGCAATGACTGCAGGATCTGCTGGAGGGTTTTGAAAAGATACTGCACCTTAGCAGACACTTTGTAAAATCTGTCTTGTCTCTTAGAAGCAAAAGACTGTGACTCTGGGCTTTGTGAGGCAGCAGAAAAAGCATCTTGGAATGCAGGAAGTAAAGGCGGGACTGCAGATGGTGAGGGCTGCTCCATCTGCAAGAGTTCAAAGTATCTCTTTTTTTATCTCAGAGACATCTGAGAGTTCCCAATTGAAATGTTGTCTAAGCATCCCCAAAAGGAGAAATCTTCTCCAGAGGAGTCAGGAGTAAGAGACTCTTCTTCTGGGGTAACAACATCTTTGGGTGAATCCAACTGAGAGCAGTAAGTTAAGGACTCATTTGAGGAGGAAAACTCCTCCTCAGATAGTACTAGAGGAATAAAGTACAGTTTTGTACCTACCATAAATGTAGATGTCCGATAGACATGCAACTGCAGTCATAACATGTGGGTTGTCCTGCCTCAGGCAGCCCTCGGTCGGCCGGATTCCAAAGTCTGGGTCCGACGTCGGCTGATGTCGCATTTCTCTCCGACATCAGAGCGGCTGGAGTACATAAGCATCAGCCGACGCCATTTTCTTCAGTGTTTCTTGCCCCAGATGCCAGGTGCCCTCCAAGGAAGGCTGTAATCCAATTGTAAGAGAAAAACAGGATTCCAAACAAATACATGAGCAATAAAACAAATACACCATAACAGATACCCCCAGCTAAGAGTAAGGGGATAGGAGTGGACCCTAGGTATAGAGGGGTATAGAGGGAGGGAAAACCCGACTGCAGTTGCATGTCTATCGGACATCTACATTTATGGTAGGTACAAAACTGTACTATGTCCTTCAAGAATGCAACTGCAGTCATAACATGTGGGTAGAATACCATAGCTTAGCTGGGGGAGGAGGTATGCTCTAGGAAAGAGATGGTGTGGCAATCAAACCCTGCAGGACTGCCGAAGCAAAGCCTGCTCTGGATCTGGAATATAGAGGAAGATTGTAGTGTTTGGAGAATGTATGCATGGAGCTCCATGCAGCAGCTTCTAGAATGTCCTTTGTAGGCACCCCTCTTAAAAATGCTGTAGAGGTGGCTGTAGCTCTGGTGGAATGTGGTCTGACATAGGCTGGAACAGTCTTCCCATGAAAGGAATAACAGAATCTGATGCAATGTCCAATCCATTTAGAAATAGTCTGTTTTGAAATTGCTTTTCCTTGGACTGCAGGGGCGTAAGCTACAAAAAGCTGTTCAGACTTCCTACTGGCCTTGGTTCTGTCCAGGTAGTATCGAAGTTGTCTATGAATGTCCAAGGTATGCAAAAGTCTTTCCCCCTTATTCTCAGGATTGGGGAAAAAGGCAGGCAGATGAATGGCTTGATTTAGAGAAACCCTAGATACCACCTTTGGCATAAAAGTAGGGTTGGTCCTTAATGAAACCCTGTCTCTGTGGAAAATAATAAAGGGTAGTATTGCCATTAGGGCCTGTAGCTCCGAAACCCTTCTTGCTGAGGTAATTGCCAACAGGAAAGTTGTTTTCCATGAGAGAAATTGCAAGTCAACTGAAGCTGCTGGCTCAAAAGGAGGTAGAGTCAGTTTTTCTAAGACAAAATTGAGGTCCCAGGCTGGCACTGGGGCCTTTCTTGGTGGCTTAATGTTCCTGATTCCCCTGAGGAATTGTCTTAGTAAGGGGTGAGAGAAAACAGGAGGATCAGTGTTGTATCTAGCTGAAATAGCAGATGCATGTATCTTTATTGAAGAATATGAGAGGCCGCTCTGTAACATATCTGCCAAATATTCCAAGATGAGTGGGATGTTCAGTAATGATGCATCATGTCCATTGCTGGTATTCCAATTGCTGAATCTTTTCCACTTTGCTAAGTAAACCTTTCTGGTGGATGGTCTCCAAGCCTCTGTTAGTATCCGCTGAACTTCCTTGGAGAGAGATAAGCTGAAGTTATTTATGGGATCTCCCAGGCTGTTAGCTGCAGTGTCTGAAGGTTTGGATGCAGTGTTTCGAAATTGTGTTGAGTCAAAAGTAGAGGCCACTGAGGGAGGGCCCACCTCCTGGTGTGACATATGCTCCGTAGTAGTGGGTACCAGTGTTGTCTTGGCCAATCCGGAGCTATTATGATTCCCTTGGGCTTCTCTGCTTTGATCTTTAGTAATACTGAGGTCATCAGTGGCAGAGGCGGGAATGCATAGATTGCTAGAGAGTTCCAATTGAATGAAAGGGCATCTATTTTCCAAGCCTTTGGATGGTATGTCCTTGTGCAAAATTTTGGTAGAAGATGATTGAGGTGAGAGGCAAATAGGTCCACTTCTGGCTTGCCCCATGTTGAAGTGAGTTGTCTGAAAGCCTTCGGATGTAACCTCCACTCGTGTGGATCTGTGAAATTCCTGCTTAGGCTGTCTGCCAACACATTGTCTTTTCCTGGAACAAACTGGGATTGTAACTGGATGTTTAGACTCAGTGATTTCTCCCAAAGCTGCATTGTCAGTCTGCAAAGGGGGTAAGAGTGGGTGCCCCCCTGCTTGTTTATGTACCACATCACTGTGGTGTTGTCTGTCCGTATCATTAAATGGCCTTGCTGGAGTTGGTGTTGAAAAGCCTCGATAGCATGCATTACTGCCAGCATTTCCTTTTGGTTTATATGCAGGTGTGTTTCCTTTGGAGACCATTGTCCTTGTATACACCTGCCTTCCATGTGCGCCCCCCATCCAAGGTCTGAGGCATCTGTAGTCATGGTCTGTGTTATCTGTGGTTTTTTGAATGACATACCTGTGTTTTCCTGGCTCACCGAGGCCCACCATAGGAATTCCTTTTGTAGGCATGGAATGAGTGGTATGATTGTCTCCAAGTTGTTGCTGTGTTGAGACCAAATGCTTTTAGGTACCATTGAAGCTTTCTCATGTGTAGTTTTGCTAATGGAACCAGTAGAATGCAGGATGCCATGTAACCCAGGGCCTGTAGGAATCTCCTTGCAGTCATCTGGGTGAGTTTTGCTAAACCTTTGAAGTATTGAGTTAACTTCTCTTGCTTGTCTTCTGTTAGGTAAGCCATCTGAGAGGCTGTGTCTAGTTTGGCTCCTAAGAAGATTATTTGCTGGGATGGCTGCAGTCTTGACTTTTGGAAGTTGACTGTGTATCCCAGAGCTTGAAGTAATTGTATGACATAATCCAGGTTTTTTGTCAACATCAATTTGTCGTCTGCTTGTATGAGGCAGTCGTCCAGGTACGGGTAAATTTGTATACCCTGGAGCCTGCAATGAGCAATTACTGAAGCCAGGCATTTTGTAAATACTCTGGGCAGTAGATAAGCCAAATGGCAATGCTGAGAATTGATAATGCTCTGGCCCTGCAAGAAATCTGAGGTATCTTCTGCAGCTGTGTCTGATAGGGACATGCAGGTATGCCTCCTTGAGGTCCAGAGTAATCAGCCACGACTCCTTGCCCAGCATGGGAAGGAGTTGCTGTAGAGTCAGCATTTTGAACTTTGGTACTATGAGAAAGGTGTTTAATGCGGACAAGTCCAGTATTGGTCTCCATTGAGATTCTTTTCTTGGAACAAGGAACAGTCTTGAGTAAAACCCTGTTCTTGTTCTTGTTGTGGAACTCTTTCTATTGCTTTCATTCGAGTCAGCAGAGTGATTTGCTTGATAGCCTCTGCCCTTTGATGTTGTGGTAGATTTGGCATGCCTTGTTTTCTTGGTAAGGTATGAAAATGAAACCTGTACCCTCGGTCTATAATGTCCAAAATCCATTTGTCCTTTGTCAGTCTGTGCCAGTTTTCTGCAAACAGAGATAATTTCCCAAGGAGCTTCTAGTTGTTCCCTGGTAGGTGGTAGTAGAGGAAAGTCATTGAGTTTGTGGTTGTTGGGCAGGTGAAATCCCTGCGTCACTTCTTTGGTTTCCTGGCTGCCATTGTCGTCCCCTGTAAGGGCCTCTGTATTGACCTCTTCCTCGGCCACGTCTGTTCTTACCCCTTTGAAACTTTTCTGGATTAGGAAAGGACCAGTTTTTTGAAGGCCAATTCCTACTGAATCTGGGTGGTTGAACCTGGAGGAAATCTTTCACAGTCTGAACTGATTTTGCTTTTTCTTCGATGGTCTTTAACACATCCTTAGCATTTGCACCAAAAAGCTTGTTCTTTTCCAAAGGTGCATCCTGAAGTTTTGCTTTTACATGATCTGGTAGAGGGTGATCTTTTAACCAAGCATGTCTACGCATCACTGCCCCTGTCATAGCTGCCCTACATGAAGCTTCCAGTGCATCATATCCACACTGCAGGAAGTGATTGCTTACTTGCTGAGTGTTATGTACAGCTTCCTGCAAAGTCTTCCTGTCTAAAGGATCAGGAGAAGCTAATGTTTTTTGTAAATCTTCTAAGAGATAATCCTGATATTGGAACATATGAAAAGGCAATTTAAAGCTCTCATAGATAAGGTAGTGGATGTGTAAACCTTTTACCCCATCTCTCTAATGACCTTGCTTCCCTGTTGGAGGGCAAAGGATTTTTGAGGTGGAGGCTGAAACTCCTTTAGGCCCCTGTGAAATAGTTTCCAAATCAGCAGTATGGGCCCTGAATAAATGGGAATGAGTTTCTGGGACCCTGTAATACCTGTCTGGCTTGGCTGGAGCAGGAGGAAGAGAATCAGGGGTAGCACTAGAATCAGAATACAAATCATCCAGAACATCAAGTACAGGAGGAATAGCTAAGGGCCTGTGCTGAGGCTTCTTAAGGAAAGTCCTAAGGCGTTTCCTAGAATCAGAATATTCCTGACCCTGCCACTTGAAATGTTCCCTCATGGTGTGCAGAACTTCCCCAAAAGAAATATCCTCAGGAGGGGAGGCCGAAGGTATGGAATCTTCTGCATCCGAGTCCTCATAGGTCTGGAAGAGCTCTTCCTGGCTATCAGAGTGGACAGAGCCCTCAGTCTCTTCATCAGAAGGAGAAGGGTCAGAGGGTTCAACCCGGGGCCTTTTATCAGGAGGAGGCTGGGATGCTCTCTCAGGATGGGCTTGTGAACCTCTGATCATGGAAATTAAATCAGCAGCCATGGACATAATTTGCGTCTCCGGAGTCGGCTGAGGTAAGGATTTGGAAGCAATATGCTTTGTTTTGCTGGCTGCCTTAGCCCTAGTGTAGGCCTTAATAGACATGGCCACAGGAGGCCTGGCAGCTCCACATGCAGGAGTGACCTTGTCTACAGCAATGGTCTCGGGTATTTCCTCGGTTTCGGTATCTGGAGGAAAGTCTATTACTGGCGTCGGAGTAATGTCTGGAATCGGAGTCGTCGGTAATGCGGTGACTTCGGTTCGGAGCGGTGGAGAGACCGTCTCAGAGGGAACCGGAGCACTCGCGCTAGGTTTTGGCGTGGAGTCAGTGGTAGACGTGGGCCGAGGAAGTCGGTCCCAGTCTTTTCGCTTTTTGGGAGTTTGCGATGTCGGAAGATCCGACGGCATGGTGTAAGCAAATTTATCGCCGAAAAAATCCTCAGCGAACTCCGCCCGACGCCTGAGAGTGCGCTTGTTGAAGCGAGCACAGGCTACACAGGCCGAGACGTCGTGGTCTGGGCCCAGGCAAGGGAGGCAGTAAGAGTGGAAATCCTTATGAGGTATTTGTTTACCACAAAAAAGACAATTGTTAACTTTTTCAGTAATTTCTGACATCGGCTGAGGCAAGAAAAGGTCTCCAACGGGGTACTTAGCTTTTTTGATGACTTCGGTATCGTAGAATACAGGAGCTGACCGACCGGCACTTGCAAACTGCTTCTGCTTGGGGCACCGCGCGGCAAGAAAGACTGAAGAAAATGGCGTCAGCTGATGCTTATGTACTCCAGCCGCTCTGACGTCGGAGAGAAATGCGACATCAGCCGATGTCGGACCCAGACTTTGGAATCCGTCCGACCGAGGGCTGCCTGAGGCAGGACAACCCACATGTTATGACTGCAGTTGCATTCTTGAAGGACATCTGGTAAGCCTGCTTGGGGGATCTGGGTCTGAATAACCTGAAAGTATTTGTCTGGGAGAAGGTCTCCCAGGGAGAAGTAGGGTCTTTTGAACTGTGCTTCTCTTCTGCTTCCTTTTTAAAGGAGTGGAGGGAACAGAAGTGGGCTTAGGAGCAGACGTTACAGTGGATAACAAGGCTGAAGTATAAGCAGGGCCCTCTGAAGCCATGAGTCATGGTTCCCCCTCACCATGAGGTCTGATGGTTGAAAAACCTCAACGGACATACCGTGGGTATCCGCAGAACCGGCTTCCATTTCAGTTCTCGGTTGCTGCGCAATACCAGATGTTCGAGGTGATCTTGGGGTGATATTCACCTCGAGGATCTCACTGGATAATTGAGGCACAGCTTGGATGTCAGGCCCAAGTTTCTTGGCCTTCTTCCTAGGCGGCTCCTCGGAGGGGCTTGCTCCATTTCCATGCCAAATGGAGGCGCTGATTTTTAAAGTTTTAAAGCCGCCGAATAGCTTCTAAGGGTTTTCAGAACAAAGGACTGGCAGATGTTACAAGGTTTGTAATCATGAGCCTCCCCTAGACAAATTAAACACTGCTCGTGTGTGTCCTTATATGGGATTTGTCTACCACAAGCACACTTTCCCTTAGTATAAGACATGTACATCTGAAAAAGGCAAAGATATAAAAGAAAATTCCCACAAGGGTACTTATCTCAGTGCAGACAGCCGGAAAACTATCAAAAATCGGATGGCTGATGTCGAGCAAATGCTGGATTTCTGAACTGGTGGTCAGACGTCTGAATTTTGCTGCGGCAGAAAAGTTCTGCGTTGGGTATGTCCAGATGTCACAGATATACCCAATGTCAGTTTATGGCCCCTGCATGCAACGTAGCACATACCCCTGCTTCTAAAACTTTGGTATAGTGGCCGGATGTCCGGTGCTGCAGGCAGCAACTCTCTAAGGTTATGAATACTGCAAAATGAGAAAAGAAGGACATCGCACAGTTTTGGAGTGATTGGCTGGCCCCAAAACGTTTTAGACAGGAAAACAAGAAGGATGCTTCATGCTCACCAAATTATTTATAAAAATCAGTGTATACCAAGATTATATATTCCCAGTTCTGAAGGAGGGATGGGCCTCCTTGAAACTGATTACATGTATAGATCTGGAATTGTGGGACTCCACACATCTGCTGATCTCAAGACCCAAATGTAGTGAAAGTTTAAAAACATGAGCAGAATAAATCTAAGATGATGTCTCTGCTTAATTTAGCAGAAGCATATCAGCATCAAGCAGGAATGAAAATCAAACTAGAAGTAGATAAAAATCAGACAGTAACTGAATGCGCCAAAAAACAAAAGAAAGAATACAAGGTGAAGGACTAGATGAGAAGGCAAGAAATGTGGAAAAAAGTATAAATATAGTTGCAAGTATAGAAACCTTCTGGAAGAACCTCATGTTGATCAGGAACAAATCCAGGAATGGTTAAGGGGAAGTGAATTTAAACCAAGAGATGAAAGGTTAATATTGGCAGCCCAAGATAGTGAGCTACATACACACTCAGTTTACAAAGTCCATTGAAGATGTGGGAGAAACAAACAAATGTAAGTTTTGTAAAACTGAATTGGAAACCGTCGCATACCTTGTTGCTGGTTGTGACATACCAGACAACACATCAAACACAAAATCAGTGTGCCGCACAATCACAGCCCTTAAGGTGAAATAAAATACCTAATACACTAGTAATAGGTGACTCTATAGTCAGGCACACTGACTTCCCACTCAATAGGCTGGACAAGCAAAAGGTTACTGTTAGCTGCCTGTCGGGAGCCAGAATCCGCCACATAACACAAGCACTCAGGTCACTCCAGAACAAGTACAAATATGACTCTGTCATTGTTCATGTTGGTGTGAATGACCTGAGACTACCTCCCTGGACTACATGAAAAGAGACATGGAAGAGCTCGCTGATCATTGTAGCCCAGGCTGGTATGACCCTGACCCTGAGTAGCATCCTGCCCAAACCAAGAATGATACCTCATTATAAAGAAAAAATGATCAATTTCAACAATTGCCTAAGCTTCTGGTGTCATTCAAAGGGGATCTAGTGTCTCTCAGCCTGGGATGACATGCTCGACAAGCCGCGTTGCTTCGCAAGAGAAGGCTTGCACCTGTCACCCCTAGGCTTTCGAATACTGGCCAAGGCTCTTGCTGCCCCCATAGTGCTTTTTTTTGGGCAAGGCTCAAAAGTCAAACCCACCTCTGTAAATAGCACAATTAACAAAAAACTGAGGGTTATGCTACTCAATGGCAGTAGTTTAAATCTCAAAATGCATGTGCTCGAAGCACTCCTCAGTATGGAGAACATCGACACCTGTGCAGTAACTGAAACCTGGTTCAAGGCTCCAGAGAGCACCCCAGCACTACCGGGCTATAACTCATACCACACGTTTCAGCCACAGAACACAGACCAAAACACAAAAGGATGGGGTGTATCCATATTCATCAAGGATACCTACACCTCCAGGTTAGTAGCGCAGCATATCATCTCTGAGATCATCCATGTGCAACTAACATCGGGCAAATCTGCAATGCCAATTGTGGCCTGCTACAGATCACCCTCCATGACCACCACTCCACCTTTCTGGAGACAGGGGAAACCATGAAGGTCCTACCAAACACCCTGATATTGGGCGATTTCAATTACCCTACCATTCACTGGGAAAACTACTCGAGTACAAATTCCCAGGCCCAGCGCTTCCTGGAATTCATCAATTGAAATGCCCTGGATCAGCTGGTAAACCCCCCTAACAGAGGTGAAAACATATTGGACCTGGACATCACCAACATGAGCGACAGATGTTCCACACCGGAGGTCAACCCGTCACTGGTTAGATCAGACCATAAACTAATCACTCTGGATGTCCACACCCCACCACCACCCTCAACTAAGGAAACCACAGTAAAAAACTTTTCTAAAGCAAACTTCACCTTACTTAGGACAGAGGTGGTAAGTTTCACAGCCCTCATGCTAAAGGATAACACTGCCCAAGATGCAGAAGCCTTTACAAATGCACTCTATGAGCACCTAGAAGGATGCATGGATCATGCCATCCCTAGCAAAACCAAGTCTCACTCCTCTAAGAGAAAGAAACCAGTTTGGTGGACCCCTGCAATAAACAGGCTATACAATAGGAGGAGGAAACTAGTTCAGAAAAAAAGCAAATCCCAAGAAGGAAAGACATCCCTGATCAGAATCAGTAAGAAACTAAGGTCCCTCATGAAATCATCCAAGGCTAACTTCGAAAGAAAAATAGCCAAGGATTCAAAAGATAACCACAAAGCCTTCTTTAGCTATGTTAGGAATCTAAGTGGCAACTTGCAGATCTGGACTGAACTAGTGCAAAATAGCACAAAATATACTGAACCTACTGATATTACCAACATCCTGGCAGATAGATTCAGTGCAAACTTCACCCCCCTCTCACCTCCAAAAGGGCCCACAACAATACCAGAAAAGTGTAGTGTCCCAAAAATCACAGATGCACAGGTAAAAACAGCCCTTTCAAAAGCCAAAAACACAGAGTCAATGGGACCAGATGGTGTCTCAGGCCTAGTCTTGCACGAACTACAGAATGAACTAACCCCCCAACCTAAACACGCTGTTCATCCTCAGCCTCTCCACAGGCTACATGCCCATAGAATGGCACACAGCAACAGTTATTCCTCTCCACAAAGGAGGAGCCACAACAGACGCTGGTAACTATCACCCCATAAGCCTGACTAGCCTAGTCTGCAAGGCTATGGAGCGCATCATCATGGAACTCATTAACAAAGACATTGGGAACCTCCAAACACTTGACCCGACCCAGTTCGGCTTTAAGGGCAGATCATGCCTACTAAACCTGGTTGACTTCTTCGAGACAATCACCAAGGCCATAGACAAGGAAAAGGTGGTTCATACAGCCTACCTTGACCTCGCCAAGGCTTTCAACACCATTCCCCACTCGGGTATTACAGAAAAACTCACCACCCTGAACATAAACCCCTACGTCACGAGATGGGTTGCCAACTGGCTTACAGACAGAACTCACACGGTAAGAATAGCGGGCCCCAGGTCCGACTAAACCAGTCACAAGTGGTGTCCCGCAAGGCTCGTTCCTGGGACCCCTACTGTTCGGCATATACTTTGCAGAAGTACAGGCAAACACAGGAGGACTATGGCTAACCAAGTTCACGGATGACTGCAAACTAGGAGCCATAATTGACTCTCCGGCTGACACAGACATCCTCCAAAAGGGCCTTACTGAGATGGACACTTGGTGTCAAAGTCATGGCCTCAAGCTAAATACCAAAAAATGCATAGTCATCCCATTTGGGAAAAACAAAACACCCACGAATTACCACACAGGTGACAGCCCCCTTAATACAGAAGAGGTAATAAGAGATCTGGGGACCCAGGTAGATAGTAATCTCTCCTTTGACAATCATATTGCCAAAGTAGTTAGGGAATCCTTCTATGTGGCCCATCTAATTACTAAAGGGTTCGCATCTAGAAATAAAGAGGTTATAGTGCCCCTCTACTCGTCACTCATTAGACCCATCATAGAGTACAATGCCCAATTTGGGATGTACCGCACAAGACACTTCCAACAGCTGGAAAGACCACAAAAGTACCTCACCAAGAGGATTACTGGCCTCAAACATATGTCCTATGCAGCCCGACTGAAAAAACTCCGGCTGTACTCAGTGGCATATTGCTTACTCAGAGGTGATCTCTGCCTGACTTACAAAGCCATGTCCAACTCAGAATTGATGGACATGCTCCACCTACAGAAATCCAAGTCACTATGAGCCACGTGCTCTGGTGAGCTAAACCCCGCCACAACAATAAATAGAACATGCTGGAGGGATAGATTCCTGTCACAGAGACTCCACATGCTTTGGAACAAAATTCCAAATTACATCAGGCAGAGCCCCTCACTAACACTCTTCAAGAGAAACCTTGACGAGTAGATGGGTAACAGAAAATACACCCCTGGGATCACTTCATTGGCTCTGCTTGACAGAGGATCTGTTAATTAATCAATGGGGTGGTGAAAGCCGACACTCTGGCTAGGCTTGTGGATGCCCTCGGGCAGATAGCCTAGTACCTACCTATGAACCTATAATGGCAGGAGGACTGTATACTGAAAGGCATAATAATGTGGTAAGACTGTTGCACTGAGGATTGTGCAAACATTAGGTATTGAAATGGTTGAAAAACACTGGAAACATGAGCCACAAAGCATCATAGAAAATGATGAAGTTTACATCACATGGGATCACCCACTACCAACAGTTCAAGAGATAGATGCCCAAAAACCAGATATAATAGTCCAAGAAAATAAGACAAAAGTAGCATTGATCACTGAAATCACTACACTCAGTGACTACAGTGTCCTGCGTACAGACAGGCACAAATTCATAAAATATCAGGATTTGCAGACAGAAATAAGAGCAATGTGGAAGAAAGATACTCAGACAGTTTCAATAGCAGTAGGAGTAATGGGCCTTATAAAAACTAATCTACAATTGTATTTAGGTATGTTACCAAACCATGCAACCCCGTACGAACTGCAGGAGTCATCATTACTGGGCACATTGTGGGTGCTGCGAACAGCACTTTTGGCTGACATCAAAGATGAAAACAATACTAATTTCATGAACTTTAATCATACTTTTACTTAGGAATGGGGTCCATTCCTATCATTGTATTAGAAACTCAAAAGATTTGGAGAAATTAAAGATAGACTCACCAAGAATACAAATGTATACTGGCTAAGTCCATAGCTGAATATCAATTCTGGCTGTATCCCAGTAAGCATGTATAACAGGGCTCCTTGTAAAATTTTTGATTTTCTGGTACATCACTGAGGATTACATTAAGTCAGTAATGCCAGACAAGAGTTTAATACTTCAGAAAATACACTGTGATGCAAATATGTTCTACTAACTTTCCAAGTAATTTAGAGTAATATTTTTAAAAACTGTCCCTGATTTTGAACCTCTGTCTCTCCCATTATTTTTGAATTTACCTCAAGAAGGGAAAGCATTTATTTTCTGACATGTATTTACCAGGAAAGTCTGACTAGGTAATAAATACCCATTTTCAGCAGCGGCCCAGGAAGAACAGCTCTAGAGTGTTCATCATCATCAAATAAAACACTAGTACAATTGTAATTAAAAAAAAAAATATATATATATATATATATATATATATATATATATACACACACACACACACACACACACACACATACAGTTTGATAGTGAAATACACAGAATACAATAAAGCACAAGGAGACACCAGTGATGTACAAAAATAAATAAATAAATTATTAAATATGATAATATATAGAAAAAGTATTATAATTATAGTCCACTGTGCTAGGAAAAGAAAAGAAAAATATACACATCAACCTAAGACTAAGGAGAGGGCAGGTGTTGAAAGATATACATAGTATGATGAGAGCTTAGGTTAGTAAGAATGTAAAAGTATTTGTTAATCTAGATCATACAGGTGAGGTGCATGGGCACAAGACAGGACTTAAATACATGGGCGGTGCAGTGGTTAACATTGTCGCTTCACAGCAAGAGGTTCTCCAGTTCAATTCTCGGCTGGGGTGCCTTTTGGGCAGAGTCTGCATGCCCCTCATTCCTCTGGGTTTCCTCCTAGTGCTCTGGTTTCCTTCCACATTCCAAAGACATGAATCTGGAGCATTTCTTCCCAGGCCTCCACTGAAAATGGGTTCTATCCCAGTTGGACTTTCCCGGTAAACAAATTTTACATAAATAAATAATATTGTCCCCGTGGACTATGATGTTTGCAGATGACATTGTGATCTGTAGTGAGAGTAGGGAACAGGTGGAGGAGACCCTGGAGAGGTGGAGATATGCTCTAGAGAGAAGAGGAATGAAGGTCAGCAGGACTAAGACAGAATATATGTGTGCGAATGAGAGGGAGGATAGAGGAATGGTGAGGATGCAGGGAGTAGAGGTGGCGAAGGTGGATGTGTTTAAATACTTGGGATCAACAGTTCAGAGCAATGGTGAGTGTGGAAGAGAGGTGAAGAAGAGAGTACAGGCAGGATGGAGCGGGTGGAGAAGAGTGTCAAGAGTGATTTGTGACAGATGAGTACCAGTAAGAGTGAAAGGAAAGGTCTACAAGGAGGTAGTGAGACCAGCTATGTTACATGGGTTGGAGACAGTGGCACTGACAAAAAGGCAGGAGTCAGAGCTTGACGTGGCAGAGTTGAAGATGTTAAGATTTGCACTGGGTGTGATGAGGATGGACAGGATTAGGAATAAGTATATTAGAGGGTTAAGCCCAGGTTGGAAGGTTTGGAGACAAAGCCAGAGAGGCAAGATTACATTGGTTTGGACATGTGCTGAGGAGGGATGCAGAGTATTATTGGGAAAAAGATGCTAAGGATGAAGCTGCCAAGTAACAGGAAAAGAAGGCCCAAGATAAGGTTTATGGATGTGGTGAGAGAGGACATGCAGGTGGATGGTGTGACAGAGCAAGATGCAGAGGACAGGAAGAACTGGAAACAGTTGATCTGCTGTGGCAACCCCTGCCGGGAGCAGTCGAAAGAAGAAATAAATACATAAAATAAAGTACCAATTACAATTGGGATACAGTTCCATAGTTTGGGTATGTAGTGTGAGTATAAACTTTGCTCCATACTTGTTTTGGACTACTTTAAGTAGTTCAAACCTATACCCCTAGTCATCTGCAGGAGGACTAGGTATCCAAGAAGAACTGCAGCAAGAGAGCTCTCAGGAAGGTGAACTTGGTTTACCCACTACAGAGACTCCTGGGAAACATTAACATGCTGAAAATGAATAAAGCTATCCAGTGTAGATAAGCAGCAATGTGGCCAGTAAGATTCCAGAATGCAAAGCAAATGCACTTTCCTTTAAAATTAGTACTGTAATCTTCCCCTTGCATGAGTCAATGATCACATTTCACTTGGGAGTACAATATATCATAATGCTGAATATATTTAATGAGGATGTCAGATAATGGATAAATGCAATGCAGTCTGACAAAGATGCTTTATGAGAAGGAAGACAAGTCCCTTAAGGACAGACTGGATGACCTGAATTGTCATTTCTCATATAACAGAACAAAGATGAGAATATTAAACTAAAATACATAAAAGGTATACATAAGATTTTCCCATTAAAAGGAGGAAGGCAACAAAGAGAATTTAGTTTTCAGACGAGGTGTAAAGATTCAAAAAGAAATCAACCATTCTTTATGGATGGAGTGAAGACAAGTAGAACACAGGAGGTGAACTGTAAATTAGCAATCTATAAGCAGTCGTGCAAGAAAAAAAGATATATATTTTTGCATCACTTTGCAACTGTGCCTGTCAGTCATCAGCCCCCCCATCAAAAAGCCCACTTGTTCCATATGATCCAGGGAAGTGTTGACCAGAAGGGGACATCATTTAGGATGGTCTGTGACACAGCGATGTGGTGGCAACTTTTGTTAGTATTTTTATGCAAGCCTATATAAAGGATGTATCACTTTATACAGTTTTGAAAGCAATTAAGTTTATTGACACACTTACCGATACAGGAACTGACTGATAGCTGTCTGTAGATGGAGGTCTTTGCATCCTTGAGATAGCTTTCTTTCTGTGTGTGGGAATGGGTGGAGAAGGTGATCTAATCTGCTGAGAAAAAAAAAGAAGTTTGATACTTTGTACATGTCAATAAATTCAAACTTTAACTACTAGAAAGTAAATCAATGGAAAATATAATTTTAAGAGACACTCAAAATAACAGTACATATTCAAATAACAGCAAAGTTTCTGAATTTAAACTATAACATTGGGAGACAGTCACCATAAAAAAACAGATGTTTGTATAATAAGAATGACTTCTGCTGTCGTGCAAACTATGCCAGGGATGACCAGACACCAGCAGATGTCAATAGTCAGCCAGATTGTTGAAGAATAAGCTTGAGACGTGAGCAATAGGGAGCACCTGGCTTACAAAAAAACACATGTTCTAGTGATTGCGTCCTAGTTTGAAGTCTCAAAAAAAGCAGCCTGGAATAGAGACTAAAATTAAAAGTAAGCTTAGATAGCAGAACAAAATACTACTGTATTAACAACAAAAGAAGAGAGGAACAATCTTGTTTTATCATGGGACAGCCTGAGAGAGATTCGTATTCAAGCTAAGTACTTCACTCACTGACTAGTCCATTTAGTTAAGTGCTGTCAAGGAAACTGGGGAAACAGTTCCCTATATGCAATCTCTCTATATACAGAGAACAGAGTTTCTTTTCTCTGTGACAGTACTAATATTGGGATCTCAGTATATATGGGAAAGCAAGGGGTGTGAGGGACTACGTGTGTTTTCTACTCGTAAAAATATTAGTTACATTTTTCTCCCTGTCAGTAAGGAATTAATAAGCTGAGATGTGGTATTTGAACTTTCAGTTTTTTGATGGGCTGGGGTCTGACAAAATTATGAACCTAATTCATTGAGAAAGCATAAGGCATCAACACCTCTAAAGATCATAAAAAGGTCAACTGCAAACAATACCAAACAAACTGCAATATCAAGGGGTTAAGACAAAATAAAGTAGGTTAAGAGGTTTGGGAGTTGTTGCAATGTAGCAGTAAAGCTGCCCAGTACTTTATAACTTAGTGTTTTAAAATAGCCGTTTGCTTACTATGAAACTAATATGTTTTCACCTAGGTGTCATATTTATATAGAAATATGCTACTAAAGGCTTAACCAGAATATGTGTGCCTCTGGGATCTATTTCAGAGCTTATCAAACACAGTTTACATAGAAAGAAAATATCATGACTTCTTAAATCATCACATGATCAGTTGTACTATCCCTAAGTTAGGCCCTAACTTCTCAGTTACTAATTTGAAAAGCATACATCTGACTTGCACTATAAATTGGAAATTCAGCTGAATTAGAACAGGATTCCCCAACTTGTCCAAGATGCACCAGTAAGTTATGCTTTAAGGAAAGAAACATCCTGTCCTCTGTGCAACATCTGGCCTGGATCTGCACAAACCATCAGCCACTGCATTCTTTTCTGAGAGAATATAAACTGTCTATCAACTGATCTTTCAGCCATTTAGCCAGAGTTACCTTGCTGACTGCCTTACCCAACTTTGCACTAGAAAAGGAAACAAATGGTTTATTAGATTTCAGAATGTCTTTTGTTCTGTGAAGATAGAAACATAACTGTCTATGAACATCAAGTAAATCTAAGCCATATTCCCCTTTGTTGGGATAATTTGTAAAGAAAACTGATAAATTGATTGATTGATGTTAGCCTCTGATACTACCTTGGGTAAAAAAGAGGGATTTGCTCGTAAAGAAAAGTACAGTTGTGTACATTTACCATAAATGCAGATGTTCGAGTGTATTCACTGTTGTAGTCATTACATTTGGGTAATCTGCTGGCAGGCTGCCCTCATTCGGCC
This sequence comes from Protopterus annectens, assembly GCF_019279795.1. Lineage (NCBI taxonomy): Eukaryota > Metazoa > Chordata > Ceratodontiformes > Protopteridae > Protopterus > Protopterus annectens. Next base: position 1,010,828,361 of record NC_056732.1, read on the forward strand.
TGATTAACAAAGTCTTGGGTCCTGCGTCGGTTGCTGTCCCTTCTTCCATGACGTCAAGGTTATAAAACATGCAGCCGGCGCCATTTTCATTAGTTTTTCTTGCCCCAGATGTCAGATGCCCCCCAAATGGGGAGCAAAATATTATATATGCATGTAATTTAGAACAAAAAATATACCTCCAAATAAAAGCAAATACACCAAAAAGGCTTTTAAGCATAGTTAAAGAAGGAAGAGGTATAGTAAGATAGAAATAGCGGGCTGGAGGGTGGGTAACCAGGACTGCAACAGTGAATACACTCTAAAATCTACATTTATGGTAAGTGTACATAACTGTACTATGTTCTTCATGTTTCACTGTTGCAGTCATTACATTTGGGTAGAATCCCAAAGCTATGGTTGGGAGGATGGAATTATACAGCATTAGAAGCAGCTATAAGGCCCTGCAGGACAGCAGTGGCAAAGCCTGCTATGGATTTAGAGGTAAATGGTAATTGTTTGGTGAACGTATGAACTGAGTTCCAGGTAGTAGCTTCTAGAATGTCTCTGGTAGGAACCCCTCTGAGAAAGGCTGCAGAAGTAGATGCAGCCTTAGTGGAATGGGATCTGATCCCCTTGGGGACAGGTTTACCATGGTGCACGTAGCAGAAACTAATACAATGGCTTATCCATTTTGAAATAGTCTGCTTTAAAATAGCCTTCGCCTCTGCCCCTGCAGCAAATGCACCAGTAATTGCTCAGATTTTCTGAGAGATTTTGTCCTGTTTAAGTAGAATCTTAGTTGTCTGTGTACATCCAATGAATGCAGAATCTGCTCATCCTTGTTCTGTGGATTTGGGAAGAAGGTTGGCAGATGAATGGTCTGATTAAGAGCCACACTAGATACCACTTTAGGCATAAAGGATGGATTAGTCCTGAGAGCCACCCTGTCCGGGTAAAATATAATAAAAGGCTCCACTGCCTTGAGAGCCTGTAGTTCTGAAATCCTTCTAGCTGAAGTGACTGCTAAAAGAAAAGCGGTCTTCCAAGAGAGGAATTTTAGGTCTGCAGTTGCAGCTGGCTCAAAAGGAGGTAGAGTGAGTTTTTCCAACACAAAATTGAGATCCCATGCAGGAGTTGGTGCTCTCCTGGGAGGTCTTAAATTTTTGGCCCCTCTGAGGTACTGCTTTAGCAGGGGATGAGAAAAGAGGGGAGGCTCTGTGTTGTAATGAGCTGAAATGGCAGAGGCATGGATTTTGATGGAAGAAAAAGATAGGCCCTTGTGAAGCATCTCAGTTAAATATTGCAGAATCTGAGGAATATCGGGCATTGCTGTGCTTATTCCTTGTGCTTGGTTCCAGGCACAGATTCTTTTCCATTTGTCAGCATAAGATTTTTTTAGTAATAGGCCTTCTAGCCTCCAAAATGACATCCATCACAGGTTTGCTGAGAGATGTGACTAGTGAAATTAGTTGATTAGCCATGCTGCAAGATTGAGAGTTTGGAGCAGAGTATGCAGAATTTGATAGTTCTGCTGAGACAGTAGATAAGGTGTCTGAGGCAGGTACCACAGAGGAAGGTGTGACATACTGCATAGGAGAGGGTACCAGTGTTGGCGAGGCCGGTCTGGAGCAATCAATCATTTTTGGTTTTTCCTGTCTGACTTTTAGTAAGACCTTGGAGAGCAGAGGCAGAGGGGGAAAGGCATAGACTGATAGGTTCTTCCAGCTGAAGGATAGAGCATCCACTTTCCAAGCTGTTTTGTGATGAATTCTTGTGCAGAATTTGTCCAACTGATAGTTTTGGGGTGAGGCAAAAAGATCTATGTCTGGGCTCCCCCATTTGCATGTCAACATGCTGAAGATTTGTGGATCCAGTTTCCATTCGTGTGGGTCCATAAGATCTCTGCTTAGTTTACCTGCCAGAGTATTTTGCTTTCTTGGCAAGAATTGAGCCTGTAGATGTATTTGATAAGTCAAGGCCGTGTTGCACAAAGCCATGGCTAGTCTGCAAAGGGGGTAGGAATGGGTACCCCCCTGCTTATGTACCACATGACTGTGGTGTTGTCTGTCTTTATCAGTAGTTGTCCTGGATGAAGATAGTCCTTGAAGGCTGTCAGAGCATTCTGTACAGCTAGCATATCTTTCTGGTTGATATGTAGGTGCATTTGATTTGGGCTCCATTGGCCCTGAATGCATTTCCCTGCCAGATGCGCCCCCCAAGCATAACCTGATGTGTCTGTAGTCAGGATTTGGGTGGCAGGGGGTTGAATGAATGACAGTCCCTTGTTTTGCTGGCAGGTCTCTGCCCACCATAGGAATTCTTGCTGCAGGCAAGGAATGATAGGAATCATTGTTTCCAGGCTGTGACAATGTTGACTCCATAAGCTGTTTTGGTACCATTGAAGTTTCCTCATATGCAGTCTTGCATATGGAATTATTAGAATGCAGGAAGCCATGAACCCCAAGGCCTGCAGAATTTGTCTTGCAGATAGCTGGCTTTTTGTGGCTACTTGTTTGAAGTAAGTCATCAATTGATTTTGTTTTTCTGGCGTAAGGTAAGTCATCTGGGCAGTTGTATTCAAGCTTGCACCCAGGAATGTAATTATTTGAGAGAGTACCATTTGTGATTTCTTTTCGTTTATGGTGTACCCTAGACAAGTTAGAAGTCTTTTTATAAATGCCAGATGTTTTAGAAGAGTGTCCTTGTTTTCTGCCTGAATTAGACAATCATCCAGGTAAGGATAAATTTGAATGTTTCTTTGTCTGCAAAATGCAATTACTGGTGCCAGGCACTTTGTGAAGACCCTGGGCGCAGTAGATAAGCCAAAGGGCAGTGCAGTGAACTGGTAATGCAAATAGCCTGCTTTGAAGCGGAGGTATCTTCTGCAAGATTCCCTGATTGGGATATGCAGGTAAGCCTCTTTTAAGTCTAGAGTTACCAACCAGTCACCCTTGCCTAGCATAGGCAGTAACTGTTGTAGAGTCAGCATCTTGAATTTTGGAATGTCCAGGAATGCGTTTAGAATGGATAAGTCCAAAATTAGACACCATGATTTGTCTTTTCTGGGTACCAGGAAAAGTCTTGAATAAAAGCCTTGTCCCTTTTCCTTTTCTGGTACTAGCTGAATAGCCCCCATATCCATGAGGGTCATAACTTGTTTCTGGGCCTCTGCCCAGTGATTTGGAGGCAGATCTGGCCATCCATTTGGAATTGGCAACATGTGGAAATGGAATCTGTATCCCTGGGATACTATATTTAAAACCCACTTGCCCTGGGTAATTAGTTGCCAGTTTTGTGCATGAAGTGCCAGTTTTCCCCCAAAGGGGCAGCCAAAAGATAAGTGCTTGGTGATTGCAGAGGAAAGTCATTGAGACTGTTTACCGTAGGCAGGTGCCTAGGCACCCCATTGTTTTGTTCTATAAGTTCCTTGTGACTGAAACCTGGAACCTTTGGAGTGTCTGGATTTGGCCTGAGCGGCTCTGGTGGGTACTGGAAAGGACCAATTCTTAGTAGGCCAATGCCTACTGAACCTGGGTGGCTGCACTTGTAGGAAATCTTTTACAGTTTGCATAGATTTAGCTTTATTCTCCATTTTTTTCAAAACTTTTTCTGCCTTATTAACAAATAGACTGTCCTGTTGTAAAGGAGCATCCAACAATTTTGCTTTAACATAATCAGGCAGATTTTGCTCCTTGAGCCAAGCATGCCTTCTTATCACAGATCCAGTTACAACGGCCCTGCAAGAGGCCTCCAAGGAATCAAGAACACATTGCTAAGTATGCTTGGCAACCTATTCAGCTGAATGCAATAAATCCTGCAACTCTATTTTCCACACAGTCAGAAGTCAACATCATTTTCTGTTTAAGTAATCCCATGACATGCTGCTGATATTTAAGCATATGAAACTGACAGTTTAAAGCCCTGTGCCAAGGTTGCAGATGTGTAAACCTTCTTACCCCATCTATCCAGCACCCTGAAGGATTTTTAGCAGTATAAGCCTTACGCCCTTGGGACCCTGAGAAATGGTTTCAGGGTCAGCAGTAGGGGGTTTTAAAGAGGAATTTGTGGGAGTCAGGAACTCTGTAATATCTGTCTGGCTTACTAGGAGCCGGAGGCAGGGAATCAGGAGCCATGCTGGATTCTGAGAAATCAACAACAATGTCTAGAACAGGAGGTACAGCCAAAGGCCTATGCTGAGGAGGAAGGACGAAATCCCTAAGCCTCTTTTTAGATTCTGAAAAATCCTGACTCTCCAGTGAAAGTGTTCCCTTAAGGTATGCAAAGTTTCACCAAAAGAAAAATCCTCAGGAGGAGAGGCAGAAGGGATGGAATCTTCTGCATCAGAGTCCTCATAAGGTGGAATAGATAATACCTGATCAGAAGAGAAATCAGAAAAAATAGAAACCTGATCTGATGATTCATAGTCAGTGCCTTGCCTAAGCCTCTTAGCAAGAGGGGGAAGGGAACCCCTGATCAAGGTAATTAAATCCTCAGGCATAGGGACCTGTGCATGTGGCCCAAGCATTGGCTTCTTAGACATAGAAATTGATTTTGGCCTAGGTTTTGAAGATGGCGTCGGTTTAACATATAAATCTTTAGGCCTGAAAACATCCTCAGAAGCCGGTGCCTGCTCAGCGGCTCCGGTCCCATCTAAGGTAGAGACATCGGCAGGTTCAATACTTAAAGAGTCTCGCTGCATACCGGACTCCGAATGGGTCTCAGTAGAGGCCTGCGAATCAAAAGTAGAGGGTATCAGGGGCTGCGAAAGCGCCTCACTGAGTACCGGGCAACTGGCTTAGGAGAAGCTTCCTCGGTTTTGGACCTCGACGGTCTGTCTCTGTCTTTTTCTTTGCATTTTTTATGTATTCCGGTAGTCAGATTGCTAACCGACGACATTTCTGGATAGTTAAATCTTGAGCCAAAATATTTTGATGCAAAAATATACGGACGCTTAATGGTGTGTTGGTTTAATTTAGCACAAAACTGACAACAAGGCACGTTGTGGTTAGGGCCTAGGCAAGGAATACAGTACAAATGAAAATCCTTATGAGGTATTTGCTTCCCACAAGTATTACAATTATTAACTTTTACTGACATCGGTAAGGAGTAAGAAAAAGATTCCCCAATGGGGTACTTAGCTTTAGGTTGAAGACTTCGGTTCTGAAACACGAAAAATGACAATTTCATGAGTCGGCCAACTGGCACTTGCGAACTGCTTCTGCTTCGGGCATCGTGTGGCAAGAAAGACTAATGAAAATGGCGTCGGCTGCATGTTTTATACCCCTGACAACCTGACGTCATGGAAGAAAGGACAGCAACCGACGCAGGACCCAAGACTTTGTTAATCAGGCTGACTGAGGGAAACCTGCCAGCAGATTACCCAAATGTAATGACTGCAACAGTGAAACACAAAGAATATCTCTATCCTTGTGGAAAATCAGATAAGGAGATTCAGACAACAAGGCCTGGATCTCTGAAACCCTCCTGACAGAGGTAATAGCTACCAAAAACAGTGTCTTCCAAGACAAAAACTTCAGGTCACATTCCACAGAGGGCTCAAAGGGAGAATGTATTACAGCCTCTAATACTAAGTTCGGACCCCAAGGAGGCATTGGATCTCTGAAAGGGGATTTTAAAAAAAGTGTGCCTCTTAAAAACATTTGGCAAAGTCTATGAGAGGCTAAAGAATGTTCTTCTAAACCATCGTGAAAGTTAGAAAGTGCAGCTAATTGTAATCTGATGGTAGAAGGTGAAGCTCCAGCATGGAGGAGAGGCTAGAAAGTCTAAAATATGCTCTGCAGAAGCAGAAAAGGGATTCATTTTTTTTTCAAGGGCCCAAATGGTAAATCTCTTCCATTTGCTAGAGTACAGTTTTTGAGTGGAAGGTTTATGGGCCAGCAAGAGGATGTGGCATACTGGGGAGGAAATATTAGAGTGGCTGGCAACTAATGGAATTGGAGGAACCATGCTGTCAAGCCTGAGGTTCAAAATGTCTGGGAGAACAAGTCTGTCTAGATGAGACAGAAGTTCTGGAACCAGGTCCAGAATCCAAGGTTGTCGAATCAGATAAGGCCAAAGGAAGGGGAACAAAATCAGTTGAGGCCAAAAGGATGCAATGAGGATTACTGTGCTTTTCAACCTGAGTACTTTCTGCAAGAATTTTGGAATTAGAGGTATCGGGGGAAAGGCATACAGGAGACTGGGGGGCCAATTGTAGAGGACAGCATCTCTGGGTGATTTCCCGGGAGAGGAAATCAAGGCGAAGTAATTGCTGACTTGTTGTTTAGGGAGGAAGAAAATAGACCCCACTGACGGAAGATCATTTTCATCACTGCTGGATTAACAGACCACTCGTGAGACTGAAGGATACATCTGCTCAGCTTGCCTGGAATCTCACTGGAACTCCCTGGAAACTGTGTTATTAGAAAGTGGTTAGAAGAGATTGCTTACTGCCACACACTGAAGACTTCTCGACAAATGGGGGTAAGACTTGGTTCCTCTCCTTGCTTGTTGATGTACCAAACTTCTGACATATTGTTTGTTTGAATTGCAGCTGTACCCTGAGGAAGAGCTGTCTGAAAGGCTTGCAATGCTAGAAGCACCACTCTTAGCTCTAGCACATTGATGTGCAAGTTGACCTCTAATGGGGACCAAGTGCAATGGACAGTCTTGCCCAGAAAATACCCCCCCCACCCCATCTGGGAGGCGTCCATGATCACTATGGCCATGGGCTCTGGAAGAACAAAGAGGTGACAGCGAAGAATTTGTTCAGAATCCATCCACCATAAAAGATCTCTCATGCAATAATTGGTGATCAGACTTTGATCCGACAAGGTTTGGTAAAGGACAGACCACTGAGAAGCTAACAGCCATTGCAGAATTTTCATATAACCCTAGCTAGAGAAACTAGAGTTATCAATGCTGCCACTGACCCTTGAGTTTGCAAAACTAGTGAAGCAGGGACCCGTTTGCTGTGGATTATCTTTTGAACTTGTACCATTATTCTTTGTAATCTCTTTAGAGGAAAGGATGTCATAGTTGTCTCCGTATTTAGTACAGCCCCTATGAATTCTAAATTTTGCATTGGTGTCAAATATGATTTCTAAAGATTTACCGTTATCCCCACATGAGCACAGATACTGAGAGTGTAATCTCTGGCTTCTATCAACTGATGCCTGGTCAAAGCGGTTATGAGCTAGTCATCCAAGTATGGAAACACCTAAAATCCTTGCAGTGTCAAGTGAGATACTACTACTGCCATGCATCTGGTGAACACCCTGGCAGCTGTGGTGAGACCAAAGGGCAGTATTATGAATTGGTACTAACTGGCTCTCAACCAGAAGCAGAGGAACTTCCTGGAGTATTTGTCCATTTTTACATGGTAGTACACATCCTGAAGATCTATTGAGCATATCCAGTCATTCTTTTTCAGAAAAGGAAGAACAGACTGTACTGTTACCATCTGGAACTTTGTCTGCTGAACAGATTTGTTCAGTACACGGAGATCCAAAATTGGTCTCCAGTCCCCTGTCTTTTTTGGCACTAAAAAGACTCTAGTAGATTCTGGATCCTTTCTGGTCTGATGAGACTTCTTGGATGACTCTCTTGTCCAGCAGTTTCTGAATGTCTTGCACTTTCGAAATATTCTGATTGGGTGGAACACTGGAGATTTTTGAGTATGGGGGAGAGTGAGAAAAGGTAATGATATAGCCTCTGGATACGATCCGTTGCACCTAGGAATCTGTAATGTTTAGCCAGGCATTTAGGTGCAAGGACAAGTGCACCCCCCCAACTCCCGCCAGAGGAAGACAATTGGGCCTCCCTTCAGGAGTACTGAAAGGGCTTCCCTTGAGAAGGAATCCCTTAAGGGCTGGTTCTGCGGACCACATCTGCTGCGAGGGTAGATAATTCCATTTTGGATCCCCCCCTCTGCCCCAGGGGGAATTGCCTCCATGTGTGCCTTGGAAAGGCCCTTGGGATTTTTTGAACCATATTTTTCCACTTCTCCTTTGGTTCCTAGAAAAGGATCTCTGGGGGGTGCAAAATGTATGCTCACAGCAGAAAGAGTCTTACCATCCTTCTCACACCTGGATAAAGTCTCTTTCACTTTAGGGCCAAACAAGGATTTCCGTCAAAGGAAGTATTGACAAAAAAAGATGAACAGTTCCACAAAGTTACATAAGCACATCCAGGCATGTCTACTTATGGCTACGCCTGTACCCACTGCTCTGGCGGTCCCTTTGGCTGTATGAGCAATCAGCCGCATGGACAAATTAGACACAGATTTCAGGGTGGCTAGCTGGGAAGCCACTTTCTCTTGGACTGTCTCAGCTGCAACTCCCACCAGGGTGTTTGACAATTCCCTAATCAGATCCCGTTGGAGTCTCGTGAAGTGTATCAAAAAATTCAAGGAACTGATAGCAAAGGTCTAAAAAGCGTAGACCCACTTCCCAAATTTGTCGATGCTCCAGACTCCCTGTTCGTCAAATGGACAGAGGAACTCTCCTCAGTTCCTTTTAAGTGGCAGCCATTATGGCCCATGGCACCCACAGCTAACACCTTGGCCCACAACTACTTATCCTCAGGGGCAGATAATATTTTATCATGTCTATTAGGCATGGGCTCGATGGTGTCTGGAGGTTCCATGCCCACTGTGAAATCAACTGAATAGGTTCATCAGTGGGTGGAGTCACCCAAGAGGTAGATGGGCAGGTGCCGAAAGCCTGCAGGTAGACCAATTCCTCTGAGAAAGGGTTTTGGGACTTCCAGCCACCCCTCTGTTTTAAAATTTCTAGGATGTCTCCAAATGAGACATCTTCAGGAGGTGACTATGGGGATCCTTCACCCTCATCGAAATCTGTGTACTTGGTAACCGATTCTTGGGGGAATCTAAGTGCTTCCTCTTACACTTGTTTCTCTGAGGGAACTCCTCAGGGGGATATCTGGGGTAGTATCAGAAGATGACAGAACCTGAGAATTCAGCACCTGCTGTCCCAATGGAGAGGCAAGAGAAATAACAGAGCTAGAACAGAGTATCTGTTCTGAGGGGGAAAGCAACAACTGAGTCAATGTGAGAGGGCCCTCACCATAGCCTAGAAGGCCCCCCCCCCCGAAGAGGGATCGGAGCCTGGAACCGAGACAGACTGCGTTGGGACTGGGGTCACTTCCTGCTCCGAAGAAACAACCCTCGAGACAGAAGCTGGTATGGAACAAACTTGAGCTGAAGCCCTGAGGAGCAGGGAGTGCTACGAAAAACCTTGCATCGAGCCTGCCTCCGGAAACCGACAGGGTAACTACAGCTCTGGGAAGTCTCCAATTCTGAAGCCACCAAAGAGCTCAGGAGAATTACTGGTTCCAAAGATGCAAATAACTCTGCAGCCAGTACAGTCAGTGCAGGGAGATCTGGAACAGACCACACTAAGACCTCGGAGGTTAGAGGAGAAGTAGTTGGGGGGGGTAAAAAGTCTTGAAAGGGGGCCTGAATGTCCCCTAGCCCATAGGATTTTATTAACCAGCCTCTCCACATAGAGTTCTGACAGACTTTTGCTGGAGCTGATAGATGAAGTAGGTGGGAACTTAGGCCTCTGCAAAAAAACTTCTAGAAGCTCCCCTGCAAATGGGTCAATTGAAGGCGAATAAGTTGTCCTAGAAAAAATGTCCTTAGTCACAGTAGGGGAACAGCCATCGTTCCCTGCACCAGAGCCTTTGAAGTTGAAAGACTTGAAATAGCAATCAGTGTGAAGTACTTGTCGACAGAGCCTTAGAAGCAGAGGCCTGCAACCTGTTGGCCTCTCCCCTCAACAAGTGCAGCAAGTACTTCGCTCTGATCCCCCCTCCAAGGAAGTCACTAAGGGATGCTCTGATTCACAACTGGCCACCATGTCTCTTTTATGCCTAACCCCTCCTTCCACTGATCCCAAAGTCTGCAAAGAAAGCAAGCTGGCTGAAGAGCTCAGTCATCCTCTTGCTCCTTCTGGCCTCATCAGGTATGGCTCCCCTTACTCAGACTTGAAATATTCTCCATGGATACTGGAGCCCACTCAGGATCTCCTATCTCACCCATCAGAAATTCAACATACAAATCGCCACACCATCAAGCTGACTGCATGGATTCTCCACTTCCAGTAATAGTAAAGATGGTCCAGGCTTGTTTCCCAAGTTCGTGACATTATCTTTGCCTCCTAGAAGGCCTCCACCAAGAAAGTCTAAGAAGCAAATGGAAAAGTATATAGGCTTCCAAAGAAAATATAGATCCCTTCTCAGCTCCTATTTTGGCTATACTTCTTTTCTTCACTACTCTTTTTAAGGAAGGGGCTAGTTTTTGTGCTATTAAACTTCAGTTAGCAGCCACATCCAACTTCCATGCTGGAAACAAATCCCTTTCTCTGGCAACTTCCAGATTATGTAAAGCTTTTATGAAGGAGAATTTTTCTCCATAGATCTCCAATAAAGGATCACGCTCTTCCTTGGGAGCTCATGGTGGTCCTCCTGGGGTTGATTCAGAAACCTTTTGAACTGCCAAACAAATGCAACATGAAGTTTATTTCTTGGAAAACAATATTTTTGGTACCTATTACTTCAGCAAAAAGAATTTCAGAGCTCCAGGCCTTATTGGCTAGGCCTCCTTACATTATTTTCCATAAAGATAGGATGTCTCTACGAACCAACTTTTCCTTTCTACCTGAAGTGGCCATGGAGACTAGCATTAATCACTCCATACAATTACCAGTTTTCTTTCCAAACTTTACAAATAAGAGCGAATATGTGCTGCATCTTCTTGATGTTTATAGACAACCATGTTATCTTCACAGAACAAAACAGCATTGAAAGTCTGATCAGCTGTTTGTACCCTTTTTCCTTAACCACTTAGGTCAAGCAGTCTCCAAGATTACTCTGGCTAAATGGATTGCTGATTGTATTTTGCTAATTTATTCTCAAACAGTTTGGAATTGCCTCATCCTCCTAGAGCTCATTCCACTAGATCTATGGCTACTTCCTCTGCTTTCTCTTCAAGAACTTCCATTGCCTTTGTTATGTGCTGCATCCACTTGGTCAAAGACTCATACCTTTGTTGCACATTACAAATTGGACACTGTTTCCAGAAGCAGAGCTTCCATTGTTTCAACAGTGTTCTGGCATGTCCTTCCTTGAGAGCCTCCCGAGAGTTATATAACTGGTGACTCTGACCGATCTGTGAGGGAGAATGAAAAGGACAACATCAGATTTAGAAGTTATGTAAACACCATAACTTGGCATCTGTGTTATCCATTTTCATTCTTCCTCACCTTCCCTCCTAGACATCATCCAGCCTGTCACTCCTAGAAGGATATTTGGTTGATAATGGAAACTTCAAGTTGCAGGTTTGAGTCTCATTCTTTTCTTGGTCTGGTCTGTCTCTATATCACAGTGGGCAGTAAGGCAACAAACTCACTCTAAAGAGTTCAGGATGGAATAGAGCATTATGTGTAAAGGGAGGAGCTCAAGATTAAGATCCTAAGTCTTGTAAAAGCAGCAAAGTTGGATCCAAGACCAGTTAGTGAGGAAGAATGAAAATGGACAACACAGATGTCAAGTTATTGTAAGTACATAACTTTTAATTTCTGAGAACGTGCTTAGGGTCCTGCAGGAGGTCAAGAGATTTTCTGTTTGGCTTCTTTCTCATAACCTGGATCCACTTTCTGTAGCTGTTCCTTTGGTTTTCTATTACCTGTGTGAATTGCTCAATGCTGGGTTGGATTATTCTTCTGTTAAGGCCCACTTATCAGCTGTCTCTGGTTGTCTCCCTTTATTTCCTCTTTTAACTTCTAGATTTGAATCTAAGCAATCCCTTAAAGGCATCTTTCACTTTAGGCCTCCCAGGAATGATGATACGTTTCATGGCCTTGCAGACCAGGCTAGTCAGGCTAATAGGGCGATAGTTCACGGGATCAGTGGTGGCTCCCCCTCTGTGGAGTGGGATAACTGTTGCTGTACGCCATTCAGTGGGCACAAAGCCTGATGTAAGACTATGATTGAACATGGTGCTTAGGTGGGGAGCCAGTTCGTTCTGAAGTTCATGTAAAATGCAGCCTGCGATGTTGTCCGGTCCCATGGATGCTGTGTTTTTGGCTTTAGAGAGTTCAG